>NC_092105.1:40365887-40706052 GCF_045679555.1 Salvelinus alpinus | reverse complement strand
ACAGTGTGGATGGAGGATGCAGTTCAGAACATGCAAAGTCATTGTGAGTACTGTATAATACACATGTGTAACAGTTTAACTTTAGTCCGTCCCCTCGCCCCGACCCGGGCGCGAACCAGGGACCCTCTGCACACATCAACAGTCACCCGCGAAGCATCGTTACCAATCGCTCCACAAAGGCCGCAGCCCTTGCAGAGCAAGGGGAACCACTACTTCAAGGTCTCAAAGCGAGTGACGTCACCGATTGAAACGCTATTAGCGCGCACCACCGCTAACTAGCTAGCCATTTCACATCGGTTACACATGGAATGAGATCAATGGCATAAGAGGCAATATCAAATGCGTGTGTTGATTCAGTTGACTTGAAATTATGTGCCACTTGTTGTTGGTGCTTTCTAGCTGTGTTAGTTCCTAAATACAGTACAGTGTTGAGAGGTATACAGAGACACTCACTGCAGCCCTGTTCATCAGCCCCATCCATACAGTCTCTGTCACCGTCACACACATAGCTGGGGCCAATACAGCGGTGGTCTGGGCATTGGAACTGTTCCGGGTGGCATGTACCACTGAGGTCTGCCAACACAGAGAGACCAATGGAGCTAACAGTTAGATCCCAAAAAGACACTCAACAACAGAGGAATTACTCCTACAGTAAATGTGTGGAAATAAAAGTGATCCTTGACTAGGAGACTCACTGCAGTTGGCCTCGTCGGAGCTGTCCCCACAGTCGTTGTCTGTGTCACACACCCAGGTGTGTGGGATGCAGCGGTGGTTGGCACAGGTGAACTGGTTGGCCGGGCAGGGGCCAGGGTTCTGGGTGGGGCAGTCCCGCTCGTCACTGCTGTCGAAGCAGTCGTTGTGCCCGTCGCAGTGCCAACCACTGGGCACACATTGCTGGTTGGCACAGGTGAACGCCCTGGGTGAGCAGGTGGTGTCTGAGAGAGAACAGGAAGGATTAATGAAACACAAATGTTTTGCTTCTTGCTAACACTGTAACAAGCCATTTAAAGTATACCTACATCTATGTATAAGTATGTTAAACATGATTACTAATGCCCAAAACAGTTAGTATACGCCATTGAAACAGAACATAATCAATTACTATGAGCTCTTCCACAGTTGGCCTCATCACTGTTGTCATGGCAATCGTCAACACCGTCGCATCTGTAGTTCTGAGGGACACATTTCCCGTTGGTGCAGGAGAAGGAGTTGGCACCACACTGCAGCGTGGGGGGCTCGTTGGAAGGGTCCTCTACACACGTCTGCTGGTTGGGCGCCAGCTTCAAGCCATACGGACAGCCACACACCCTCTGGGAGTCCGGCGCCGGGAAGCAGAAATGACTGCAGTCGCCATTAGGGTTAGTAATCCTATTGCAGAAGTTGGAACCTGAGAGGGGTAGCAAAGGATATCATTAATGAGTACAGTGATGGCCACATAGCTATCCTCCATAACATAAACACTGCAGGCAGGGAAAGCAATGAAAGAGGTGCTCACCGGTCTGGGAGTCGGAGTTGAAAGATTTGACGTGCATGATGTGGCTGATTCCCCTCCTGATGATGACCATCTCTCCCCCGTCAGTCTTGCGCACACGCACGATCCCACCCAGGCGCCAGTCAGTGAAATATGCATAACCTGGATGGGCCGAGCAGGAATGCTCATGAAAGTGAGACCCAGCGTTGAGAATATCAGGGCACGACCTACGACATTAGCTATTCTGTCTCTCATCACCAGTGAACTAATGTTTGAGATGACACGGTAATTGCCAATTCTAATGATCATTAATCGAGCATGTTTGACAAGTAGCAATGACATTTTAACGGTGAAAGCGTTTATACAATAACGAGGCAGCGTTACCTACAATTGATGGAATAGTGATGCATACCGTTCCCTATGCAAATTGAATTAATGAGACAATTTGAAGATTTAGTCACCTCCAAAGATGGTGAGACCAAAAGGATGTGAGATCTGAGTGATGCGGTCCAGAGACAGCCTGTTCCGTCCATCAAAGGTGCTGTGCTCGATCTTATCAAAGAAGGCATCCACCCAGTACAGGCGCATGGAGCTGGGGGGAGACAGGACCAGTGGAACAGTCAGACATTATTAAACACTGTTGCACAAACATATTGTCAGGAGGAGGATTAGTGAAGATCCTTCTGATAAGACGCTTAATGGGATCTTAGATGGGTGAACAAAAACACGACGTCAACTTATCACACATGGTGGCACAATGTTGCAATGTAGTGACAAAGACAATCCTAAGGATCTAATTTGTTATTCATTAAATTGCTATCTGTTTTCTTGACCGAGTTTTACTGGAAGAGGAAGAATGTCGTATTTTGAGGCCCTTCCTCTGAGACCTCTGGCTCACCTCCAGTCGATAGCCAGGCCGTTGGGCCAGCCAAGTGTAGTGTTAACAATCGACAGGGCATGTGACCCATCACACCAGGCCCTCATAATCTTCGCTGGACGATACCAGTCGGTCCAGAAAATATACCTGCCAAATAAAACATACACATTAACCAACACTCACACTTATATGGGACAATATTATAGTGTCTGTTTCACCTCAACCGAAGTAGACTCTGGCTTTAGGACCACTTCAAAATCTTCTATGAACTGAGAACTATAGACAGTTTATTTGAGAGCGCCACAGGGTTTTTCCGTTTAAGCTAAGTTCTTAGTGTCCACTACAATACTGGCCTTCATGCATCACTAATCTAGGCTATTGGACCTAGAGGCCTTATGATTTTGTAGCTATTGGAAATGTCCCACGAGCACTAAATAAAGACTCCTTTTATCAGGTTTGGGGTTTAAAGTGTGAACAATCTATGAATGAGCCGGTACCTCTCGCATTATGCTAGGTGTGACTAGACATAAGTGCTCAGTTTGCTAATGCTTTTTCATGTTCTTAATAGGCAGGGATCCAGGATGAAAACATGGGCCTCTGAGACCTGCTGGTTCTGGCTAATGCCCTCACTAAATTGTGCTTGTCCAGGAATATTTCGCCTACTTGACCGATTTCTCACACTATCTTTGTTTCCTTTTGACTTCCTATGGTGCTTTAAATTAATCTAAAGTAAATATAATCTGATTATCATTTATATTAATGAATTGAATAGAATCAAACATTTCAATGAGGATATTATTCTGTAAAAAGCATGCATTACTCGGTCAACATTCTTCATGCATCAACAAGGTACAGAACCCTATCATATCTGCTATATATCCCTCCATCTCTCATTTTTGTTGCCACAGTCAGGCTGGAAGTGGAACCAAACCTCTCTCCCTGACCCCTCCTCCTTAATCCCAGCCCAGCTGTATTTACCCAATCACAGGGTGCACCACGATGGACCTTGGGTTGTTCAGGTTGCGTATGATGGCTCTCCTGGACTGATCGGCCAGCTTCATGACTGAAATACTCCTGTAGCGCGGGTCTGTCCAGTAGAGGTTCTTTGAAATCCAGTCGTAAGCCAAGTCCTCCACGCTGTCCACTCTATTGGCAGCTAGCACCTCTCTGCCTGTGCAGATCAAAGCGGTGACACAGCCATTTAGTACAGAGATGAAAGAGGAACACATTTAAGTAAATAGACTGTCAGCTTGCATTTGCCCTATGTAGACGTGACAGAGAAAACTAGGGCTGGTCAACCCTATGTTGCAAGAACAACAAACACTGATCAGAGCAGTTTGTGGTTTCATTTTATCCTGAAATGCCTTTCTTCATGGATTTATCACATAAGTAACTTATTTTACAGGGCTATTGAGTCGTAAATTGGAAGATAAATTTCGTTTAATTCCAAAATGCTATATATACATTTTCAGCAATGTTGGTGAATTAGCTTTTATTGTTTAAAGAAATTATGAAAGAGATTGGTGTATTTTTACACTGGTAAATGGTGTTGTTCAATGACAGACATGTATTTGTTTAAAATCTATCAATTGATGGTTTCATTTCAGAGAGACAAATAACCATGTTTTTTTGCTAAATGCTATATATCTGCCTCGTTCAGAGAAATAAGTAGTACTGCTAGGTTTTACACAGTCAAATGTAACGAAAACTATATTTTTTATAAAGAAATATACAAATGATACAATATTTTTCAATACAGTAATATGAGATCTGTATGTAAAACTTTTAAAATTGACATTTTAGTCATGTAGATGGTCTAATCCAGAGCGACTTAAGTAAGTACATTCATCTTAAGACGGCTTGGAGAGACAAACACATAGCACAGTCAAATGTAGAGGATATAAACTTTCCATTCCAGCTAAACAATGGATATATAGTGTTTAGAAAAAAATCCAAAAATCTTACAAACACATGAAGGTACCCATAAGCAATAATTTCTGATGAATAAAAAAAAATTGGTGGTTATAGCGTTTTGGAAATAAACTCTTCAAATATTGAAGCTTCTACATCTTTTAGTAATTATGTGCTCAGTATTTGTTTTATCACATTCTGGAGCCTGATTTTGAGCTGTTACGTGATAGTTTCACTGCTGTCCATGCTCCTGTCCACTCCCTACCTCCCTTTCTACCTCCCTTCCTCCTTCCTTCCCTCCCTCCCCCATTGCACTGCCCGGCTCCATAAGGCACTCCTCTAACTGACGTGGTATAAGCTCGGCTGGATCACATGCTTGAGCTCTCTGCTTGAAAGGATATTATGTAGGGTTGTAAATATGGTTAAAAAAATAAATATAAAAAAATATTTCCATGATAGTAAATGAAAAGTATTTCTTCACATTCTAATAAATGGAGAAAAAAACACTCAGTGATTATGAACTAACAAACTCAGCAATAAAACAATATTTAACATAAATATTTCACTATTTAATTCTACATACATCGAGTCATCAATCCAACCAAATAAAATGTAGGATGCTCTCACCGGTGCCGTCCACTTTCTGTTTGTAGATGATGTCTTTAGCCGTGTCTGAGAAGAAGATAGCATTGTCTTCTGCGCTGAAGTCCACCCCAACGAAATAGGAGGGTGTTCCAGTGATAGGGAGGATAACATCCTCCTGAGAGGACAGGTTGAAGGGGATGCCTCGGACAGCCAGCTGGCTGGAGAAGAGCAGGAACTGCCGCACCACTGGAGAGAGAGAGAAGACATCCACCATAAACCTCCAGATAACACATCCTATGTTACACCACATTGGCACTCACAGTATAAAGAGCACATATAAAGGACACAGGACAGTAAAGTGTCAGGACAAAGTTCAACGTAAATAGGGAAAAGCTAAACGTGGTTTGTGTGTTGGCCTTACCAACACATCTCTTGCCATCAGCCTGCAGGTCGTAGCCCATGCGACACCTGCAGCGGTAGCCCAGCCCTTGGTTGTCTGACCTGTGGCTTAGAATACAGATCTGCTCACAGCCGCCCTTGTCTGCCCCGCAAGGGTTCGACACTGTAAACACAACACGCATACGCTCAGTCACTGACAGAACATACAGAGGTGGGACAGATCAGTGGAGTATTTATAGCAGTGACATGCTTACCATTTGGTTGTCTTAGTTGGTGTACCACTTGCACTCCATGTGGGGTCTGAGATGTAGTGTAGACCACCTGAGGGTTAGTGTCACTGAACTTGTTGGCTTTCATCACGGCCATCTTGGTCCAGTCAGTGAAATACACAATGTGCTCAAACATACTGATGCCAAAGGGGTGAGGAATCACAGCACCTCCATGAACCACTGTTTTCCTGAAAGGGGGATTATAAAACAAGGCTATATCCATCCCATTTTGACAGAGATCTGCATTGTTTTGCGTTCTTACATATGGTCTTCAGACATTTGGCCAAACAACATCTCATTTGAGCTCTTTCGTAGGGAAAATATCTGGTGTGCTTACCTATGAAGCCCATCATATGTGGTGGTTTCAATATAGTCGTAGCGGCTATCAACCCAGTAGACCCGCTTGGCATCAATATCCAGTGTGATCCCTGCTGGCCAGCCCAATTTAGTCCTGATGATCCCATAGCGATTGGTACCATCCATGTATGCCCGCTCCAAACCTGGCTCTCCATTCACAGAGTCCCAGTCTGAGAAGAACAGGAACCTGTGAATAAATGTATTTTGGTTTAGTTAGGTACAGGTTACCAGTACAGTAGGTTGCTATGTACTGGATGTAATATAGGACATTGGTAAACTGGATTTCAAGCAGCGAAGTTATTCATCCATCTAGCCATAAAACGACCTGGTAGTCTTAAACAAATCTACTTTGAAACAAAATTATACACCTCACACACATGGTTATGGTCTTAAAAAAGAAGACACCTGTAGCATGTCAGATATACAGTTGAAATCTATTACATTTTGAGTTTGCATCCCAATATTACACTTTATGTACAGTTGAAGTCGGAAGTTTACATACACTTTGCAAAAGTTTACAAAACTCGTTTTTCAACCAATCCACACATTTCTTGTTAACAAACTATAGTTTTGGCAAGTCGGTTAGGACATCTACTTTGTGCATGACACAAGTAATTTTTTCAACAATTGTTTACAGACAGATTATTTCACATATAATTCACTGTATCACAATTCCAGTGGGTCAGAAGTTTACATACACTAAGTTGACTGTGCCTTCAGAAGCTTCTGATAGGCTAATTGACATCATTTGAGGCAATTGGAGGTGTACCTTCAAACTCAGTGCCTCTTTGCTTGACATCTAGGGAAAATCTAAAGAAATCATCCAAGACTTTAGAAAAAAATGAAGACCTCCACAAGTCTGGTTCATCCTTGGGAGCAATTTCCAAATGCCTGAAGGTACCACGTTCATCTGTTCAATAGTGCGCAAGTATAAACACCATGGGACCACGCAACCGTCATATTGCTCAGGAAGGAGACGCATTCTGTCTCCTAGAGATGAACGTACTTTGGTGCGAAAAGTGCAAATCAATCCCAGAACAACAGCAAAGGACCTTGTGAAGATGCTGGAGGAAACAGGTACAAAAGTATCTCTATCCACAGTAAAACGAGTCCTATATCAACATAACCTGAAAGGCTGCTCAGCAAGGAAGAAGCCACTGCTCCAAAACCGCCATAAAAAAGCCAGACTACGGTTTGCCACTGCACATGGGGACAAAGATCACAGCTTTTGTTTTTGGAGAAATGTCCTCTGGTCTGATGAAACAAAAATAAAACTGTTTGGCCATAATGACCATCATTATGTTTGGAGGAAAAAGGGGGAGGCTTGCAAGCCGAAGAACACCATCCCAACCGTGAAGCACTGGGGTGACAGCATCATGTTGTGGGGGTGCTTTGCTGCAGGAGGGACTGGTACACTTCACAAAAGAGATGACATCATGAGGGGAAAAAAATGATGTGGATATATTGAAGCAACATCTCAAGACATCAGTCAGGAAATTAAAGCTTGGTCACAAATGGGTCTTCCAAATGGACAATGACCCCAAGCATACTTCCAAAGTTGTGGCAAAATGGCTTAAGGACAACAAAGTCAAGGTATTGAAGTGGTCATCACAAAGCCTGACCTCAATCCCATAGAAAATTTGTGGGCAGAACTGAAAAAACATGTGCGAGCAAGGAGGCCTACAAACCTGACTCAGTTACACCAGCTCTGTCATGAGGAATTGGCCAAAATTCCCCCAACTTATTGTGGGAAGCTTGTGGAAGGCTACCCAAAACATTTAACCCAAGTTAAACAATTTAAAGGCAATGCTACCAAATACTAATTGAGTGTATGTAAACTTCTGATCCACTGGGAATGTGATGAAAGAAATAAAAGCTGAAATAAATAATTCTCTCTATTATTATTCTGACATTTCACATTCTTAAAATAAAGTGGTGATCATAACTGACCTAAGAAAGGGACTTTTTACTCGGATTAAATGTTAGGAATTGTGAAAAACTGAGTTTAAATGTATTTGGCTAAAGTGTACGTAAACGTCCGACTTCAACTGTATATCACAGAAAAGTGAAATATAACAAAACTGCTGGACACAGAAACACAGAATTTTCGGCGGCTTTAAAAGAATTATGTTTATTAATTATGAAATTACGAAAAATATTACTAACATTCCACACATGAGGCCACAAGGTATTTGACTGCAGGAAAGTCCTACCAAAAGGTGAGACATAAGCAGATTTCCTTTTTTAATTGAATCTGAAACAGATACTCCTCTACCGTCTTTGTCTCTGGGTCTACAGGTGGGCCAGCCCTAAATCCCACCGAGGTAGAAGAAGTGTCTACATTTATTATCACTTCCTAATTTACCTGGAGCCACTTGGCCCAGTCTCCCCTCTCGAACAGTACTATTGGATTACAATGAGGCTCATCACTTTTAATACTGCTCACTAATCCCCCAGGACAATCTTCTAATCTCTCACCCTTATTACTTCCTACCGGTGCAGCATGAGAGAGAGACGGCGAGATAGAGGGATGGAGGGATGGAGGATGGGGAGGTCCCCTCTACTCACCCCACAGTTGGGTCCACGGCCAGCCCTCTTGGGTTTCCCAGATTCTCTGCGATCAGCGTCACCCGGTTTGTCCCGTCAAAATCCACCATGTCAATCCGGTTGACGCTTGCTTCCACCATATACAGTTTATTGTTCACCCAGTCCACGGCCAGGTTCTCAGGGTAGTCAACTGATACATTTAAAACCACCTGCATATTGGAACCGTCCATACTCACCGAAAAAACCTGCCCACAAAAGAAAGGATTGTTTTTAAGAGATTAGCCCTTTTGGTGGTTATGGCTCCAGAAAGACATGGAGATATAAAAAAGAGACATACCGAGAAACAGAGATGGGATATGTCACCACAATACCCATAAAATTAGAAGGAAATTACTATTATTAAGGCTGGGTTTTGGTTGTTTGTCTGACTTCCATCTTGTCTGTCTAGTAGCATTCTAGTAGCATATCTGGCATTACTCATCTCGTATGTATATACTGTTTTCTATACTATTCTACGGTATCTCATTCACTTAATAATGTTTACATATCATACATTACTCATCTCGTATGTATATACTCTTTTCTATACTATTCTACGATATCTCATTCACTTAATAATGTTTACATATCTTGCATTACTCATCTCGCATGTATATACCGACATCGCTCGTCCATATGTATATAGTCTTAATTCATTCCTACTTAGATTTGTGTGTATTGGGTATATATTGTGTAATTTGTTAGATATTAGTTGTTAGATATTTCAGGGAAGTTAGGAACCAATATACACAGGTAGTTAGGAAAGCAAAGGCTAGCTTTTTCAAACAGACATTTGCATCCTGTAGCACAAATTCCAAAAAGTACTTTAAAGTCCATGGAGAATAAGAGCACTTCCTACCAGCTGCCCACTGCACTGAGGCAAGGAAACACTGTTACCACCGATAAATCTACGATAATCAATAAAAAATATATATATTTTATTTTACCCCTTTTTTCTCCCCAATTTCGTGGTATCCAATTGCTAGTAGTTACAGTCTTGTCTCATCGCTGCAACTCCCGTACGGACTCAGGAGAGGCGAAGGTCGAGAGCCATGCGTCCTCCGAAACACAACCCAACCAAGCCGCACTGCTTCTTGACACAATGCACATCCAACCCGGAAGCCAGCCGCACCAATGTGTCGGAGGAAACACCGTACACCTGGCGACCTGGTCAGAGTGCACTGCACCCGGCCCGCCACAGGAGTCACTAGTGAGCGATGAGACAAGGATATCCTTGCCGGCCAAACCCTCCCCTGCGATGCAGTGCCTTAGACCACTGCGCCACCCGGGAGGCCGATAATTGAGAATTTCAATAAGCATTTTTCTACGGCTGGCCACGCTTTCCACCTGGCTACCCCTACCCAGGTCAACAGCTCTGCACCCCCCACAGCAACTTGCCCAAACCTCCCCCATTTCTCCTTCACCCCTACAAATCAGCCGGGCTAGACAATCTGGACCCTACTCTTTCTAAAATGATCTGCCGCAATTGTTGCAACCCCTATTACTAGCCTGTTCAACCTCTCTTTTGTATCATCTGAGATCCCTAAAGATTGGAAAGCTGCCGCGGTCATCCCCCTCTTCAAAGGGGGAGACACTCTAGACCCAAACTGCTACAGACCTATTTCTATCCTACCCTACCTACCCTGGCTGTCTTCGAAAGCCAAGTTAACAAACAGATCACCGACCATTTCTGTATGGTCGGTGATCTGACGACACCATTCTGTATACTTCTGGCCCTTCTTTGGACACTTTGTTAACAAACCTCCAGACGAGCTTCAATGCCATACAACACTCCTTCCATGGCCTCCAACTGCTCCTAAATGCAATCGCTGCCCGCACCCGCCTGCCTCACTACTCTGGACGGTTCTGACTTAGAATATGTGGACAACTACAAATACCTAGGTGTCTGGTTAGACTGTAAACTCTCCTTCCAGACTCACATTAACTTCTTATGGCTGCAGGGGCAGTATTGAGTAGCTTGGATGAAAGGTGCCCAAAGTAAACGGCCTGCTCCTCAGTCCCAGTTACAAATATATGCATATTATTATTAGTATTGGATAGAAAACACTCTGAAGTTTCTAAAACTGTTTGAATTATGTCTGTGAGTATAACAGAACTCATATGGCAGGCAAAAACCTGAGAAAGAATCCAACCAGGAAGTGTGAAATCTGAGGCGTGTAGTTTTTCAACTCATTGCCTATCGAATACACAGTGTCTATGGGGTCATATTGCACTTCCTAAGGCTTCCACTAGATGTCAACAGTCTTTAGAACCTTGTTTGAGGCTTCTACTGTGAAGTGGGGGCGAATGAGAGGGGATTGAGTCAGATGTCTGCCAGAGAGGCATGAGCTGACCACGCACGTTCACGTGATTGTTAGCTTGCGTTCCATTGCAATTCTACAGACAAAGGAATTCTCCGGTTGGAACATTATTGAAGATTTATGTTAAAAACATCCTAAAGATTGATTCTATACATCGTTTGACATGTTTCTACGGACTGTAACGGAACTTTTTGACATTTCGTCTGCACCTAGTGATCACGCCTCATTAATTTTGATTACTGGGCTAAACGCGCGAACAAAAAGGAGGTATTTGGACATCAATGATGGACATTATCGAACAAAACAAACATTTATTGTGGAACTGGGATTCCTGGGAGTGCATTCTGATGAAGATCATCAAAGGTAAGTGAATATTTATAATGCTATTTCTGACTTCTGTTGACTACACAACATGGCGGATATCTGTTTGGGTTGTTTTGGTCTCTGAGCGCTGTACTCAGATTATTGCATGGTGTGCTTTTTCCGTAAAGTTTTTTTAAAATCTGACACAGCGGTTGCATTAATCTGACACAGCGGTTGCATAACAGTTGTATCTTTTAGCAATGTTTATTATGAGTATTTCTGTAAATTGTGGCTCTCTGCAAAATCACCGGATGTTTTGGAACTACTGAACATAACGCGCCAATGTAAACTCAGATATTTGGATATGAATATGAACTTTACCGAACAAAACATACATGTATTGTGTAACATGAAGTCCTATGAGTGACATCTGATGAAGATCATCAAAGGTTAGTGATTAATTGTATCTCTATTTCTGCTTTTTGTGACTCCTCTCTTTGGCTGGAAAAATGGCTGTGTTTTTCTGTGACTTGGCTCTGACCTAACATAATCGTTTGGTGTGCTTTCGTCGTAAAGCCTTTTTGAAATCGGACACTGTGGCTGGATTTACAACAAGTGTATCTTTAAAATGGTGTAAAATACTGGTATGTCTGAGGAATTTTAATTATGGGATTTCTGTTGTTTTGAATTTGGCGCTCTGCAGTTTCAATGGCTGTTGACGAGGTGGGACGCCCACATACCCTAGTGAGGTTAATTGCTAAATTGTAATTATTTCGCCACTATGGCCTATTTATTGCCTTACCTCCCTAATCTTACTACATTTGCACGCACTGTATATAGATTTTTCTATTGTCTTATTGACTGTACGTTTGTTTATCCCATGTGTAACTCTGTGTTGTTTGTGTCGCACTGCTTTGCTTTATCTTGGCCAGGTCGCAGTTGTAAATGGGAACTTGTTCTCAACTGGCCTACCTGGTTAAATAAAGGTGAAATAAAAGATAAATAAATAAAAATCTATTACTGCACTGTTGGAGCTAGAAGCACAAGCATTTTGCTACACCTGCAATAACATCTGCTAATTTAAATTTTTTATTTAACCTTTATTTAACTAGTTAACTCAGTTAAGAACAAATTCTTATTTACAATGATGGCCTAGCACATTGGGTTAACTGCCTTGTTCAGGGGCAGAATTTTACCTTGTCAGCTCGGGGATTCGATCTAGCAACCTTTCGGTTACTGGGCCAACGCTCTATCCACTAGGCTACATGCCGCCACTAATCACGTGTATGTGACCAATTACATTTGATTTGATTTGGGGGCGGCAGGTAGCCTAATGGTGAGTGGTGCTGGTCAGGTATTATTCTGAAACCTCTACCCTACCGATTCAAAGATGGCACCAGTTTCTCAGGCTTGAAGCCTTGGCACCTAGGAAATGATAGTGCTCTTTACAGCTCTGGCTCATTTGAAATGAGATCCAGACATCTAAAAAGCAGGATTTTCAGCTGACCTGTTTAAAGAGAAACTGAAGATGTGGAAGTACCTTGCTAGTTTAACCTCCCTAGTTTGTTCACATGCCCTGTTTGTGCCCCCCCCCCCCCCACTTTAAATCAGCTGTCATTCTGCCATGGAGGTAGCTGATCTACACAGATGCCCCGCTCCTGGTACGTTCCTGCTTTTCAGCCTCATGGCTCGGGTTCAAACCATACAGAAGCCAAGAGACTGAACAAAGCCTTTGAGCTGGCCAAAGAATGCATATAACAGGGTGGACATGGTGAAAACAAATACTACACGATCACTTTGAAAATAAGAAAGTTTGAAAAAAGTACACAGAGCTATGTAAACATTGTACAAGTATATCAGACAGTATCAGTTTTCCTGATTAGATATTTTTCTACTTCCCCTTCATTATGAACCAGTCGTTTTGGAGCCATTAGGTCTGCCATTTGTACAGTATTAACAGTAGTGGTATCTTAAGAGATCTATCAAAGTATTCTCTCTCCTTTGAGGGGGGGCAGGTTCCTGTACAACTCAAGGATTTCCTTAAACAATGTCTTTCTATCTTGTGGACTGTAACTATGGTCTACTGTACAGGTAATTCTAGTGATGCACTGATTCCTTTAACAGGGCCAGAGGAAACCATTCATGATGGGGATTGGATGAAGTATTTGAGTATTCAAAGACCAGTATTACCTTGTTCTGAATAGTATCTGTCCAAAAGACTCTATTGAGGTGGAAGTGGAAGTCCACACCGACAACGACGCCTCTGTTCCGGGAATGGACCAGGGTGCGAGAGCTGTGCCCATGGATGTCACCAATCAGCAGGTCTCGGCCATTGGAGAAGATCAGCAAGGGTACTCCAGCTACAGACAGTAGACAAGGCAATCAGTAAGACAACAATATCAGACATTTCATAATCTCTGGTTAGAAGCATTTATTTTTTGACTTTACCTAAATAATGAGTAATGATTTTACACAGGAGTGGAAGAGGTAGTGAATAAAAAACTAAACATTTTAGTCAGTCAGCTTTGACACCTGATTCAAATCTAAATCTATGGTAGAACCTTTTTTATTTTCATTTAATCCATTTTATGTAATTTTTAGGAACCCATATGGCCAAGATAATTTGATCTGTATTACTAACAGAGAAAACATCTCCTTGCTGCTAGCCTCATGATCAAAGGCAACGGGGTCTGTCTCTTGGTCAATAGTCATTCACTGGTCCACAGAAGCAAACGACTGGCTAAAACAACACTCGGTGCGCAACAATGCACCAGAAAGCAGAGCAGGCTGGCAGGGGCTGGCAGATAGGAGGCTGGGCTGAGGGGCTGAAGGCTTTGGGCCTGGAAGAATGGGTTTGATATGTTGAAGTATATTGAAGCTCAACCATGGCCACTCACTTGAGATGTTAGCGCTGCAGTATCGGTGCTGCTCTAGGAAATAGCCATCTCGACAGCTGCAGCGATGGGTTCCCATCCTGTCTCCACAGAGCTGATCGCAGACGCCCCACATCGTACAGTCATCAAAGTCTTCACCCAAGAACAAAATTATAAAAAACTGAATGAGTCAAAAGCACACATCCCATATTCTACCTCCGGTAGCCTGAGTTTCCAGTTCAATGTCAATGAGTGAATGTATCAGTATTCACCGATACAAGAGCGGCTGTTGTTATTGTTGACAATGTATCCAGAAGGACATGAGCAGGTTCCTCCCTCGGGGGACGCATGACAGCGATGCTCACAGCTCAGCGAGGCACACCTCCAGATACCTGACAACCACAGACACACATTACTCCCAATGGCACTTTTCAAAATAAAGGTTAGTGTGTGTGTGTGTGTGTGTGTGTGTGTGTGTGTGTGTGTGTGTGTGTGTGTGTGTGTGTGTGTGTGTGTGTGTGTGTGTGTGTGTGTGTGTGTGTGTGTGTGTGTGTGTGTGTGTGTGTGTGTGTGTGTTAAACTGGTTGTATTGTTACTGACTGCAATTGCGTCCAGCAGTGGTGCTGGTCTCATCCTCTCCATCTGGACATTGGGCTTTCCCATCACACAGTTGGTCCATGGGGATACACAGGCCTGAGGACGGACAGGGCCATTCTCCAGGATAGCACTCACGTGGTATGGCATCTACAGAGAATACAAAGTCATCTTCACGGCCTTTGACCACACCAGAGACAATAGAGAGCAAAAACAGGAGGGAACCACAGCACAGGAGTTGTACACATGCCACATTCGTGCTTTGCGAAAACAGCAACAGTGTGTGAGGTATGCATTGAAGACAGCAGACTTATCTTCATAGGAATTCATGGGCTGAACTCAAGGGCACTGTGACTCAAACTTCATTGTCTGGGAAAACACTGTCACTTTAAATCCCTGGGGGTGGGCGGGGGGGAGTATCGAGAGGGTCACATGGGGGCTCGGAAGGTTCTGCAACCCATCCTCTAAAAACACACTCTTCAGAGCAGTGTGGAGGAATTCTATAGCTCTTTGGAGGGCTGAGCCATCTTGTGCCACAAAGAGGCATTTGAATACCACACTTCAAGGTGCACAAGCATAGTGCCTAGCCAATACCAACCATGGAGACCAGAGGTGAATCAGGTTCATACACAACAGCGTTTCTCACTCATTAAAGTGTACTTCCACTGAACCTGCGTACTGTTTCCTTTTCATGGCTCTGTGTCCAATATTAGAAATGTGTCAAGAGAGATTTGACCAAAGGGACTAGCATGAGGAAGGGGAGGTGGAACTCTGTAGCATCCATACCACAGCCTTTCTCATCTGCATTGTCTTCACAGTCGTCTTCTCCATCACAAAGCCAGACTTGGTGAATACAGCGACCACTGGGGCACGTGAAGTAGCTCCCTCTGCAAGCGGGATAGGCTACAGAGAGAGAGAGAGAGAGAGAGAGAGAGAGAGAGAGAGAGAGAGAGAGAGAGAGAGAGAGAGAGAGAGAGAGAGAGAGAGAGAGAGAGAGAGAGAGAGAGAGAGAGAGAGCACATAGAAAAGGTCAGATTAAGTCCAGGTTAGGGGGAGAATCTATCTGGGGAGTTAAGATAAGAGCTGCAGACTCAAGGTTTTCAGATAGCAGCAATGGTGCAAGGAGGGTAGAGGTACGCACTGCAGTTCTGTTCATCACTCCTGTCTCCACAGTCGTCGTCATGGTCGCAGACGAAGCGTTGAGGGACACACTCTCCGTTGCCACATTGGAACAGGCCACTGCTGCAGTGCTGTGCTGTAGAAAGCAGACACAAAACCCCTTCAGCGACTGACTGTATTTATAAGTAACTTCATCTCAACCCTGCTGCTCAGGTAGAGGGCCTGGCTGAATGCGTGATTATGCGTCACGGCCAGAAGTAGACACTTACTGCAGTTGGACTCGTCTGACCCGTCACGGCAGTCCACGACCTGGTCACAGCGCTGAGTCTGGTTATAACAGGCACCGTTGGCACACCTCAGTTCTGTACACTCAGGGTAGTCTGAGAAGGAAATGAACATGCCATAACAGGCCAATCATACTAGACTGACATCTGTGGAATGTTCAAGGATTATAAGGAATCAGCATCAATTCCCAAAACAAATAATTTGTTCAAAGAGGTGTATAAATCCCTTTCCCCTGTCAAACGTCAAATGTCTCTAGCAGTCTTAAACATGTCTCAAATGTCAAACGTCAAATGTTTTAAATGTCAGTAGTCTTAAACATTCCTATATAAAGTTCTCGTGTACTTAAGCATTAATGAACTTTTTAGGGCTAGGCCCCTTTTTTCTCCATTTCCGCCTGAATGACGTGCCCAAAGTAAACTGCCTGTAGCTCAGGCCCTGAGGCCAGGATATGCATATAATTGGTACCATTGGAAAGAAAACACTTTGAAGTTTGTAGAAATGTTAAAATAATGGAGGAGAATATAACACAATAGATATGGTAGGAGAAAATCCTATTGTAAAATAGCTCCCTTGATGCAATTCCTATGGCTTCCACAGGGGGTCAGCAGTCAATGTTCAAGATTTCAGGATTGTAATTTCAAAAACGAATAAGAAATAACCGTTTTTGTAAGAGTACACAGTCTTGGAAATCTGTGTTTTTGCGCGCCATGATGAAGTTGTGCACCTGCTAAAATCGGTTTCCTATTGAACATACTTCTTTCTGAAAGAAATATTATAGTTTGATTACATTTTAGGGTATCTGAGGAGTAAATAGAAATGTATTTTGACAAAGTTTAGGGGTAGACTTTCGGATTCCTTTCTCTGCAAATTGAACGAGTGGATTACTCAGATCGATGGCGCCAACTAAACAGACTTTTTGGGATATAAAAAATGATTTTATCTAACAAAACGACACTACATGTTATAGCTGGGACTCTTTGGATGACAAATCAGAGGAAGATTTACAAAAAGTAAGTGAATATTTAATCTTTATATGTGAATGTATGAAACCTGTGCCGGTGGAAAAATATTTTGATGTGCGGGCCGTCCTCAAACAATCGCATGGCATGTTTTCGCTGTAATAGCTACTGTAAATCGGACAGTGTAGTTAGATTAACAAGAATTTAAGCTTTCAGATGATATAAGACACTTATATGTACCTAAATGTTTAAAATCCATAATAACTCTTAGAATTTATTTGAATTACGCGACCTCCAGTTTCACCGGACGTTGTCCCGCTAGCGGGACACAGATCCTTAAGAAGTTTTATACCCTTGCAATTAGCCAAATGTAACAGTCCGCTGCTAGCAGATCATTATCTTAGCAGCTCTAACCCCCTTTTATTCTCATTAACAGTAGAAGGGCCCACCCCAATTGAACCACCTGGTTACATGTGAAATATACCCATGGCTGCTCCCCCATGAAGTCATGGTGGCAATTGACCTCTGAAATATAAAGCTTTGTACGGAATTATGTACAGTCGCAAACAAGAAAAAATGCTAAAAGCTAATGGGAGGATAAAAACACTTACGGTAAGTTTTCTATTAGCACCACAAACAGCCTTGGCATTTCTTCTGACATTGGGAAATTACCAAAGTGTAACATGTCTGCACAATAATGGAATAGCAGCTGACTTCAGCTTGACTAATCCACCAAGGAATCTGCAATCAACCTCTGACAACAAGAAGCATATTGTGGCCATTCTGTCAGTCAGCGAGCCTATACATTTTACAAATGTATTAAAATGCCAGAGGAGCCTTAGGCAAGAAGGTAAGTAAGCCACACTGGAGGACTTACGGCAGTCTGTCTCATCAGCCCCGTCGGAGCAGTCGGTCAGCCGGTCACACCTGTACTCCCCTGGGATGCAGGCCCCATTGGTGCAGCTGAACTGCTCACTGGAGCATCTCCTACCAGCTGCAGAGAGATTGAGGAGCAACTTAACCACAAGTGCAACAGTTCTCTACATCTTAATTGCCTTTGTCATAGAGTCCTGTGTTTACTTTTTTGACATCTATCACATTGGTGAAAATTCTAAATGAAATATTTTGTACGCTGTATGGTCTGCTCAGTACTTGTGTATTGACTCTCTCTTTTGTAAAGTCACTCAAACACTGGAAATGACTCTCATCACGTTACATGGGCTAAGGAGACACACAGCACATCCCATTTTAGTTTCCATACTATCAGCAACAACAGTCAATATGTACAGTCAGGTCCATAAATATTTGGACATTGACTTATTATTATTATTTTAGCTGTCTACCACAGCATATTGGAGTTGAAATTAAATAATGAATACGAGCTGAAAGCACAGAATTTCAGGGGATTTACATCCAAATCAGGTAAACGGTGTAGGAATTACAGCGCTTTTTATATGTGGTCCCCCCTTTTTAAGCGAGCAAAAGTAATTGGACAATTGGCTGCGCAGCTGTTCCATGGCCAGGTGTGTGTTATTCCCTCATTAGTTAACTTACAAGTAAGCAGATAAAAGGTCTAGAGTGGATTTCAAGTGTGGCATTTGGAATCTGTTGCTGTTAACCCTCAACATGAAGTCCAAAGAGCTGTCACTGCCAGTGAAGCAAGCCATCATTAGGCTGAAAAATCTAAACAACCCCATCAGAGAGATAGCAAAACCATTAGGTGTGGCCAAATCAACTATTTGGTACATTCTTAAAAAGAAAGAATGCACTGGTGAGCTCAGGAACACCAAAAGGCCTGGAAGACCACGGAAAACAACTGTGGTAGATGACAGAATAATGATTTCCTTGGTGAAGAAAAACCCCTTCACAACAGTTAGCCAGATCAAGAACACTTTCCAGGAGGTAGGTGTATCTGTGTCAATGTCAACAATCAAGTGAAGACTTCACCAGAGTAAATACAAAGGGTTTACCACAAGACATAAACCATTGGTAAGCCTCAAAAACAGGAAGACCAGATTAGAGTTTCCCATAAAACTTCTAAAAAAGCCTGTATAGTTCTGGAACATGGACAGATGAGACAAAAGACAGATGGACAAAGATCAACGTGTACCAGAATGATGGGTAGAGAAGTGTATGGAGAAGGGAAGGAACTGCTCATGATCCAAAGCATACCACTTCATCTGTGAAGCATGGTGGAGGTAGTGTTATGGCTGCCAATTGAACTGGTTCCCTTGTATTTATTGATGATGTGACTGCTGACAAAAATAGCAGGATGAATTCTGAAGTTTTTAGGGCTATATTATCTGCTCAGATTCAGCCAAATGCTTCAAAACTCGCTCACATTGCAGATGGACAATGACCCGAAGCGTACTGCGAAAGCAACCCAATACTTTTTTAAGGCAAAGAAGAGAATGTTCTGCAATGGCCAAGTCAATCACCTGACCTGAATACAATTGAGCATGCATTTCACTTGCTGAAGGCAAAACTGAAGGCAAAACGCCCAAAGAACAAGCAGGAACTGAAGACAGCTGCAGTAAAGGCCTGGCAGAGCATCACCAGGGAAGAAACCCAGCATCTGGTGATGACTATGGGTTCCAGACTTCAGGCAGTCATTGACTGCAAAGGATTTGCAACCAAGTAATAAAACTCCCAATTTAATTTATGATTGTTAGTTTGTCCAATTACTTTTGAGCCCCTAAAATTAGAGGGCTATGGAATTCCTACACGGTTCATACAATAATTTTTACAAAAACCTTAATTTAAAGATGAAAGTCTAAACTTAAAGCACATCTTGATACTTATGAACCTGAAGGTCTAAGTAAGACAATGCCAGGTGATTCTTACAAAAGATAAGAAGAAGCAATGCTTTAACAGCCAAACGTGAGTACATTTGACAAATCCTGATGAAATGTGAAGGGAGAAGGTAATAATGCAATGCAGTCCAGATGAGAAGTTACTCAAGGCAGTCGGCTTCATCAGAGTTGTCTACATAATTTTACGTTCCCATCACAATTCCAGTCCTGTGAGACATATCGGCCAGTCCCATACCGGAACTGCCCCGTCTCAGAACCTTCATACAGGAAACATTACTCCTACTAAAGTTGTCTTCATTCCATATTTTGGACCAAACTTTTTTGTTATACCTTCAGTCCCCAGGTGCATAATTCTCCATTCTCTTAATCAGTTGATCATGATCATGTGTAGTTTTTAATTAGGTCAGAAATGTGAAATCATTTTCCGCTCTTATTTTCCCTCTCTACTATTTCCTATGAATAATTGGAACTCTTTGCGTCTCTTATCAAAACATCTAAACAGTGTTAAGTGTGTTAGGGAATGTCTCTTATTGATGAAGCATGCTGGTAACAGCATTGAGATGGCCTGGAGATGAGCGTGCCAGCCATCCTCCAGACAGGTATACAACTCTCAGCACACTCATCCCAAGCCTCCTTTTGATGTTCTCACTGAGTGGCATCTGAGGAGATAAGGTACCACCACTCTACCTTCCCTGACGTTTTCCAGGAGATATCGACTGAGGCAGCATAGTTCAGTGGCAGAGCGTTCTGTCAGACCCATCTGAATTGGAATGTGCAATTCTGATTGTTTCTCTCTGACATGATTTAAGGCACATGCTGTTCCTTGTCAGAAATGTAATTGGAATAAATAGTGGTACCAGGTGGTACCGCAACCCTTAAACCCAAATTATTTGCTGAGGGAGATGCAAGGTGGTGGTTGGTGGTGTATGTCTGTGGTTGGTGGTCTACACTGTCTTTTCGACTACCTTTAAACACACTCCCTGGTTGGTCAAATATGTGCTGAAGAGAAAGGTTTTACTCCTCAGTTGCAAAACAAACTGAAGACATGGAAATAGAAACAAACAACACTGTGAGAAATAAAATCAATAATACAAATGGAATGACATTGATTTCTAATCTTTGAATCTAACACTGCCATCTCACCAATCAAATGACACAGAAAATACTTAATTAAAAAAAACATTACATTTCCAAATTTGGACAATAAGATTTTTTGAAAATGATTCATGAACAATTTTCACATAATATAAATGTGTCAATGGGGATATCCATTGATCATTATGTTATACATAATGTATTAATACATGCATTATGACTTCTACAGCATAGGTGAAATTGCCACAGGGGATGGGGGGATATATCCCCCCAATATACAGAACAGGTCGATTCGTCCCCCACAATAATTGATTTAAAATCATACAAAAAACGTAAATATGTTTTGGTTGGGTGCCCAGGAGGTCGGGGGGGCCCCCATATAGTATATGAACACGTCATAAGTTACGGCAAAATGTGTGGAATTGCATTAGATTTGCTTTAAACTGCGAAATGATCTCTCAGCCTCACGTCAAAATGTGTAGAATAGCAGGACATTAGCTTCAAAATGACAAAATGTTCTCTCATCCTCATGACAAAATTTTAAGAATAGGATGAGATGAGCTATAAAACAGTACATTTTTATTTCTGTCCCATGGCAAAATGTCTAAAATTGTAGGTAGGAAATTAGATTTAAAATGTTTCTTTCAGCCTCTTGACAAAATGTTTAGAATATCATTATAAAACTGCTCATTTTTCTATCTGCCCCATGGAAAAAAAGTCCCCTGGAAGTAGGTGCCACGGTGCCCCAAATGCGTTAGTCCGGCCCTGTTGGGACGCAATGCGTCACCTCCTCTCAGCCGCACTGTCTATTAGCGCCCTTCCCCCACTCATTTCAGTCAGTGTCCCCCCCATTCTCATTGGGTCATAGTGCTGTCAGTTTGGCTCAGATTTAAGAGGAAGTGCGTGAAGTGTGTGAAGTACATTCGTTCTGGTTTTCCCATTGGCTGGAATATTTTGGGGGGCTGCTCCATCGAGTTCAACGAGATTAAAACGTTGCTTGCGCTGACCCGGCACCCCTGGCAGGCTAAAATGAATGCACCAAAACAGTACCACAGTACCACGTTGTCATCTGCATTTCTGCCATTAAAAGAAAACTTTTAGAATGACGAGTGGATGCTGACAGAACACGGTCGGGAGACTCGGAAGTCAGGATCAACATTCAACACCACAAGTGTCAGGCTTTGTCCATGGTATGTTCACACTCTTATTATATCTACATCATAATAATGCAACTCAGTCTTCATATTTTGTGTCTTCTTAATATTTGCCTATTTGATGACTTATCTTTCCACTTATCCTTCCACCTTTACTGTGCTTTCAAAATACCCCTCAACATACCCCTCAAGAGAGGCATAATAAGTCATGTCAAACTGTGTAGAAACTGTGTAGATTGGAGGAAATGCTAAATAAAATGCTAAATAAAATGACGGGGGAGGACCCCCGGACCCCCCGTTTACTGTTTGTCCCCCCCAATATCTACACCACAATTTCTTCCTTGTCCTAGAAGCAAATATGCCTGTAATCAGGTATTTTCATTGCACCAACTAGCTGTACCATCACCAATCAGCATGTGCACTGGATTTCTATTACCGCAACCTTTCATGTAGTGCTTCTCTCCCACCACAGCTATCAGCCAATTACTTCAAATTCCAAAGGCATATGAGCACGTTACATGATAAGGACTTGCAAAAGAAGAAGACACTGGTCAATTGCAGAGAAAAATAAACCAACATGTTTAATATACCTACCGTGACAATTTTGTAACGGAATAAGAATGTTCAATCCTACCACACCATCATGCTAAACACAAGGCACTCCCTCTACTGAGCATTAGTATGATGTCGTCTTTTGATCTTGTGCTGATAAGTTGAAATCTTTCAGGAAACTCCTGCCAACGTATCCTCTGCCTTTTTCTTCTTCTCATTTAAAATAAAGATAAACTGGCAAAGCATCGGTTGCACAGGTTCTGATGATATGAATCCTTTGGTAGGACATTGACACCAGGAGCTATTCAAGGTCAAAGTGGTATCGTTGGACACTGACATTATGATTCTGCCTACTTATTATAGAACAAGTCTGGCAAAGCATTAACCTCTGACAGGTGAAAAAAGAACACTTACAATATGACCACTACTGAACCAAATGCCAAAAGCCAAAGGAAATGCTCCTTCCTTTTCAAACAGTCATAATGAATTGTAATGAATTGACTTGAAAAATCTCAGCCCATTCAGTTGGCACATTTTGTGTAAGCAGACAGTTTATTATAGGCGAGTCAGTAGTTAATCATCTCTTTTATGTAATGGGCACTTCAAAGATGGATCACTTCCACTTGAGTTGTGGGGTCATGGCTGTGCTACTGCACTAAAAGCCTTGTGAGGGGCTTCTCATATCATGAGGTCTCAGAATAATTAGCCGACAACACCAAAACGTCTTTTAAACTACGCCAGCCAAATGGGCTTCATATTTAACTCCTTCAGCAGCCAATTGGGAAGCAAGCCTTTTTCCTGCTCAGTTTACTAATGATAAAATTGCTCCCCCATTAGCTCAAAGGGTGCCTTTGTTACGAGGCAATGATCCCGAAGGTTTCAGCATCATCTGTAACATGGTAGGTAAGACAAACGGTGCATACAGTATCGGAGCACCACAGTGACACCACTGAAAGACATTTGGGTTTATCTCTGTACCCCTGAACAGACAGTTAGTAGTCTCATGCACCATGCCATTACGATCATTATACTCCGAATATGTAACATTTTTCAATATACGGTAGATATCAGAAGAAAACCATGGGTGTATTGACAACTCCAAGGATAATACTGAAAATAGTGATTAATTTTGTCTAAAATTTCATAAAACCATGATCACTCGTTGCTTGACCCAGAAGTAGGATTGCATGTGTCAATGTCCACCAGCTAATCAACAAAACAACTTCTTTTTTTTAAAGAGCGAAAATATAATAAATAATAGGCATCACTGGACTTCAAGTTCAGAGAAAGGACACTCCTAAGAGAGGAAGGACACTCCTAAGAGAGGAAGGACACTCCTAAGACTTCCGAGCAACAATGGGGATGATCATAATCCCTGTATGCTATACATTAGGTTAACAGCTTTCAACAACCTTCGCCAAAAGGAAACCAATCTTCTGAGTCCTTCAAATGAAGCCAGTGTTTCCTGACAGTATCAGTTCTGGGAAAGGTGACTGGCAGACTAAAGTGGACTTTTAAATGAATGTGAGCTGCTCTTACATTCAACCATAGTCTTTTTTTAAAGTCATCGGAGTAACTAGTTTTCCTTCAGGAATAAATTGATAAATTGATTTTTAAAAGCCTAAATGCAATAACAATGGTCAAAATAGAGGCTATTAAGAGAAAGTGAAGAGAAAAGTGGCCAATATGATGCGAATATGCTATTAGGAATCTGTTGTCTAAGGATTGGTACTTTTTTGTTAGTGTCTTTGTTTTGACTGTTTTGTTTAGTTTGGTGTTTTCTTTTTGTTAATCTCTCTGACCATGTCTTTTCTAATTAGCCATCTTAACCCACAGCAGGCGAGAACCCCACACTATCCACAGTGAAAAATAGCCCTACTACTGCCAAACAAAGAGGAGCAGCAGAGGAATTTTCATTAGAACGATGCCTTCCAATGCCTCAGACCCCACTGTGAAATCACAATGGAACAATGGAAGAGCCAGCAGGGCTGAAACCTCATAACTGGAAATGTCAACACGCCAAAGGGACTATGGAGATGGATAGCAGAATGCAGAATACAGTATAGCTTCCTACAAAAAAACTAAACCCCACCCCACCCCCCCAACAAAATATTTTGTCCCTTCTCCAAAACATCTCTTTCCAATCATGTCGGGCCCCTGAAAGAGGTGTAGCCTCTTTTATCACTACCGCCTTGTTTTGGTACGTCCCCTCGCACTTTCTGAATGTGTGTCCAGAAAACGGCTGGCAGCGTGGAGCGTTGGATCCGTCCATCCTGTCAGAGCGAAGTGCTGCTGCTCCATTTCATATGGAAATCAATGCAATAGAATGCAGTCAACTGCTGAACAACTGACTTTGGCTCTTACTGCCTCACACAAAACAGAGAAAAGCCCAAGGGAGTTTGGCAGTGGCATAGGTCCAAAAGGAGGCGAGAAATAGTGTGTGAGGAATGAAGCTGTACTTCGTCGATTTTTTTTTTAATGTGTAAAGCTACATTTTACTAGAAATATATAGGAAGCAGCAGAAATTGAGACGTTACACTGCATTACTGCGGGAGGTCAAATGTTTGGGTTCACTGCCTCTGACAGACTGTCACTCAACACAACATGAGCAATGAGTTAGCCTAAACATTGCACCCTATGCATCACATAATAGTCTGGGACCTGGGTTGAGAGCGCTGTATAATGAGAAAGGATTAGTCTTTCATTTAAGCCAACTGTGCTAACTTCTGTTCCCAACTTCTGTTCCCTAATAGAGCGTTACCGTTGTCCAAGGATTTAGGCCTAAACCGGAAAAGGGCACAGCATGTGTGAGGTTTAGTATGCACATGCTGGCCAGGTTTTTTTTTGCGCCATGTGAAATTTCAACATCAACCCACAAGTGTTTTTTGTTGTGACATGCTGTAACACAAATAAACTAAAAATAGGTTCAACTCAATTATTGAGAGAAACAAACTGGAAACACCTATTTGAGATAGTAGAAAATGTTAATAAGACAAGCCCAACTCCCATTGTACTATACAACGTGTGTACCAATAATTCGAAAAATCTTACAAACCATGCATATGCAACAAATTATATACACTGTGTTGCAGAAGTATTGGGACAGTGACACATTTTTGTTGTAACACTGACACAGAACATCTTGTTGATCCTGGTTTACTTTGTATCCATTTTTTTCTAAATCAATCACGCATGTTTCTCTTAAGACCCTGAATGACCAAGGCTGTTCGTGGCAAATGATTGAGGTTTGAAAGACACTGAAAGACACCCAATATTCATACAATTAACCAGCAAAAACATGTTTTCAAAAGCCACAATCTGCATGCTAGCAAAAGATGGTCAACTAGCCATGACGGAGATTATTCAACCACCAAGTCCAGTTCCTTTGTTACCCATTACTGTAACATTAAATCACCCTACAAGTGTGTCACATTATCCATTATGCCGACACACACATTTTACAACACTTTCAAAGCCTCTTGATAATGAGCAACAAAAGATTGTCTGTCACACATTAAAAGATCATCAAGCTGACCCAACAGAAATTAGGCTCAATGGATTAGAGAAAGTAACCTGTACTCCTGCACCAAAGCCCTTTTAGTGATTTCCTCTCAAACATGCTGAATGAATCTGGAATAAATCAACCATTCCTGCCTCACATTTCTAAGGAGCTCAACAGGTGCCATGATGCAAACTGCAAAAGATGCAGGAAGTGCATGATGCTCTGTTGCTAGTCATGGAAATGCACGATTGAAATAGATGACTTTGATTACCTCTTGATTTGAATGCTTTTTTAAACCTATGAGGACACAAATCGTTGGTACATCATTGTTCATTTGTAAGGGACAAACCTGCTAATTGTTAACTTGACAATGCTGACAAAGCCCTGATTTGATTCAATATTATAATTAATTCAGACCAAGACAGCTCAGATCCTCAGCTTGCACATATTGTGTATTACAAAATGCCACTGGATCATTTAAATTGCTACATTTTATTAAAATATTTGTGGCTTTTTTCATGTATTTTGTGTTACTTTCTTATTTTGTATTGTTTTGGAATGTAGACTATATAGGCCTAACTCAACACAGCTGGTAAAAATAAAGAATCTATTTAGCCTGGGATGTCTACATGTGAGGTTGCAAGGACATTCCCCTTGTTGTTTACATGCCCTCTTTTGCCCGTTGTTTGTTAGGTAGAAATGGTCGCTTTCATGCAGCAGCAGCTGCAGCGTAATTAGTTGCTTGATTCACACTAAGGAGCTTACATACTCAGGGTTGGGCAAAAAGAAAGCAGATTACAATTTCAGCAGTAGGCCTAGGGTATAACTAGGCCTACAATAAAAACACAAGAGTATTTCAGATCTATCAAGCAGGGTATATGACTCGTTTTTACAAAATTTGAAAGAAATTGGGCTCTTAAATTACAGCTATCTCATTAGTTATAATTTTTATGGGTTGCGCACTAAGCAAACTGTTGAGTTCCTCTTAGTATTTGTACCAGTAGCTATAGTCCACACAGATTGTCAGCAAATCACATGCCCGCGTCTGTTACCTAGCAACGGTAAAGCTCAGGCAAAAGTTATCCAAGAACTTCAAATCTGTCTGAGGGAGGCTTTTTGCGCAATACAAGCTTTAATAATGCTTTAGAGTAAAATAGTTTTGTTAAATAATTAAAATATTGTAAACTGTATTAATAAATTATGTATTTATTGGTTTCCCCAAAAAATATTTGTAGGGCTGGGAAAATAACTGACCAAGGAGTTTGTAGATTTGCCACAATCTGATTTTGTTTTAAAGAAATTGCACATCACTTTATTATAGGCCTACAAAGTGCCCAACAATTCCAACAGGCCACGCATTGCACACACATGGCTAACTTACATGGCTTGTTGTTCTGATAGATAGGCAAACAATCTAATATGGCAGGCAAACAATAATCTTGTTGACAATCAACATTTTAGTTGAATCATGTCCTCAAAAAACATTCCCCTTTAACTACAAATCAGCCACACTACCGCATATATGTTATTGTCTAGGCAACAAGTGGCTGACATTTCCTTTTCGAAGGCAAATATACAGAAACATCTCATAGCAGGTTCACAATAAAGGCTGTGTTTAAATGAGTTTAGGAGACTCTTACCTTGTGAATGACACCGGAAAGTACACAAAATCAATATAATAAGAAGTTTTGAAAGCACTGCTCTCCACATTCTGATGCTGGGTCCTGGCTGTTCTGTCCAGCTCCTCATGAAGCCTGGCAGATGGAGGTGCTCTAGGGACTGGGATGCTGCTGCTTGCCTCTCTCTTTCTTGTCCCGCTAGTTGACAAAAAGGGGCGTGTACAAAGCCAGAAACCGTCACTCCCCCAACCCCTGCGCTCCAAATAAATCCCTTATTAAACCGCGCGCCCTGGAATCTGCATAATTTCTCTGACCGGACTGTCTCATCTGCGCGTGATTTCCCATTGCGTTGTCCACCAGACAACTGATTGGTATTGTCAACGTTAGTAAAATAGTAAAGCAGCATTGTGTTGTTTCGTTGTCTTACCAATTACTCTCGAAGTAAATCAAAATAACATAGATTAGCCTAAAAATAGCCTATTCACAAATAATTCCCAGCGGCAATCTTTTTTTATTTTTTTATTGAAGGATTAAGACCTAGGTCCTACATATGTATTTGTTTACTGTTTATTTACTTTTTATTTTATTTCGTAGTCTATTAATTAACTCAGCAAGTAAACAAACAAATACAACTCAATACAACTGTTGCTCCTCTTTTACTAGCCTATTGTAGCTTATAGGTTTTGTCCACATATATGTCACACCCAGTGAGTGATGCCAAAAATTAATTTAAAAAATAATTTGTCATAAGAGTAAAATAGATTAATCAATTATAGGCTACATTGTTGCCACATTTGCTAGGAGGCCGCATGTGTTATTCTTTGTTCTGACCGAAGGGGACTCAAAGTTATTCAACTTCTGGGTGACATTGGTGTGTTGGTACGGGGTCAAGGCTCAGTTACATGAGGGGCAGGATAAACATTCAATGCCAGGATCATAATAAATGGCAAAAATCCGTCAAATGATAAGACATCGATTAATCAATAATTAATAGGCCTGTAAATTGGTTCACTATTTAATCCTGTGCATTATAACCAATTAATCACATAGGCCTATTTTATGTCTAAAAGCAAGTTTTCACACAATAATTCCATTGAATATCCCCAAATTGTTTATACTGAAATAAGTCTTGCTCTTTCCCCCTTTTCCTGTGCATAAAAACCCTGTTTTGATGTGCTGCTTAGCATGCATAGGCAAGCCTTATAGGCTACATAGATGTTATTTATTGTTTTTGTCTGCTCCCAAATAATTGTCTATTTATATACATTGGTTTTAAATATTGGTCTTTTGGAAATCCCGAAGGCTTGGGTCTTGGTCTCTGGAAGTGTGTTTCGGGTCCACTTCAGATGTGCCTCACGTTTCCATATATGTTGGATGCAAACCCACAGTGCAGGCATTTATGAGAGGCGCAGCCCCATCATGCGGTGCAGAAGAGGAAATTCCACCTGCTACGTGCCGCCTACAATTCCACCTGCAACATTTCCGAATTCCAATAATGTAAAGAAACATTCCTCTTCAATAACTCTCGTGTGTTTATCCTAAAGGTAGACTCAGCGATATGACGTAGATGCAGAAAGTAAACAGATAGTGGGTCAATTTCCGCAACAACTAAGAGCTCTGAAGCGTGAGGCTTAACTGCTCCGCTGATTTGGTCGTCTGGCTACCAGCAGCATGAAGCGAACCCAAGCACATGCGCAGATAGTGTGTGTGACAGTGTGAGGGCGAAGTCTTGCATCTTGCTCATATCAATATCTGCGGAACTGCTCGTGGCAACATAATTACGCTTGCTGAGGCTGAACGGCGTTTTCACATATGCAATTTGGTACCCTGGTTTGATTTCCTGAAGCGGTTGTGCGAATTCTACAGAATACGTTTTGCTTTCACAAGACCCGTGATTCCCCTGGGAGTAGCAAGACCCACATTCTACACTCTAATAATTAGGGGTTCAACAAGGGTTCTTCTAAGATCCTCAGAGTTCTCCCATAGGAGTTGGTGTCCATTGAGGAACATCCTTACTTGGTGGGGGTTCTTGCAGGAATCTAACTGCCCAACTGAAATATTTTGATTTGAAAGGACAGCAGGTGCAGGCACTTAACTGAAAAATGTAAATGTAAAGTAAGTTTTGTCCCTTGTATGATCTACATTTTAATTGTTTTATGATGATACCATCTATCTTTTCATATGTGTGCAAATCCTTCTAAAACAGAAAATGGACACAATTCATGGATTTCAATTGTCAAAGAGGTAAGAATATGTAGGCAATAAGAATATGTTGAAGGCTAGCTGTATTGGGTGCAGATTACTGAAATGCTCACTTTTGTGTCTGTGTCTGCATATATACAGATGAGGATGCATACAAAGGTATGTGCATTGGTATTGGTATGCTATGAAGATCACATTTACCAGCGTCCTCCCTTACCTCTTCAATGAATATCCCATAGGCCTCTACATTATGAACAAGGTATGTGTATGAAAACCATTATCAAATATTTTTTTTCATTCACATTCACCACAACAACCAAGGTATGAATTCTGTCGTGTGCATGTTTTGTTAATCATCTGTATAATTACTATTTTTGCGATTCACAGACTTAACCCTCCCTACACCTCTGATTAATATAACAGAAAACCTGTTCGATCACCATGCACTACAAAATCATTCTGGCTATGGAAACGGAGAACATCAACACATTAATATCAACACGCCAGAGAATATACCCATTGGACTTGGGGCTCTGCCGGGACTTTACCTCATATTTGGATTTTTTTATTCTGCTTTGCCACCAAAATCGTAACAAACACTGAGAACTAAAATATTGTGTTATTGTTGTTATTGTTATGCATATTAATAATAATAATAATAGTGCGGGAGATGGGGGATGGGGGGTAGTTCCAAAATTGACCCCAAAAGGTTCTTCGAGGACCCATTAAAATAACTATTTTATGGGGTTCTTCAAAGACCTTATAGGGGTTCCCCTGTAGTTTCTATTTGAAGAACCCCTAAAGGATACTCCAGAAACCTTTCATTTTAGATTGTACATGACATTAGCTAGCTAGCTTGTTTACAACAGGCAAAAAAGTTCCTGGTGACTTGTGCTGACAGGTCACAATACCTGGTACTCTGGTCATTTGCATTTCACACATGCTTTATTGCACAGATCATAGGAGGATATGTGAAAGCCCCTCTGAGTCTACTTTTAAAGTGGAACTGACAGCGTTTTAAAACTACTTTGCAGATATGAAACAAACAGACAATCATAATATACTCAGCAAAAAAAGAAACGTCCTCTCACTGTCAACTGCATTTATTTTCAGCAAACTTAACATGTGTAAATATTTCTATGAACATAACAAGATTCAACAACTGAGACATAAACTGAACAAGTTCCACAGACATGTGACTAACAGAAATGGAATAATGTGTCCCTGAACAAAGGGGGGGTCAAAATCAAAAGTAACAGTCAGTGTCTGGTGTGGCCACCAGCTGCATTAAATACTACAGTGCATTTTCTCCTTATGGACTGCACCAGATTTGCCAGTTCTTGCTGTGAGATGTTACCCCACTCTTCCACCAAGGCACCTGCAAGTTCCCGGACATTTCTGGGGGGAATGGCCCTAGCCCTCACCCTCCGATCCAACAGGTCCCAGACGTGCTCAATGGGATTGAGATCCGGGCTCTTCGCTGGCCATGGCAGAACACTGACATTCCTGTCTTGCAGGAAATCACGCACAGAACGAGCAGTATGGCCGGTGGCATTGTCATGCTGGAGGGTCATGTCAGGATGAGCCTGCAGGAAGGGTACCACATGAGGGAGGAGGATGTCTTCCCTGTAACGCACAGCGTTGAGATTGCCTGCAATGACAACAAGCTCAGTCCGATGATGCTGTGACACACCACCCAAGACCATGACGAACCCTCCACTTCCAAATCGGAATGGGAAACAGTGTTTAAACAGCATGGGAAACAGTGTTTTAACCCTTTACAATGAAGATCTGTGAAGTTATTGCGATTTTTACGAATTATCTTTGAAAGACAGGGTCCTGAAAAAGGTCTGTTTCTTTTTTTTTGCTGAGTATATCAGTCAAAAGTACCACATTTCCAGTTTATGCTTCAAAATAACAGGTTTTAAAAATTGGTTCTATTTGACTCAAAATTCCAAGACATACAGTAAGGCATTGTTGGAGAATAGATGGATACAGTTCAATGCATGACTAATATAATTCACCAATACATTTCTTGGTAGTCCCAAAAATATTGCTATCAGGTTGTAAATCACACATTGTTTGCTGCCTCCACCCATTCGGGATGCACTGTTTCAGTTTCAATTACTCAATATTTTTAACAAAAACGGACGACTGTAACTAAGGCTGGGAATGTCAATGGTGCAGCGGTCTAAGGCACTGCATTTCACTGCTAGAGACGTCACTACAGACCCTGGTTCGATTCCAGGCTGTATCACAACTGGCCGTGATTGGGAGTCCCATAGGGCGGCGCACATTTGGCCCAGCGTTTTCCTGGTTAGGGTTTGGCCGTGGTAGGCTGTCATTGTAAATAAGAATTTGTTCTTAACTGACTTGCCTAGTTAATTAAATAAAGGTTAAAAAAAAAACTAGCAGGTGTAATGATCACGAGTCAGTCATGACATGTCTAATAGGCATGTGTCAAACACAAGGAAGTAGTAAATGAGTTAACAGTTGAGTCATCTACTTTATTAAATTACAGCCTGATGCGCTCACATCATTTCACATCTGTGAATTCAACTTCAATTCTGCTGCTTTCGTGTGTTCCTGTTTACAACAAGCAGCAGAGAGAAAGTGTACAGACACATGCCACAGTCCTAGCTAAGCTACTAAAATGTTGAAGTCTGGCTTTGGTTTTTAAAGCTTGACAATGAATAATCAAAAAACAAAACCTTCAACAATACATCATGCAAAGGAGAAACATGTAGGCCTATTACAACAACATTTGAGCAGTAGCCTAGGCTGGCTACTCAACTACAATACATTTTGAGTGCAAACAGCAATGCTGCATTCAACCGCACCGGTGACCCATGCAGTGCAAAAAATAAAAAATATCACGTTATAAGGAAGACCCAGATGCAGACAGTGTCGAAGTAACAAAAGTTTATTACTAGAACAGGGTGCAGGCAAAATGACAGGCAGCCAGAGGTCAGTAATCCAGATAAGAGTCCAAAAGGTACAGAACAGCAGGCAGTCTCAGCGTCAGGGCAGGCAGAGGTCAATAATCCAGTGTGGTGGTACAAGGTACAGGACGGCAGGCAGGCTCAGGGTCAGAGCAGGCAGAATGGTCAAAACCGGGAAAACTAGAAAACAGGAACTAGAAACAGACAGGAGCAAGGGGGAAACCGCTTGTAGGCTTGACGAACAAAACGAACTGGCAACAGACAATGCTAACTCAAGAGAACTGGGTATTCAACAAAAATGTTATATACGGTAAAAGTAACATACCAAAACATTTATATGAACAGTGTCGTACAGTTCAGTGTGTCTGAGTGTGTCTCAGGTGTAGAGACACACAAGTGCAGAGAACTGTAGCTACAGTGTGTTACACCAGATAATGTGATTTACCCAAAGATTTTTGCTGACATCTGGTTGAACATTCTCTGTGCTACAGCAAAGAGTACCTATCCTGTAACCCCCAGTTATGGATACCAAAATTCTTTGGTTAAATCACATTATCTGATGTGATCTGTAGCTTAGAGAACTGATGATTATCACATGATGGGAGAGGTGGTCATGAGGAAATTGCCATTCCAAAGAAACATACAGTAAGTTCAGGGAATACTTGTAAAGCAATGGGAGGAGTGTTGTCATGATCAAACTGCCATTCAGCTCCTCATGAGTCATCTGCTTGAAATCCAGCATAATGTCTAATCCCTCGAGATGGATACAGTTCACGAGATACAGTTCTACTACAATGACACACACAGGCAAAGGTATTATGTTTCTGTATCTATAATTCACTCCAGGAAGAAGCCCAGGCACCACACAGTATTATTTGTAAAAAATAAAATATATATATATTCTATTGTACAGTTTGAACAACAGTTGAACTGTGCCAGCATAACATCAACATTAGGGTAGACTAGTTGAGCATGCATGCATGTGCACAGGCACATAGATAACATTTACAACAATATCTAGCCTAATAGAATTAAATATGGCATAACCCTCAACCTTTCCACAGTGACCAGACCGTACAGATGAGCCTAGGTAGGTAGACAGACGGTATCTACCTACAGCCATGTCTATCAGGCATGCTTAGGCCAATATTTTTATAGTAAAACCAGCGTCAGTTTTAGAGATTTACAACAGTAAATTGTTGTATTATTTTTTCTCCTCACTGTTTGCTAGTAAACTTAGCTAACTAGCTTGTTGGATATGCAATACTTGTTATCTGTTTGGAATCCTTTCTTGCATCATGCCAATAATTTTGTGAGATTGAAACGCATCCACAGTCATAATCATAACCAATATCAACCCTCATCAATTATGTTACATAGTCAGTGTGCGAAACCCTGACCTGTCTTACTCCTGGGCAGTTATGTGTGGAACACATCTCACTGTCCTAGAAATGCCTCAGACATAATGAAAACAAGATCAGATTCCCCTTTAAGACAACAGAACTGTCAGTGCACAAGCTTAACATTTAACAATAGAGTACAACATAATACATGAACTGGCATGACGCTTTTACCCACGGTTGCCAAACAGAGCTAACCCAAGGCCACACCTCCAACAAGCCACACCTCCGGATCCTCTAATAGGATGCTGCTGCTACATTGTGCCCACCTAAGGGGTCAGTCGTCCCTGACAACCCCGAAATCCAACACAAAGTCCTTAAACCTGGACGGGTGTCTTCGGTAGCGGTGGCATGATTACCATGGGGGGTGCTATCCTGATCTCGAGATGGAGCCTGCGGTGGCGGCACCCTGGTGGCCGTGGGGGAGTCCCATTCTGACCTTGCCCCTCAGGTGAGGAAACCACTGCATTGTCCGATGTTCCAGGGCTTTATGAAGGAGTAACCACCTCGTCCTCTCTTTCCACTTCAGGAGGTGTATGAGATTGGTAAGGCACAAGGGCGATCTTGATGGAGGACAACAACTTGTCCACGAGTCCGAAGCTGGATGTAGTAAATCACATCAGAAAGTCGTTCCAGAACCATGCATGGGCCTTCTCAGTGATTCATTAGTTTCGGGCTCAGACCACGCTTGTGCCAGGGGCTGTACATTCACATTTCTTGGCCAGGCTGGAAAGGCTGACTTCGACAGGAGATGTCATATGCCCTCTTCTGCTTTAACCCTGCTTCCGCCAAGCGATGCCGTGCAAAGTCGAGGGCGGTGTCTAGGCACTGCTGAAGGTGGTGGAGGTTCTCCAAGCCTGCGGCTCCAGAGGTCTTCCAAAGGACAAATCTGCGTTTAACTCTGCCAAACGTCAGCGTTTCTCGGGTGCAGACAGTGGACTCCTGCACTGCTGACCGATAAGCCCACATGTCCAATGACAGATGTCAGTTCCGGTCCTTCTGGTGGTTGGAGGTGAGAGTGGCCAGCTGTATCACCGTAGTCCAATTAAACCGTTCAAAGAGCCCTTTGTTTTGGGGATGCAGGGGGTGGTCCTTGTCTTGCGCAGCCCCAGGTTCTCACAGACTTTGTTGAGTTTCTCACAGACTTTGGGGACCACGTAAGCTTCTGGCCACTTGGTAAAATAGTCCATGGCCACAAGTGCATATCGATTGCCTGCCTTTGTCATGGGGAAAGGACCCAGGATGTTCACACATCCTGGGTCCATGGGGGCCCCCACCTGATATTGCTGCAATGGACATGGGAGTGTCCAGTTTGTCCTTTAGGGCAGTACAGGTGTCGCAGGCATGCACATACTGTTCTGTGTCTTGGTGGGAGCCAGCCCAGTAGAGTTTCCTTTGGAGGCATTGGAGGGTCTTTGTGTACCCGAAGTGACCTGCCCCCACTGACCCATGGACAGCTCTGATGGCATGGGCATGCATGGAATGAGGCACAAGCCGCTGCCACACCACGAGTTGTGTGTTGGTTCCCTCCATCTTCGAAACAGTACCCCATTGTGAATGGCAAGGTTGTCCCACTGGGAGTAGTAGGCCTTGGCTTCTGGGCACAGGGGTGATACTCTGTTCCAGAAAGGCCACTGGCCGGTCTCCAACCAGCCCCAAACAGTTGACAACACCGGGTCACCTTCCTGCTCCCTATTCAGGTCTTGTCCATTCCAGCTCTCCAAGGGTGCTGAGCTCCTGTCTGCCACCTGACTTGCCAACACTGTGGGCAGGAGCCCTCCTTTTTTTCAGTCTTCCTCTTCGCAAGGTGGCGAGACAACCAGCCCGGTGCTGCACTTTATCCTTTCAAACCCTTCACTCTGGGTTGTACAATCTAAAATACCCACATACACAAGGGATCTGTAGACTCAGAGGTAAAGAAATCAATGTTTAACCATTGTTTTCATGGCTCTTACCACAATTGGGTTGCATTGACATATGTTCTGCACTAACTGTCCCTGGGACATCAACTAGTCAAAATATAAAACCTGTTGTTTAACAAATCCACTAGGGCCTAAAAAATGTTGGTGCTGACTTATCAGCTCAATTTTCGGTACTACAACATTTACTTGGATCTACTCCAATTCTGGGCAGTGTTCCACGTAATGGAAACAGATTCTTGTTTTTAGATGACATTACCTTCTTATTTAAATCACTGGTATATTCAAACTATCGAGTTGAGAAATAATAATTGGAAATTGTCAAAAACGTTTCTTATTCAATTATTCATACAAGTGTCCCTTACAGCCTAAGTTCAGAGTACCACTCACTTTCACTGGTGGCTTATCTATTAGTCCACAGCATGCTTATCTTTAACCCAAACACCAGATGGCAGCCTCAAATATAATATCAGTCCCAAAGTTCAATCCTTATGTTTGTCATGTGACCTTGTATTAAAACCTTAGCTTCTTCAAATTACTAAGATATTGCATTATTAGAGTGCTAACTGAAAGCCACTAATATTACCATTCACATACTGTCAACACACATTCAATTTGACATCAACTGATAGATCATGAGTACCATGAATCTTTCCACTTTACTTTCTTTATCACTGTCTTTGTCACTTTCATTAGTCTCTATATAGGTTTCCTTAAACTAGGACCCTTCTACTCTTTCCAGTAGGAAAACCCCTCTCAATCATTACTGCTAATACACATGGATCACTCTCAAGCAATGTTCCGCTTCTACCCCATTGTAAGGTTTAAAAACAAACAAAACAAACATGATAACTTTCTCCTTATTCAAAGGCATTTTTTTGCATTTTAGTCTACCATAACAATGTTACTCTTAATATATATATTACCAATTTCTGTTGGATATTCACTTTCTGTTTCACACTCATTAAATGTCTATTATTTTGCGATCAATATGTAATGTGTCGAAATTAAAAAATACATCAGCCAATTCAGAAGGGGAGATAAACTTTGGAGGGAGCTTCCTTTTTGAGGTAATGAGTCTGGCACCTGAGACAGGATAGACTGGGAAACAGTGTCAGACCTCCACTCCTCCTGGGGGAGTGGTTCAATTTGCCTGTGGTTCAATATCTCATCGTTTGGGATATCTGGGGTACAATAAATTGTAGCGTTAAGTTTAGTTAACAAGTCTCTACCTAACAAGTTACACGGTTGGGTGGGTGAATACAGAAAATCATTTTCAACATTCATTGGTCCTATGGAATAGGGCATGGGTTTTGTTTCAAAATGTATTACCAGCGTGGAGGAAATCACATTAGGGTTTAAGCACCTGTATCTACCAACATAGGAATTTCCTTCCCCTTTATGTTTACCATAATGTTTGGACCAGATTGGTCTCCTTTTACCTGTGGGCAATACTGTATCAAATATGTTGTTTCCCCTGAGGGGCGTCCCTATTGTGACTGATTAATTTAATTTAATTCTTGACGAAGCCACTGATTTAACATGGCGATGATATTTTGCTTTGGAAGCTGATTTAAAAGCATAGAAAATGTACCAATCTTTGTCTGAGGCTTTATTTCCCAGACCCTTTAGACAGTCATACTCATCAGAAAACTTGATAGTGGCCATTCCATCAGTCCTCTGTTATGAGGGCACAGCTGGGCTCTCCTTCTCCGATGACCATCTACTTCTGGGCCACTATTCCGGGCCTGCATTGGTCCCTTTGGCTTAGGACTCATCTCCCCGTTTGTCAGGTTTCCGCAGTGGTGGTGGTCAGAAGAACTGGTACGGTCCTCTCCAACGGGGGTCCTTCCAACTCTTTCTCCTGAAGTCTTTGACCACCACGAAATCATCCGGGTTCAAATAGTGCTCAGCTCCACCTGCCAGGTTGGGCAAAGACGCCTTCACCCAGGGGAAAGAGTCTTAAGAACACTGTTAAGGGTGACACAATACTCAACCATGTCTTGCTCCATTCCTTGCAGGGACAACCTGTTCTGGGGAAAAGGTGTATTAGTCATCCTTATGGGACGGCCAGTCAGCACATGGGACGCAGGGGATACTAAAATGCAAATCAAACATTTCTTGCAGAAATGTTCTGCAAACACAGTAAAACCTACTGTACACCAATATTATTTACAAGACCCACCATCCCTCCTTTTGACACATGGTTTTGACCATGTAACAATTTGGCAAAGAATTGGAAAGTACAACAGGGCATGGCTAGTCTACTCCACTCATCCAGCCATACAGCCGAGGCGTCCTTCTCTGATGCATCAGCCGTTGCCTGCAGAGCAACGATGTCATTAGCAGAGAAAGGCTAAGTGGAAGCAGGAACTGCTGCCATCTGTAGGAGGGGGAAACAGAAGATGAATCAGCTAATTTAGCTGCGCAGTCAGCCTTAGTGTTCCCCAGATAAATGTTATCTGCAGGGGCCTCTCGAGTGGAGCTGCGGTCTAAGGCACTGCCTCGCAGTGCTAGCTGCGTTACTACAGATCCTGGTTCAATACCGCGACTGGGAGACCCATGAGGCAACGCACAATTGGCCCAGTGTCGTCCGGCTTAGGGGAGGGTTTGCCCAACAGGGATGTCCTTGTCCCATCGTGCTCTAGCGACTCCTGTGGCAGGCCGGGCGCATGCACGCTGACTCGGTCACCAGGTGTACGGCGTTTCCTCCGACACATTGGTGCGCCTGGCTTCTGGGTTAAGCATGAATTGTGTCAAGAAGCAGTGCGACTTGGAGGGGTTGTGTTTCGGAGGATGCACGGCTCTCGACCTTCGCCTCTCCCGAGTCCGTGCGGGAGTTGCAACAGTCTTGTACTACCAATTGGATATGACGAAATTGTGGCGAAAAAGGGGTAAATGCATTTTTTTTTACAATGACAAAAATTATGTTATCTGCAGGGGAAGAATGTTTCTGACAATTGATTATAGAAATAGAGGAGAGGAGTTGGACAACCTATAACAGAGACAAAACAAGATTACTGTGTGCAGTTTGTTTTCCAGGGGAGATCAAAAACCGTTTATTCTGCCACAATGTTCCAAAATCATGCACTACACCAAACGCATATCTACTATCAGTGTAAATGTTAACAGATCTGTCCTTTGCCAAAATACAAGCTCTAGTCAAGCCAAATAGTTCTGCAGCCTGTGCAGATAAGTCTGAGGGGAGTCTAGCACTCAGGGGGTGGACCTATCTACAAAAAACCCAACGTCCGGATTGTCTAACGGGGTGTCTCTCAAGTCCAACCTAGGACTACAGTCAACTTCAATAGCTATGTCACAGTCATGGTCTTCACCGGCATCTGCTGTAGAGAAGAGTTAAAGGGTTAAGAATTGTACATTGTTTCAGAGTAACATGGGACATGTTCTGTCAGTCTAGCAGGTGTCAAATGAGCTGTTCTTGGAACGACCACAACTGGTGCAGCTCCTTTCATGCGTCCAATGACGGTCTTTGATTTAGCCCACAGTTCTTCAGGTATATATTTTAGCCAAACAATGTGTGAATTATCTTGTAATACCACAGGCATGGTTTCAACAGGAAATTGTTATTTTCTTGGTATTGTCATTGCAGGAGCCCAGTATAAAGAATAGAAAGTTGCTGTTGAAGCTGACCACTTTCCCTCTCCTTCCCAGGCCACCCAATCAGTTACTTCCATCACTTTCTTCATCCAAACACCCACATCTTTCCATTCTGTTCCAGGAGGTTTTGATAAGCTACAATGGGGAATAGAGCCATGGACTTCATACAGACTCATCTTAGTATCTGTCAGCAACACTCCAGCTGCTACGAAGTCTTCTACTCTGTATATCCATTCATAGTTATCTCAACTTTCTCTTTTTGTTTTGACCATCTCTGTTGCGATTCAGGGTCCTCTTCGCATGAGGGAACAGCAGCAGTACAATGTAGGTATTCAGCCACTTCCCAGTTAGCATGCAACGAGGAAGAGAGGGATTGCTCTCTCAGCTCCCCCTCAACATGTTTATCATTTAGGTGCCAAGCATACTAACAGTTCATCAGGCACGGTAAGATTCAATTTTCTCTCGATCCCAATGACAATCCTTCTTCTGTACAGGCAGCAGATAAATGAATTTTACACATCAAATCTCTCCCTAATAAATGTATGGGCAGGCAGAGGAGTATAGGAATCAGTGTCCATTTGCCTTCTCCCCACCCCACATCCAGGGGAAAGATCAATTCCAGATGCTCCCGTGTGCATTGTTTTCTTTGAGGGGGGACAGACAGGGCAGAAACACAATGGAATGTAATGTTTATTCACGAAAATGTCAATAGGGGAGTTTTGGGTTAAATTTTAGCATTTGACAGGTCACTTCTGGTTCTTCATCATTTTTTTCTTCATTCGTTTCTTCTTCTGTTTCCGCCTCATCCTACGTTTGGAAGCTCCCTCGTTCACCTCCTCTTCCAAATGGGTTGTCCACCTGCACGCCAACAGGTAGTGACGGCCACTCTCCTTGGCCTTCTCCAGCTCCAGGATAGTGTCTTGAGAAATTCCCTAACTTCCCATAGTTGTAGCAGCTCCATTCTCTTTCTCCGTCAGCTCCAGCAGGGGCCCCTCAGCCTCTACCTATTCCTCTGCCTCTTTGGTTTCCACGATTGCTGCCATTTCCTCTATGTCCTTTTCCTCCTCCAGAGTAGTACATCAGCTGTACCTTCTTCAGTGTCTTTCTGTCCTTAGTTTTATTTTACTTCAACTGTCTTTCCGCGTGCGTGATATATGGCTTTACGTCAGGCAGTGGTTTTGTTTTCCATGCAATACAAGTTGTAGTTACAGCTGTCTTCAGATCTTGTCTCACGCCTGTCACCACAGCATAGCACAATAGGTTGCTGTATGAGTCTTGTTCAGGCGTCAGGCCTGAGTGTTGGAGGAAGACTATCTCCACCCTTTCCATGTAGTCACTCAATTTTTCATCAGTTCCCTGTTTGGTGGAATGGATTTTCTGCCAGTCTGTGTGTTTGAGGAAATCAGCCTTTATAGCTGTAAAAACTGCATCCAGCTGGTCACCACGATTAGTCGCTAGTACACCGCAGTCCCACGTGTTTATAGTCCTTCCATTTCAATTTCAAGCAGTGGTGGAGTATTTCTTCGTCCTTGTCCTCTTTTAGTGAGACGGGAATTTCCCTTTACACCTTCCCAAGAATGCGCCACTGGTGTTCCCTCTCAGACATTCACTGATGGATCACGTCGAGAAGATCAAACATCCTGTTCGTTGACACCAAAATCGTGGTGGAAATTCAACACCAGGGACACCTGAAGTAATTATTAAATGAATCACTCTTTATTATCATGGCTGGAGAGGGTCACATACTCAATCCAAGCATGATTTACATGATTCATTATTCATTATTAACGTTGGTTCCTGCATGTGACTGACTGATACCTCACGAGGCTTCTCTCAAAGCTGGGACCTTGAAACTGAGATACTCCTTTTCGTTCCCAGAGCAATGTTCTGGGAGTACTGGCAATTGGTCTGAGGAGGAGGTAACAGTCCCCTGCTCGAACCAAGATAAAGTGAGAGGAGATGCTGTGTACAATTCAAGGCTCTCTCTAAAGACAATAACATTTCCCCTGACAAATCTCCGGTAGTAAGAAGCTAAGCCAACAAAGCTTCTCAACTCAGAGAGGTCCTTGAGTGTCGGCCAGTGCTGAACCACCGCAACCTTGGCTGGATCAGTTGCGACTATGTCTGCCCCTACGACATGGCCTAGGAACTTGACCTCCCACTGCAGTAGGTGACACTTCTTGGGGTGGAGCTTGAGTCCTGCCTGACTGATGGCAAGTAGAACCTCACGCAGATTTGCCAGAGATCAATGGAAGTCTAGTGCATGCACAAGGAGGTCGTCCAGGTAGACCACACACTTGTTGCGGGGGATTGTGGCCAGCACTTGCTCCATAAGACGCTTGAAGGTTGGCGGAGCATTGCTGAGCCCGAAAGGACATCACAGTGAACTGCCACAGTCCTTGTCCAATCGAGAAGGCGGTCTTCGGCCTGGCTTCAGTGGCAAGCTCCACTTGCCAATAACCTCTGCGGAGGTAGAGGGAACTGAACCACCGTGACGCTGTGATGTAGTTCAGTGCATCATCTTTGTGCAGGAAGGGAGCTGTCTTTCTTCTTGACAAGGACTACAGGGGCCGCCCAAAGGCTGTTGGCTGGTTCAATGAACCTCGACCATGCCATCTTCCGGATCTTCTTCTCCGCTAACTCTCACTTCGCAAGTAGCAAGCAATGAGGCTGCAAACGGATAGGTATGTTTCGAACTTATCCCACTGCTCAGGCTCCAGCCCTTCCGAACACCTCTACCCTAGTTCCCGCATAGCTTTCCGGGTAACTTCCGAAGGTATGTCCACTGTGCCACTGGTCACCTGCTGGGGCACACTCACCTCTTTGGGGGGGTTTAACTGCTCCTTCTGGGGGAAGGATCTTTGTGAGGCTGTCTGTCACCAATTCCTGCCGGGTCACCTGCGGCTGCCGTTGCCTTCTTCCTCTGCTCCGAAGTCCCATCACAGATTCTTTCATCTGGAGTTTCCACATTCCAACATCTAGGCATGCTCCCACTTGACTGAGGAAATTCAACTCTTGGATGCAGTCATCTCGACTGACTTGCCCCCCACGTCCATGTGGGAGAGGTGCGGGGGGCCACTTCCCACCGAGGCTCAGCTCCTCCTTTTCTTCCGCAGTCTTTTTTCACCAGCTGCTTCTCACCAGCTGCTTCATGACGTCATCCTTCTCACCAGCTGCTTCACGACGTCGCCCGGCCCGCCACAGGAGTCGCTAGTGCGCAATGAGACAAGGATATCCCTACCGGCCGGCAGCGGCAGAGCCTGGGTTCGAACCCAGAGTCTCTGGTGGCACAGCTAGCACTGCGATGCAGTGCCTTAGACCACTGCGCCACCCGGAAGGCCGGGGTGGTAATCATTTAGGCAGGTTACCTTCGCTTCTTTGGGCACAGGGACTATGGTGGTCTGCTTGAAACATGTAGGTATTACAGACTCAATCAGGGAGAGGTTGAAAATGTAGTTTGTGAACAACATTTCTGTCTGTTCTTCCAGGGGCAGAGGAGAAGCTTATGGTGAGAAGGGCAGCAAGCAGACCATGCCCAGAAGACTGGTTACGATTTGGATCACGCTGCTTCCTGTTTGTCGAGACTGAAAGGAACTGGCCTGATGCAGAGGTATCCTGCTTACCATCTACTGTGACTTAAACGAAAGGGAAAGTTCAATTGAAATCCACTTGCTTATTTAGTTTGACTTTACCTTAAAGGTGCTTTTTCCCTTTATTTTTTACCGGTGCTTCATGTAAAACACCAAACTTGAAATTTCTATAAGCTTCGAATACTTTTGTGTGGAATCAGACCTCTTGTATATTGGGACCCACAGGACATGGGATAAGACGGACGCAATATCTGTAGGAGCATGTTTAAAAGAGCATTAGTTGCGATGACTAATATTTGACTGAGACCAGAAGACATTCTCAGACTGCTGACTAATACTTCCATTATGACACTACTTTGTCTCTGTCTACCTCTTTCTCTAGCTACATTGTGTGTCCCTCGGAGGAAACCTGGCATCTGTGCACAGCTGTGCAGATTACCAACATCTACAGGCTGTGGTGGCGAACATGAATAGTGATTTACCTGCTACCTGGATTGGAAAATATGAAGCTGTTCAGCTAGATGGGACAAAGGTACCAAATGTTATATTTGAGTAAATCAAATCAAGCTTTATATTTCAGACATGAATGAGATGTGCTTCACTTTTTTACGGTGAAATTAAAAACAAATATTTACTACACAACACAGGATAAACAAAATAACAAACTGAGGCTGAAAATGTGTGAAGTTCAGGTTCTCTGGCAGGCTATTCCAGAGGCTGGGGTCTTGTTAACTTTTTTATTTATTTTATTTATGAACTCGTATACCATTTCTCTCTGCGTACGGTTTGAAAGAAGGTCGTTTCTGGAGCCATTGCTAACTAGCATTTGCTCAATGACGAAGTCTACAGGAACAGCTAGAATGCTAAAGACCTAAATGGTATCTATGAGTTCATCTGACTCTTAGTAAGTAAGACTTAATTGCCTAAATCTAACATTATCCCTTTCAACAGACAAAGAGCAGTGGTGAATCCAAATGTACCTCAAGCTTTTCAAATAGTTATAGTTTAAATGGTATCAAAGCTGTATACAAGCAACCAATTTAACTAGGCAAGTCAGCTAAGAACCAATTATTTACAATGACGGTCTACCGGGTAACAGTGGGTTAACTGCCTTGTTCAGGGGCAGAACGACAGATTTTTACCTTGTCAGCTCGGGTGTTTGATCCAGCAACCTTTCGGTTACTGGCCCAACGCTCTAACCACTAGGCTACCTGCCGCCCCAGCATGTTAGCATTAAGTGAAATTCATTCCAGACCAGTCTGTAAGTTTTTAAAGTTGAATGGTTTTTCTAAGTCAAGTGGTGTAAGACTTAACATTCAAGACTATGGCCATTGAAATGCTTTGGGATTTATACAGATATGGTTATAATGTGAAAAGTATAGGTAGTATCAATGTTTTTTTCAAGCAACAGTGCCAGTCTGCACATTTAAGTTGTTGGTAGCTTTTATGGTTTAGAAGTTCTTGCTTCCTGCAAGCATACCAAATAACAATGTGAATGTGGGATTTCTTTGCTGCTGAGACTATTTCCCCCCACAGGACAGGCAATGGTCCTGGACTGATGGCTCCAAATTTGATTACCACAAGTGGAATAAGTCAAGTGGAATAAGACAACAGGCTGAGACAACCAAACGCCTGCCATTATTGGACAACGGCAATGTGTTGCCCAACTGTATGCTCTTGTAATATTAGTTCAGAGTAGAGAGAACAGGCTACCTCTGGTCTGGAATAGTGAGAGAATATAGGCAACCAAACTACCCCAAAATCAGTGAGTATAGGCTACCAAACTTCTGCCATTATTGGACAACAATGGGAATGTGTAGCCCAGGCTCTCCTGACATCGTCTACTCAAGTAATATCACTTATGCATGGAACCTTTTGGTATGGAGAAAAATCACTCCTCCCCAAAATGTGTGACTGATCGATAACAACATCAACATAATGACCTCTGATTGGTCCCTTCCTAATATCATCATAACCCTGCTCTCTGATTGGTCCCTTCATAATGACATCATCATAACCATGCTCACTGATTGGTCCCTTCATAATGACGTTGTCATTACCCTGCTCTCGGATTCATATATGCTTACTAACAAGAGAAGTGACTCACTGCTCAGTCAGCTGTTTTAACATCTTGCCAGAGTTGGCACAGGTTTGTTCCTTAGGCATTTGAACTAAAAGAGCCAAAGGTCTCTTCATGTTCAAGATAAACAATGCATCGGATAGAATCAACAAGGTTTCACAAGCGTATATTTAATATTATATACCGGTAAGATACATTGAAAGGGTTGTCATCTCAATCTTTCTCTCTTGTCAGTGCAAAGAAGGTTTGGGAGTAGAGTTAACCAAGCCATTATTCAGCGCAACATTCTTGAGTGTCAGTTCTCCTCTGATTACTTGCCGCCTGCAGGTCCGGAATAAAACGTCTCGTCACCCAGAGCACAGCTGGCGTAGAGCTGTATGATTCTCAACCAGTCTGCACAGGACCAGCCACCACTCGCACCATACCGGTACAAAGGTCAGGGGCCAGCCAGCAGCAGAGTGCAGTCAGATGGTTATCTCTTAAAAGGATTCCGGAAGATCAAGCAGCACTTCATCAGGTTAACAACTGCTTTTCTACCGTGATGATACCCGAGTTTAAAAAATTGTGCTCGAAATTGATCTGTTCGGCTCTTCGTGTTACTACCACTCTTGCTCACATTGTCACACAGAACTTAAAGCACACACAGACACACTATAAATAGTTCAATTCATGTCAGATGCATCAGATATAAATGTCTTGTGTGTCTGTCATTGAGGGATATCTTTGCTCCCAGGTATACACTTTTACAGCAGAATAGGAACCTTGTTTTGACTGTATAAAACATTAAGGACACCTGCTCTTTCCATGACATAGACTGAGCAGCTGAATCCAGGTGAAAGCTATGATCCCTTATTGATGTCACTTGTTAGTTTCACTTCAATCAGTGTAGATGAAGGGAAAGGGACAGGTTAAAGAAGGATTTTTGAAAGAATGGTCCACCACCCAAATGACATCCAGCCAACTTGACACAACTGTGGAAAGCATTGGAGTGGGGGGGGGGGGGGGGGATACAACTCAATATTAGTAGGGTGTTCCTAATCTTTGGAATACTCAGTGTATATCCATGCCTCCCAACCTCAATATGTGCAATATGTTCACTGCAGCCTGACTGCTATTAACCATTGTTCACATATCCCTAGTTCCCTACGGCTCATTACAACAAAGCTTAGCTGCACTGAAATGAAGAAAGAAGGCATCTCAGAGTGGAAGATTGAGGATTCTGACCAACAGCAAAATCAGCAAGAACAGATACAACCCCAAAGTTTTTGTTGTTAAATACACAGGTATGTCTGGCACTCCTCACTTATGTGTCAGCAAGGACTTTAATGTTTACATATTTTGCATTACTCATATGTATATACTGTATTCTTTTCAATCCTATTTTACTGTATCTTAGTCTATGCCGCTCTGACATTGCTCGCCCAAATATTTAATATATTCTTAATTCCATTCCTTTAGATTTGTATGTATTGTTGTGAAATTGTTAGATATTACAACGCTGTTAGAGCTAGAAACACAAGCACTTCGCTACACCCGCAATAACATCAGCTAAACACGTGTGTGTGTGTGTGTGTGTGTGTGTGTGTGTGTGTGTGTGTGTGTGTGTGTGTGTGTGTGTGTGTGTGTGTGTGTGTGTGTGTGTGTGTGTGTGTGTGTGTGTGTGTGTGTGTGTGTGTGTGTGTGTGTGTGTGTGTGTGACAAATACATTTGGATTTGATTTGAAGTAACTATGATAAGCTGTTCCATGTATGGAAACTACTTGTAAACCTCTTGCGGACAAATGTAAGACTGATTGAGGCAGAGTCATTAACCCATCGATTACCACAGGACAAAAGCATTCTCCACGCACAATGAGGAAGACCAGATGAGCCCAACGCACTAAACTCTGATCACATGACTACCACGGTAGGATCCTGTGGTATGTAAGAGGGAAAGTTTATTGGTCTTTAAGACAACAACACTTCCTCCCTTATCCATTTGCCTCTTATTAAGTCAAATACAGATGGTAGGGATGGAGTTAAATTTCAGGGATGAAAATAATAGATTTATTCGGGTTAGTAACACATATACACCACTCATAAAAATAATGACTTTACACAACCATATCAAAATATATTAGATGCTTGGAGGCATCTTTATAATCTCTACACAACCTGCAAAACCATCTTTATAAAACCTACACAACCTCTACACAACAAAGTGCTGAAACCCAACCCCATTCTGCCCTTGCCCTGAGGGCCGAGCAGGAACCAGAGTCTTGGCGGGGTCTTGCGGGATCTGGTGTTCCCTCCTCTTTTATGAAGGAGGTGGGAGAGGCTCAGAGGCTCACAGACACACTGTGCCTCAGGATGGCTATCATTGTTTCTATTGCTGCTACACACTCAGGGAACTAACTGGAACCTTCCATCACTGCTGTTCTTCTCTCGCTACCTGCACAACCCCAGCATTTTGGAACATTGCACTTAGTGGAGCACAAGGATACCTGGATCTGCACCACGCAAAAAAAGGCTTTGGATTGTGAGTCTACAAGTTTTGCTCAGTAAAAGGACAATCTGCCTATATGCATGTTAAAAATGTATAATAGAGGGAGGGTGTGTGATTTCAAAAATTATTCAAAATGGAGGAGGGAGAAATTAACAAATCGTATGGTTTCAGATGAAAAACTAGTGCAATAGATTAATCTGAGGACTTGTTGTGCGCTAATCTTGTGCACAAATATCAATTTTCAAATACTCTACGTTGTTGACCAATCATGACGTCGTCATCGAACATGAAGTCATCATGTAGATTGTTCTTTAAAGAAATAAACATTCCAAACATTATTATTGCAGGAGGGACAATGATGTTCCCTACAGTGACATGGCTCCTGTTTGTAGCAGGCCTGTTGGGTGTCTGGTCTCAGGACTACTATGAGGAGAGAACAATGAACAAGAGACCCAGAGGCAGGGGGGCCCAGCTGCGAGCTGCAGCCGCAGCCACTGCGCCTAACGGGCAAAAACATAATAGACAAGGTATGAGAAAAGACATCCTCTTTTTAATAGTACAGTTACTCATTGCAAAAGTTGCTAATTTCAGATGGTGCTTAAACAGTGAGATCACAGATGTCTTATTATGTCACATTTCTGTGACCATTATTCATCAATCCAATAGAAATCAGATTCCAGCTAAACAAGAGGTTGAGCATACATCATAAAATCAAATGTTAAAGTTTTTACATTTGGTTAACACAGGTACAGACAGTAGATAGATATCTATCTTATCAGTGGATGTCCTGTGGTATACTGTACCTGCTATATTCCCAAGGTGTTGATATCCTACTGCATTTTTTGAACATATGAACATGATTTAGCTTGGTCTTTCTGCCCTTGTGAGATATGTAATATAAAGATAAAGGGTTGATTTCAGATAGGGTTTTTGGCTTCATAGACATTTTCACTTGACTGTCATAACTTTGAATGATTGCGTTTCCATTTAAAAATGAGACAAGATAGAAAACACACTTTAGTTGAAGTACACCTACAGGTAACTGCAAAAATAAAGGAAAACCCAACATAACGTGTCTTAGTAGGGCTTTGGGCCACCACGAGCCGCCAGAATAGCTTCAATGCACCTTCGCATAAATTCTATAAGTGTCTGGAACTCTATTGGAAGGATGCGTCACTATTTGTCCATGATAAATTCATAATATGATGTTTTGTTGATGGTGGTGGAAAACGCTGTCTCTGGCAACACTCCAGAATCTCCCAAAACTGTTCAATTGGGTTGAGATCTGGTGACCTATTTATTTATTATATTTGTTTACATTTATTTCTCTCTATATATATATATATATATACACACTTTAAACCCCCTATGCTCCTTTGAGACCACTCTTTCAAAGTCACTGAAAGTCTTCTTCTATTCATGGTAGTCAAAATAATGGGCAACTGGGCATTTTTATACATGACCCTAAGCATTATGGGATGTTAATTGCTTAATTAACTCAGGAACCACACCTGTGTGGAATCACCTGCTTTCAATATACTTTGTATCCCTCGTTTACTCAAGTGTTTCCTTTATTATGTCAGTTACCTGTACGTAAGTACTTCATAACACATTCATAACACACAATGACATTTTTCAATAGAATGGCCTCTTGTCGCAATTGTGTGTCTGACAGCTCTGCACATGAACACTTTTAGATGAGGACTGCGGTCTGGAGCTTACTTTTCTGCTGGACAGCTCTGAGAGTGCCAAGGAGAACCATGAGCAGGAGAAGCACTTTGCCATGGATGTGGTGGACAGGCTCCAGGCTGTCCGTCTGCAGACCGGTCGCAGTCTGAGCTGGAAGGTGGCCCTGCTGCAGTACAGCAGTCACGTCATCATCGAGCAGACCTTCAAGCAGTGGAGAGGCACTGACAACTTCAAGTCCCACATCACCCCCATTTTATACATCGGTCACGGCACCTACACCACCTACGCCATCACCAACATGACTAAGATGTACCTGGAGGAGTCCATCCCAGGCAGCATCAAGGTGGCCGTCCTACTCACTGACGGCATCTCCCACCCCAGGAACCCAGACATCTTCTCAGCTGCCGCCGACGCCAAGAACCAGGGGGTGAAGTTCTTCACGGTGGGCATCACCCGTGCAGCCAATGAGCCAGCCAACGTGGCCCAGCTCCGTCTGCTGGCCAGCTCTCCTGCTTCCCGATACCTCCACAATCTACAGGATACTGATATTGTGGAGAAAGTCCTCACGGAAATTGTGAGTATGATCTGCCTTGCATACATAGAAATAAACACACAAAAAAGGACAGCAAACCCTCTCACAATCTGCACACCAACAACTCCCGAGAAAGACAGAGAGAGAGAGCATGAGAGAGCGTTAGCAATAGAGAGAGAGGGAGGAAGTGGAGATGACAAGAGAAAGCAATATAGGGAGAGAAAGAAAGAGTGTGGGATGCAGCGCCTGCTCGGGGCAGCCATCGAACAGCAGCAAAGGCACTACTTGGATTCTACTTTGAGTCACTGCTTAAGTTGAGGTCAGTGCTTCTCTCTGAGTGTGTCCCAAATGGCACCCTATTAGCCACATAGTGTACTACCTTTGAATAGAACCCCATGGGCCCTGATCACAAGTAGTGAACGATAAAGGGACTAGGGTGCCATTTGGGGGACAGCCTCTGGCAGAGCAGCATGTTAATTAGACTGAAGAAGTGGAAAAGGAGAAGGGGAGGGCTCAAAAACACAATATTGGGTGTAATAATGATGCAATGATACAGTTGTGATTTAGATGTAATCAAAGTTGAACTAGGGATATCTTGGATATTGTAACCAAAATCCTCTCAGGAAGGTTTTTTAAGTAGGATAAAGGCTGGAGCCTGAATGACTGACATTCCACAATTTGTAGCTATACAAATGCAAGACACTGTAGCAAGATAATAAATGGCTATCGATGACAGCCATGGATTTTGTATTTTTTGTTCAATGAGCAGACAGCTAGCTGTCTTACATTTTTTCAATAGACTTTGCTTCTTACCATCTGCATGTTATGAGTGCATATCCCATGGGCTTTGCTTTGAATCTGCTATGCCACAAGGTTTTTGTCCCAATAAGGGTAAACAGAGCCTCTTGTGGTCGCACCTTACATACCTATGAGTGGAAGCAGACAGGTTCTTTCAGTGATAATTTCAGTGATATTCTTAGCCTTCTTTTTATCATAACGTGGTTTACATTTGGCTCGTGGGTATTACAATGGAATGTCTACTCACTGATTTCTTTCAAGTGGCAACATAGCAAAACAGAGCTTGGCACGAAACCATCATTCAGATAACCCCCCACAGTCACTTGTACTCACACAGCAGGCTTTTCCGAGTCCAGATGAGAGGATTAGAGGTTTAAATGGTGTGTGACGAGGGGAGGCAGAAATATGATACAATATGCTAGAGTTTACAAGTCCTGTCTTTGTAATCTACACTGAACAAAAATATAAACGCAACATGTAAAGTGTTGGTCCTATGTTTCGTGACCTGAAATGATCCCAGAAATGTTCCATATGCACAATAAGCTTATTTCTCTTAAATTCCAAGATAATCCATCCACCAGACAGGTTTGCATATCAAGAAGCTGATTTAAAGAGCATGATCATTACACAGGTACACCTTGGGCTGGAGACAATTAAAGGCCACTCTAAAATGTGCATCTTTCTCACACAACTCGATGCCACAGATGTCTCAACTTTTGAGGGAGCGTGCAATTAGCATGCTGACTTCAGGAATGTCCACCAGAGCTGTTGCCAGAGAATTTAAGGTTAATTTCTCTACTATAAGCCACCTCCAACGTCGTTTTAGAAAATTTGGCAGTATGTCCAACCGGCCTCACAACTGCAGACCACGTGTAACCACGCCAGCCCAGGACCTCCACATCCGGCTTCTTCACCTGCGGGATCGTCTGAGACCAGCCAACCGGACAGCTGATGAAACTGAGGAGTATTTCTGTCTGTAATAAAGCCCTTTTGTGGGGAAAAACTAATTCTGATTGGCTGGGCCTGGTTCCCAAGTGGGTGGGCCTATACCCTCCCATGGCTGCGCCCCTGCCCAGTGATATGAAATCCATAGATTAGGGCCTAATTTATTTATTTAAATTGTCTGATTTCCTTATATGAACTGTAACTCAGTAAAATCGTTGAAATGATTGCATGTTGTGTTTATATTTTTGTTCAGTATAGTTGTAAATGTACATGATTTCTGTTTGTATGTTTTGGATGGTGTATGATTGTCTCTAATGGTTGTCACTGTTTTATTTCTCTCTACCCAGACTGACCTGGCTGACAAGGGGGTAGGTACTATTACATTTTGATGCAATTGAAATGCTATCCTCATTCAACCAAATACATAATTAAGTTCAGGGACACTGCATGGTCATATACTGTACATGTTGATTCTGAAACCTTATCCTGCCTTTTTGAAGTGTCCCCTGGCCCAACGATGTGCCTGTGAGAAGGGCGAGAGAGGGCTCAGTGGTCCAACTGTAAGTACTTTCATTGTCCTTTCCAAACACTCACTAATCACAAAACACTTCTCCTTTGAAATAAAAGAAAGTTGTTTGTTCCTGAAGTGCTGAATTTTGTAAAGAGGAAGCTAACATAGTTCTGATATCAGAGGTAATTGCTTGGTTTTGTCGAAGTACCCCCTGTGGACAGAGCAAGCTGTCTTTCTTACTTCTGAAAATACTCCAAATGCTGCAGGACAAAATAGATTGAGAAAAACAATGAATACTTCCTATAAACCTCAGTTGCTAATTTGCTCTGCCTGTCCCGACAAGTTATTGGACATTTCCCTTCCCACATAAGATGTCCCCCATGGAAACCAGGGGCAGCCTATGAAGGCCTTTACTCCCAATAAAAACAGGACCTTTGCCATCGTAAATAACACTTACTAGCTCCATTGTCAGCTAGTCAGAGATGGAGAATGTTGGAGGGGGCTTAAACTGTGACACTAGGTGCGTGATCTTCCACATCATCGGACCAGACTAGAGGCCCCTCTCTGGATGGATGACAGCCATGTTAATGTCAGGGTCCTCAGCGTCTGACAGTCTTGTGCTGACAGACAGTTGCATGATCATTAACCAGGGGCTTTCTCTACAGAGAGATTCCTTACATTCTTAAACTGAGACTTAAAGGCTCTCACAATTACTCTCTTTAGTTTAACGGCCACAAATCGACGATAAGCTGCGAATGGCAACCACCACACGCTGTCCAGGTGCCTGACCTCTCACCTTTTGGTCAAGCAGCAACATGTCCATCCTTGACATACACACACACACACACACACACACACACACACACACACACACACACACACACACACACACACACACACACACACACACACACACACACACACACACACACACACACACACACACACACACACACACACACACACGCCCACAAACACAAAGCCACCCCCCTTGTGACCCCAGGTCCTTTTACCACCTGCAATGACCGAACAATGCCTCAGGGAAACTATGAACTTGATCTCCACTATAAAAAACCATCTAGACATTATCTCACATTTCTTTTAGACTAACATTTACTTTTCAACAGCTGAGATTTGTATAAACCTTGCTGTCTGTCTCTCCGACATATACAACCTTGTTTGAATATTCAAATTCGATCTCCTGCTGTCCAATAGTAATGAACGTGTTGGGACGAGACAGAAAGGCAGGCAGCATTTCTCAGCCAGTCTAAATCATGATTCAGCTAGAATAATTGTTATAGATATATACAACAACAACAAAATTAATAAGGGTACAACGAAAAACGCAGCTAATTTGCAGTCTTTCCAGCTTCAGTTTGAAGTGATTGTGTTACAGTAACGTTAGCTGTGTTGTTGGCTAGCTCGTCTGAACGACAGTGTCCTGACGAGTGAGCACATTTTCTATGCCAGGGCGAAATCGCATCTCATCAGCTTATTGTTATGGATTTATCCAAATAAATGTCACTAGAAAACAGCTTAAGTAAATGCAGCTACTTTGCTGTTATTCTAGCTGCACTGTTTGACGTGACTGTAAGTTAGCCGTAGTTGGCTAGCTAGCAAGCAAGTATGGCAATGGAACATTTAGAATGAACGACTGAACAACTGGGTCGCGTCTCTAGATACAGAACAAAAAGACTGACCGACTGGGTAGCGTCCATAGATACAGAACAAAAAGACTGAACGACTGGGTCGCATCTCTAGATACAGAACAAAAAGACTGACCGACTGGGTAGCGTCCATAGATACAGAACAAAAAGACTGAACGACTGGGTCGCATCTCTAGATACAGAACAAAAAGACTGACCGACTGGGTAGCGTCCATAGATACAGAACAAAAAGACTGAACGACTGGGTCGCATCTCTAGATACAGAACAAAAAGACTGAACGACTAGGTTGCATCTCTAGCAAACCTAGATTTGTGTCAGGACTATATCTTGTGGAAGAATGAAATAATATGAAGAAATTAATCAAAATAACATTTAATATTAAAATGTAAATATGTTGGTAACCCATTGTATTAAAGTGACACCGTGCCAATATATCCTCCAAACACCATCCTCTTGGGCATTATCACTTAACTGACTCGCTGCAGATCATTTGCAATGGATAGTAGTGGCCTTCCGTCAAACCTGTTTTGTTTTAAAGTGAGTTAAATGAATCTCATGTTGTTCCTTCATTCCACAGGGGAAGAAGGGTCGCCCAGGAGATGATGGAGCCCCTGGTCTTAAAGGATTGAAGGTCTTTGATTTGTTATGATTATGTTGAATTATTTAATTGATTAACATACCTGTTGTGTTCCTGATGTCTCACTAAGATGCAATATACAGCACATGTCCACTTACTTTGCTTGTATAGACATATATTCCTAATATGAGAAATCTAAATCAAATAGCTCCCGTGTGTACTGTGTAAATAATACAGATGCCCTGTTCTCCTTTCCTTTTAGGGAGAGGGAGGACTAAGTGGACTTCCAGGTCGGGACGGCGGAGAGGTGAGTGATACACTTAAACACGCAGTATTTTTTTTAATTACATTTTTATATGCAGATATCCAGACATCTATAGATACAAATGTAGGATCTTAATTTGATCACCCTGTTGGAGGAGATGCAATGCAGGAAATGTAAAATGTATAGTGTATATGAGGTTTAAAAAGGCTTTTGAAGTTTGTAATATTCCCTTACGCAAAATGTATCAACCGCTACAAAAATGTCAAAAAATTATAATCAGCACAATCATTCACATTTCCTGTTGCTGCAGCAACCTGGCTCAACTTAACATAATACAGCTGTATGTTGACTAAGCATTTATCAATGTACACTCAGTACACAAAACATTAAGAACTCCTGCTCTTTCCATGACATAGACTGACCAGGTGAATCCAGGTGAAAGCTATGAACCCTTATTGATGTCACTTGTTAAATCCATTTCAATCCGTGTAAATGAAGGGGAGGAGACCGGTTAAAGAAGGACTTTTAAGCCTTGAGACAATTGAGACATGGATTGTGTATGTGTGCCATTCAGAGGGTGAATGGGCAAGACAAAAGATTGAAGTGCCTTTGAACGGGGTATGGTAGTAGGTGCCAGGCGCACCGGGTTTGTGTCAAGAACTGCAAGGCTGCTGGATTTTTCACGCTTAACAGTTTCCTGTGTGTATCAAGGATGGTCCACCACCCAAAGGACATCCACCCAACTTCACACAACTATGGGAAGCATTGGAGTCAACATGGGCTAGCATCCTTGTGGAACGCTTTCAACACCTTGTAGAGTTGCCCCGACAAATGTGCCCCGACAAATTGAAGCTGTTCTGAGGGCAAAAGGGTGGGGTGCAACTCAATATTAGGAAGGTGTTCCTAGTCTTTGGTATACTCAGTGTTTGTACCACTGTTGCTCACGTTCTAACCTATTATACTGTGTTTATTTGCAGGGAAAACCTGGTTACAAAGGAGAGATGGTATGTCATTCAAGTTGCCATTAATATTTCTGTTATTTTGAAGCTACAGTACATTCATTTCTCATGACGTATTGCTTTCGATTTCCATTACACAGGGTGAGAGGGGCGAGTGTGGCATTCCAGGAATTAAAGGAGACAGGGTATGTATGAATAATCAAATTTGTCTGCTCTCTGTGTCATGCTTTTGTTCTATTGGTCGTATGACAGGCTGATTTATACAGTACCTTTCTTTACTGTTTCATTGACTGTCCACTCCCAGGGTCCTGAGGGTCCAATGGGCTCCAGAGGTGTCAGAGGTCTCCAGGTGGGTAGACAACAGCAACATGTACCTTGAAAATTCACATATTCAGATCAAAGCGTTATCCTTTTGTGAAACTCCTGTATAAACACATACGTACTCACTCCGTTCTCCCTTCCCGTCCCACGCACACACACAATGTAGTTGATAATGGCTGTAATCAACCTGGATTGGATTCAGGAGTAGACAGAACACAGTGAATGTAAATCCGGTACACTCCAAATAGTATGATATGCTATGTTTGGTATGGTATGTATTAATTTGTGGATGTCCATTTCGTATGCTTTGTTACAAAAATAATTTGCAAATTTGCAAAATGTATGATATGTTACGAATTCCAATTTGTTGTCACTGACGTTAGCTAAGTGGCTAGGTGTCTAATGCTAATGTTAGCTAGGTAGCTAACGTTAGCTAGGCTAAGGGTTAGGGTTAGGGGTTAGGTTTAAGGTTAGGTTTAAAGGGTTCAGGTTAGGGGGAAGGGTTAGCTAACATGCTAAGTAGTTGCAAAGTAGCTAAAAAAAAGTAAGTAGTTGCAAAGTTGCTAAAATGCTGAAGTTCAGTTGCTAGACGTTCGCGTTACACGCCTCCCCGCCCACTTGACCAACCACCCTACTTTTGTTTTTGCCTTAAGTAACCTTCTGTCTTATGTAACCATACCAAACATAACATACTAGTTTGAGTGTCCCGGATTTACCCTTACTATGTTATGTCTGGTCTATGAGACCAGGCTGCTGTAAACTCTTTAGCTCTTCCCAGTAATTTAGCATCAGTATCTGGGTAACCTTCACTTTATATCTAGATGTGAATGGTGTCCTCCAGCACAGTAGCAGCAGCAGCACATGTACCCTTGTTAAGGAGTGTTCTTTGTTCCTTCCCAGGGTATACCCGGACCACAGGGTGACATGGGACCTGAGGGCCCTCAAGGAAAGAAGGTTAGTAAGAAGACACTTCATACTTAACTCATCACACACATCTGCTGTCACCTGTACACTTCCTTTTACTCTAACTTTAAAAGACAGATTCCTGACACCCATTCTACTACCTGGGAATTGAGGGGCATGTGTCAACCCTAAAAGGCACCCATGGAAGATATTGGCCCAGTGCCATTGTGCCTTCACCTTCATTAGTTCAGCAGCGTGGGGATTAATGTTAGTTTTCACAACCATATACAGGTTTAGTTAATGGCAGGGGTCCTGTTTCTAAATATACACTAGGAACTGCCTAGAGCATTGTCAACTTCCTTACCAGTCCTTTATAGGGATTGTCAAGGCACTTAATAACAGCTATGAAAAGTCAAATGTTCTCTCTCCATGTGAGAACATGCAGGTGTCTGTTGGAAAGAGATAATATGAACAAAAGGGTAAACACTTAGAATGTCTAAGATATATTTTGCTCCCATAATATGAGTATGTTATCCTGTACGTGTTGAGTGTATGTATTGAGGTTTCTGGCAGATGAAATCTTAGCAGCAGAGTGGATAGGTCACATAATTTGCTAGTGCTGACAAGAAGTGACTTATCTCTTACTAATTGAATCAGCACCACCATCAAATACAATGTTTCAAAAGTGGATGAATTATGGAATAGCAATGTTTAAAGTCTACCCTGTTATTAGGAATATGTTTTAAGTATGTAAGGTGTTGAGCATCTAAAAGAGCAGGTTGACGTTTATTGTCGTGAGTCTTGTCCTGGAGGCAGAACTGATCGATTTTACTAAATAGGCCAGCTGCAAAGTCAAAATTGGCTGTATTGCAAAAAATGTGCTAAAAATGTGCTATTTGGTCTTCATTTAAGGTTAGGGTTAGGCATTAGGGTTAGCAATGTGTTTGGGGTTAAGGTTAGGGTTAGGTTTAAAATTGTATGACTTTGTGGCTGTGCTGTGCCAGCTAGTGACCATTCTGCAGAGCTGCCAGAAAGATTAATGACGGAAAATGCAAACCTGCTTTAAGAGGTCAAATGTGATTGTTCCGTTGGTATGGAGACATGCAATGAATATTGTGAGATATCTGCCTTGCTTTGGGAAAACCACTTAAAAAGTTATCTCAGCTTTCTTCTTGACAGGCTCCACTTTTTTGCTATTTCTCATTTAGGATGAAATATCTCCTAAGTCATGAGTGAAGCTCATAATTACTGCAAACTCTGCAGTGAACCATTGCCTCCAGTAAAACAGCTCTTCATTGTTTTGAGACTGGGTGTTTTTGACTACTTTGAGTCGGAAACTCAACTGAGAAAATGCCTGGCTGTAGGATGTGTCCTGACTTGTTTTAATTTGTAGGGGCCAAATAGTTGCCCACTTTTCCATGTAAAGTGCAGTTCAGACAATAGCTCATCCACCAGTACTGTTTTCACCACATTTCAACCGGAGTTGTAAACATTGAAATGAAGGTAAAAGTTCAATTTAAATAAATTGACTTAACCAAACTAACAGGTTGTTACATCAATCTAATTTCAACATAGTCATCAGAACTATGTATATGTTAAAAATTATTGAGTGGTTTAAATTGTAAAATTTTTGATTTGATTAGACATTTTATTTGACATCGTTTCAATGTTGATAGTAAAATGGCATGTTCAAATTAATGGCGTTGTTTCAACATCATGCTATCAACCTAAATAAAGAGGTATATTGAAATAAAACATGAAGCCATAGTCCAACGATTTCTGCCTGAGCAGTGATTCCTACTGGTATATGAGGGCTAATGCACTTTAATGAGAATAAGTCCACCATCCAGATGCCTACCTCTGTACCCTGCTTAGCAATCAAGCTGTGTTCGTTTCATCTGAGCTATCATTTCAACACATTTAGACATTGATTCCATACTCCATACTCAGTTGCGTAGACTACCTAAATAACATTGAATAGTTGAAAGTCATTCGGAGTGAGGTTGCGTTTATGTAGGCTACATTGCCCAAATGATTTGCCGAACAAAGTACACCATAATTTCAACATGTAGCTAGATATACTATCATTCATCCATGGTTGATTGGATCTTTCAAAGTTTAGAAGTAGTTACCGTTAACCCTATAAATAGGATGCCAAATTCATGATATTAATAATACTGTACAGTTTTACCTTTGGATATTGTCTTGTATATGCAGGATGGTTGGTTGATTTAAAATGTAATCTACAAGTTATTAATACAGTATGTTGGATTCACGTCTTCATCTCAAACAAACATTTAAGAATATGACTAAATCAAATAAAACTTTATTTGAAGTGTATTTAAAGTTTGATTTGATTTAGTGCTATTCTTTAACTTAGATTTTTGGTTGAGATGGAGACGTGAATCCAACATTTCAATCATTAATTGATTGAAACCAAATAGCAATATTTGAAGGAGAGATGAGTCTGCTTGCGTAGTCGATATACTGTATATTATGAATAACATATATATAAAAGACAATATCCAAAGATAAAAGCTTATTATTCATATCATGAATTTGGAATCGTCTTTATAGAGCTAATGGTAATTACTTGCAAAGATCCAATTAACCATGGACGAATGATAGTATACCTAGCTTCAAGTTGAAATTATCCTTTGGGCAAGTTAGATGTCAATGTAGCCTAGATAAACCCAACCTCACTTCGAATTTACTTTCACATAAATGTGTAAGAAAAGTTAGTTACTTTCAACAATTCAATGTTATTTAGGTAGTCTATGCAAATGAGTATGGAAGCTGATTAATGTCTAAATGTGTTGAGATTATAGCTCAGCTGAATCGAACACAGCTTGTTTCCACAGTCAAGCAGGGTACATAGAGGTAGGCATCTGGATGGTAGACTTGTTCTCACTGAAGTGCATTACGCCTCATATACCAGTAAAAGTCAGCGTTGTTCAGGCTAGCTTCACATTTTATTTCAATATATGGGGTCTGAAATTGTCACCCTTGATAAAGATTAGCAATTTTAACTGTATAAAATAATTCAAATACTGGGCTACAATATATTGCATGCTCAGAAAATTGGGAAATTATAATATTTTATACTAATACAATTGCTCAGAGAAATAGATTTTGATTAACAAGTATTATTTTTTTCTCTCAAAGGTAGGGGTCAAAATTATTATATAAATAAAGTAGTCAACAGTTTAGTATTTGGTCCCATATTCCTAGCACGCAATGACTACATCAAGCTTGTGACTCTACAAACTTGTTGGATGCATTTGCAGTTCGTTTTGGTTGTGTTTCAGATTAGTTTGTACCTATTAGAAATAAATGGTGTATAATGTACAGTCATTTTGGAGTCACATTTATTGTAAATAAGAATAGAATATGTTTCTAAATACTTCTGCATTAATGTGGATGCTACCATGATTATGTGAATGAATTGTGGATAATGATGAGTGAGAAAGTTACATAGGGTCAAAAATCCTACCTCCTACCTCCAACTTCTTACCATTACCAATAACAGGGAATGATAGCATGTCTTGGGTGTATGATCTTTGACCCTTTGTAACTTTCTCACACATTCAGGATTATCCATTATCATGGTAGCATCCACATTCATGTAGAAGTGTTAAACATATTATATTCTAATTTACAATAAAAGTGACTCCAAAATAAAAAATAATACATTATTTACCATTTTTATTTCTATTTATTTATTCATATTTTTTGCTCAATCTGATTGGATGGGCCTGGCTCCAAAGTGGCAGGCGTGGGCCCCGTCTTTTTCAACATTGAACAAGGTCAAATAAAATATGTCTAATCAAATATGAAATCCAACATTTCCACCACCTAATATATTGAATATAGGATGACAAATATGAGTTTTCTTTATTTTCAACTCAATTTCAAAGTATACATAGTTCTGATGATTATGTTGAAATTATATTGATGTAGCAACCTGTTAGTCAGGTTAAGTCAATGTATTTAAGTTGAACTTTTACCTTAATTTCAATGTTTACAACTCTGGTGGATGAGCTATTGTCTGAACTGCACTGTACATGGAAAAGTGGTCAACTTTTGGCCCATACAAATTTTTACAAAACTGGTTGAAATTAGATGAAAACAGTACTAGTATATTTACTTTTTTGTCTTTTCCACGTTGATTCCACGTCACAATACGTTGACAAATTACATTAAATCACTGTTGATTCAACCAGTGTGTGCCCAGTGGGTCTGCTTGATTTATAACACGTTTGAGTAATTACCTTTGAGATCAGAATTTCTGTTATGAGCTTTTTCTCATCAACTTCAAAAATAGTCTATGTGCAAGTATTTTCTGAGCAATACTAGGCTTTGTTTATAAGTAAAATTTAGGAAGAATATAATTCATATCATATCAATATATACAGTTGAAGTCGGAAGTTTACATACATCTTAGACAAATACATTTAAACTCGGTTTTTCACAATTCCTGACATTTAATCCTAGTAAAAATTACCTGTCTTAGGTCAGTTAGGATCACCATTTTATTTTAAGAATGTGAAATGTCAGAATAATAGTAGAGTGATTTATTTCTGCTTTTAATTCTTTCATCACATTCCCAGTGGGTCAGAAGTCTACATACACTCAATTAGTATTTGGTAGCATTGCCTTTAAATTGTTTAACTTGGGTCAAACGTTTCGGGTAGCCTTCCACAAGCTTCCCACAATACGTTGGGTGAATTTTGACCCATTCCTCCTGACAGAGCTGGTGTAACTGAGTCATGTTTGTAGGCCTCCTTGCTCACACATGCTTTTTCAGTTCTGTCCACAAATCTTCTATGGGATTAAATCATTTGTGGGCTTTGTGATGGTCACTCCAATACATTGACTTTGTTGTCCTTAAGCCATTTTGCCACAACTTTGGAAGTATGCTTGGGGTCATTGTCCATTTGTAAGACCCATTTGCGACCAAGCTTTAACTTCCTGACTGATGTCTTGAGATGTTGCTTCAATATATCCACCTAATTATCCTGCCTCATGATGCCATCTATTTTGTGAAGTGCACCAGAGACTCCTGCAGAAAAGCACCCCCACAACATGATGCTGCCACCCCCGTGCTTCACGGTTGGGATGGTGTTCTTCGGCTTACAAGCCTTCCCATTTGGCCTCCTAACATAACGATTCTATTTTTGTAGAACCAGAGGACATTTCTCCAAAAAGTACGATCTTTGTCCCCATGTGCAGTTGCAAACCGTAGTCTGTCTTTTTTATGGCTGTTTTGGACCAGTGGCTTCTTCATTGCTGAGTGGCCTTTCAGGTTATGATATAGATAATTTTGTACCTGTTCCTCCAACATCTTCACAAGGTCCTTTGCTGTTGTTCTGGGATTGATTTGCACTTTTCACACCAAAGTACGTTCATCTCTAGGAGACAGAACGCGTCTCCTTCCTGAGTGGTATGACGGCTGTGTGGTCCCATGGTGTTTATACTTGCGTGCTATTGTTTGTACAGATGAACATGGTACCTTCAGGCGTTTGGAAATTGCTCCCAAGGATGAACCAGACTTGTGGAGGTCTACAATTTTTTTTCTGAGGTCTTGGCTGATTTCTTTAGATTTTCCCTAGATGTCAAGCAAAGAGGCACAATTGGAAGGTAGGCCTTGAAATACATCCACAGGTACACCTCCAATTGACTCGAATGATGTCAATTAATTGTAAACTTCCGACTTCAACTGTATCTGAGTAAGATAGATCAAAGGGCAATGTTTCTGTGTGATGTCGATTAAATATAATCTGAATGTAAATGTAAAACAACATGATGTTAAAGGTTGTCTGATCTGCGTAGACAGAATTAGAGCTTTGGACTGCCCTTTTGCTGTAACCAATGACTGTATATATGAATGATCAAAGCCATCGATCATGTGACACCATTCATGTCTATGTGAAGATAAAATAGCGCACTGAAGCCAAATTAAGATGATGTCTCATGGCGACATACAGTGACATGCCAGTTTGAGCTACACCAGGAAGTCACTTTGCAGGCTAGCTCAGTGTTGCCCCCTCTAATTGAGTAAATCAGTCTGAACGCCGACCTGGGTACTGCAGACTGCCATTAGCAACTAAATTATCCTTAACTTATTTTGTGTGCGATTTTCAAATAATCGGTTCAAGGACATACATCTGGTGTATTAGAAGCAATTATTGGTGTCGTGATTGTCTTCGATAACCCACTCCCTTGTTCTTTACAGTGGATCTGTGTTAAGCTGCTAACTTTGTTTGTTGCTAACTTTTCTGTGTCTCTCGTGTTGGTTATCATAGGGTGACCGGGGTCTAACTGGGCCGCCTGGAATTCAGGGAGAAACTGGTATTGGACTTCCTGGACCAAAGGTACGTTTTTTTCTATTATTGCTTTTGTCTAACTAATTAATTGTTTTATGTTACCTGTTCCATCTCGCCATGTCTTCTTTCTAGGGTGATCTGGGATTCCAGGGAAGACTCGGCCCCCCTGGTCCGCCAGGGCTGGGTGAACATGGCCAGCCAGTGAGTGGACAGAAACTCTACTAGCATTTTACTGTAGCATACTGCATTACATAGTTTGGTTTCATTGACAACCAGACTGATTTTTTTTTACTTTGAGTAATACTGTATATCACAGTAGGAAACGTGAGCTGGGATGACAACTACCAAGGCAGTGTCATCTGACCCAATGTTGGAAAAATAATTATGCTGGTTAATTTTACAGGGGCCTCAAGGGCCACAAGGTGTTCAAGGGGAGAAAGGACCCCATGGCGAGGGGCTCCCTGGACCAAAGGTATGAATACAATAAAGAAATTATCTGGGTACAGCTGGAATCAAATCAAATTGTATTTGTCACATGCGCCGAGTACAACAGTATTTCACACCATTTTAAAGATGCACTTCTTGTTAATCCCACCACAGTGTCCGATTTCAAAAAGGCTTTACAGCAAAAGCACCACAAACGATTATGTTAGGTCACCGCAAAATCACAGAAAAACACAGCCATTTTTCCAGCCAAAGACAGGAGTCACAAAAAGCAGAAATAGAGATAAAATGAATCACTAACCTTTGATGATCTTCATCAGATGACACTCATAAAACTTCATGTTACACAATACATATATGTTTTGTTCGATAATGTGCATATTTATATCCAAAAACCTCAGTTTACATTGGTGCCATGTTCAGAAATGCCTCCAAAATATCCGGAGAAATTGCAGAGAGCCACATCAAATAACAGAAATACTCATCATAAACTTTGATGAAAGATACATGTTTTACATAGAATTAAAGATACACTTGTTCTTAATGCAACCGCTGTGTCAGATTTCAAAAAGCTTTATGGCAAAAAGCACAAAATTCAATAATCTGAGAACAGCGTTCAGCCACAAAAGGAAGCCATACAGTTACCCGCCAAATTGTGCAGTCAACAAAACTCATAAATAGCATTATAAATCTTCACTTACCTTTGCTGATCTTTGGCGGAATGCACTCCCAGGACTCCCACAAGAAATGTTTGTTTTGTCCAAATAGCTATTTTTGTAAGCATGTTTGGTAAACAAATCCAAAGTCAGGAAGCGCGTTCACTAAAAGCAGACGAAATGTCAAAAAGTTCCGTAACAGTCAGTAGAAACATGTCAAACGATGTATTGAATCAATCTTTAGGATGTTTTTAACATAAATCTTCAATAATGTTCCAACCGGAGAATTCCATTGTCTTCAGAAGTGCGATGGAACAGAGCTCCCTCTCATGTGAACGCGCATGGTCAGAGCATGGTCAGCTCATGATAGACCTTACTCATTCCCGTCTCCTTCGGCCCCACTTCACAGTAGAAGCATCAGACAAGGTTCTAAAGACTGTTGACATCTAGTGGAAGCCGTAGGAAGTGCAAACTGACACATATCCCACTGTGTATTCGATAGGCGATGAGTTTAAAACCTACAAACCTCAGATTTCCCACTTCCTGGTTGGATTTCTTTCTCAGGTTTTTGCCTGCCATATGAGTTATGTTATACTCACAGACATCATTCAAACAGTTTTAGAAACTTCAGAGTGTTTTCTATCCAATGCTAATAATAATATGCATATATTAGCAACTGGGACTGAGGAGCAGGCAGTTTACTCTGGGCACCTTTTCATCCAAGCTACTCAATACTGCCCCTGCAGCCATAAGTTAACCAACAATATCGTTTTAAGAACATTTTACAAAATAAACTAAAGTAAAAACATTTTTTTTAGTAACACAATAAAATAACAATAATGAGGCTATATACAGGGGTACCGGTACCGAGTCAATATGCGGATACAGGTTAGTCGAGGTAATTTGTACATGTAGGTAGGGGCAAAATGACTATGCATAGATAATAAACAGCGACTAGCATCAGTGTAAAAAAAATAGTGGTTGGTAAATGCAAATACTCCGGGTGGCCATTTGATGAATTATTCAGCAGTCTTATGGCTTGGGGGTAGAAGCTGTTAAGGAGCCTTTTGGTCCTAGACTTGCGGTAGCAGAGAGAACAGTCTATGACTTGGGTGACTGGAGTCTTTGACAATTTTTGGGGCCTTCCTCTGACACCGCCTAGTATATAATGTAGGTCCTGGATGGCAGGAAGCTTGGCCCCAATGATGTACTGGGCTTTACGCACTACCTTCTGTAGGCAGTGATGCAACAAGATGCTCTCGATGGTGCAGCTGTAGAACTTTTTGAGGATCTGGGTCCCATGCCAAATCTTTTCAGACTCCTGAGGGGGAAAAGGCGTTGTCGTGTCCTCTTCTCGTCCTTCTTGGTGTGTTTGGACCATGATACTTTGTTGGTGATGTGGACAGCAGGGAACTTGAAACTCTCGACCCGCTCCACTACAGCCCGACGTGAATGGGGGCGTGTTCAGCCCTCGTTTTCCTGGCACCACACTGCTAGGTCTCTGACCTCCTCCCTACAGGCTGTCTCATCGTTGTCGGTGATCAGGCCTACCACCGTCGTGTCGTCAGCAAACTTAATGATGGTGTTGGAGTCGTGCTTGGCCACACAGTCGTGGGTGAACAAGGAGTACAGGAGGGGACTAAGCACGCACCCCTGAGGTGGCCCCCGTGTTGAGGATCAGCGTGGTAAATGTGTGGTTGCCTACCCTTACCACCTGGGGGGCTGCCCGTCAGGAAGTCCAGGATCCAGTTGCAGAGGGAGGTGTTAAGTCCCAGAGTCCTTAGCTTAATGATGAGCTTTGAGGGCACTATGGTGTTGAACACTGAGCTGTAGTCAATGAACAGCATTCTCACATAGATGTTGCTCTTGTCCAGGTGGGAAAGGGCAGTGTGGAGTGCGATTGAGATTGCATCTTCTGTGGATCTGTTGGGGCGGAATGCAAACTGGAGTGGGTCTAGGATTTCCGTGATGTTGATGTGAGCCAAGACCAGCCTTTCAAAGCACTTCATGGCTACCGACGTTATTCTAAATATATCTAATGTCCTTATTGCATGTTTGCAAACAAATTTTATAGTAAACTAGACTAGTTTAAATGAAAACTGATGTGTCTCTACAACCCCGTTAAATGATTCAACCCTGTCACCCTAGTCTCAACCCCGTCACATGACAATATTTGTTAAATAAAATGGCAAAGATTAATAAATATGAATTTTATGTTGTTTTCTGAGCTCAGTCTGAAATGTTAAAGACAATCCCAAAAAGATTAGATTTATGTTAAAATTCTGAATTGAAAGCACTTTTTTATTTAAATGATGAGCCTGCTGACACATAATGTGTCTATTTCAGGGTTTAATATAGCAAAAATCTGAGATTTTACATACATTTTATATTTATAATAATTTAATTGGTTTGGGGGACACATGAGCATTAGTTAAATGTTGATTTTATAACAAGTATCTTTTATAATCATAGTCAAGATAAATTGTCTCCATATCAGACAAAAATGGTTTAATACGTAGTTAATGTTGTGGGGTGTTCAGAAAATGCATTTAGTAAAAAAATATGTACTTCAAGAAAAATATTACAGCAGCCCAATAATGACACTTGAAACATGTGGGTGTTACAAACTCAGTCAGGGAGAGGTTGAAAATGTCAGTGAAGACACTTGCCAGTTGGTCAGCGCATGCTCAGAGTACACGTCCTGGTAATCTGTCTGGTCCTGCGGCCTTGTGAATGTTTACCTGTTTAAAGGTCTTGCTCACATCGGCTACAGAGAGCGTGATCACACAGTCGTCCGGAACAGCTGGTGCTCTCATGCATGCTTCAGTGTTGCTTGCCTCGAAGCGAGCATAAAAGGCATTTAGCCTGTGTGGTAGGCTCGCGTCACTGGGCAGCTTGCGGCTGGGTTTCCCTTTGTAGTCTGTAGCAGTTTGCAAGCCCTGCCACATCTGACGAGCATCAGAGCCGGTGTAGTAGGATTCAATCTTAGTCCTGTATTGACACTTTGCCTGTTTGATAGTTTGTCTGATGGAATAGCGGGATTTCTTATTAGCGTCCAGATTAGTGTCCCGCTCCTTGAAAGCGGCAGCTCTAACCTTTAGCTCGGTGCGGATTTTGCCTGTAATCCATGCCTGCTGGTTGGGATATATACTTACTGTCACTGTGGGGATAACCCTTCCATTCTTTCTAGTGATATTTGTGTTAGCCCACAGCATCTTTTCTGGGATTACCAGTAGCAACAATGCTGGTAGCAACAATGCTGGAAGCAACATGTCCACCCTAAATAACTTAGCTTTAATACAATAATAGCAGAAACGGACGTAAACCTGCCATTAAACAGATGGCTTCTCAACCTTTTGATTCTACCAGTACCTGGGCTGTTGAAGATGCCCATCTGTTAGGCCATATTTGACATTGGAAACAGACAAGGCGTTACATACACATTGGGGTGGCAGCGTAGCCTAGTGGTTAGAGCGTTGGACTAGTAACCAAAAAGTTGCAAGATCAAATCCCCGAGCTGACAAGGTACAAATCTGTCGTTCTGCCCCTGAACAAGGCAGTTATTGAAAATAAGAATTTTATTCTTAACTGACTAGCCTAGTAAAATAAAAATAAATAAATGCACAACTCTCACTGGATTTCAGAGAGAAGAAATGTGTAATCTGACAGATTTTTCACTTATTTATTCTTCAACACATTGGCTGCATCTGTCAAATTCAGGCTCTGGCCTTCTCCAAAGCAGTCTGCTCAAGTGCTCAATCAAGTGTTACCATTCATGTTGCTGTGCATGAGCAAACCCTATAAAAACAATGTCATTACTCCAACTTGTGGAGTGACAGTGCATTCAGAAAGTATTCAGACCAAACAAGATTCTCTGGTTTGATGAAACCAAGATTGAACTCTTTGGCCTGAATGCAAAGCATCACCTCTGAAGGAAATCTGGCACCATCCCTAAGGTGAAGCATGGTGGTGGCAGCATCATGCTGTGGGGATGTTTTTCAGCGGCAAGGACTGGGAGACGAGTCAGGATTAAGGGAAAGATGAACGGAGCAAAGTACAGAGAGATCCTTGATGAAAACCTGCTTTAGAGCGCTCAGGACCTCAGACTGGGGCGGAGGTTCACCTTCCAATAGGACAACAACCCTAAGCACACAACCAAGACAACACAGGAGTGGCTTCGGGACAAGTCTCTGAATGAGCTTGAGTGGCCCAGCCAGAGCCCGGACTTGAACCTGATCTAACATCTCTGGAGAGACCTGAAAATAGCTGTGCAGCGACGCTCCCCATCCAACCTGACAGAGCTTGAGAGGATCTGCAGAGAAGAATAGGAGAAAATCCCCATATACAGGTGTGCCAAGCTTGTAGCGTCATACCCAAGAAGACTCAAGGCTGTAATTACTGCCAAAAGTGCTTCAACAAAGTACTGGAGTCTGAATACTTTTGAAAATGTGAATTTGCCAAAAAAATCTAAAAACCTGTTTTTGCTTTGTCATTATGGGATATTGTGTGTAGATTGATGAGGGGGAAAACATTTTAAGTCCATTTTAGAATAAGGCTGTAACGTAACAAAATGAGTAAAAGGTCAAGGAGTCTGAATACATTCCGAATGCACTGTATATAATATTTTATATGTAGACTGTTCAAACATTACATACACATGGAGAGGGCCTGGATTTACATGAGATTTAAGAATGGCAAGCAAGCACAAAATGGAACACATGAAAACATGACAGCACTTGGAGTTCATGACAGCATTTGGAGTTCATGACAGCACTTGGAGTTCATGACAGCATTTGGAGTTCATGACAGCACTTGGAGTTCATGACAGCACTTGGAGTTCATGACAGCACTTGGAGTTCATCATGGGTTTCATTTTAGTTATATTGTCATCATAACATGTAGAGGCATGAGCATTAACACACTATAGTATGTAGTAAAGTTTTTCCTAATTCAAGTTAGAACCTGAAAGCAAATTACATAATGGCACTGTTGAGAGTTTGAGTGGTTGATGCACATGCATTTGGTAGTAGGCAGATCCTGAAAAAGGAGCGTAACACAGAAAATGTCCTGAGGCAACCAAACATCTATCAGAACTGTGCCAGACCCATTGGCTCTTATGGGAAAGTACCCCACCCCCAAAAGGGTCAGGGCAGTTCTATAGGATGGGCCAACCCCTACAACAAGTAATATGTTATTGTGTGTCTGCATTTCATTATTTTCTGCTTAGTTTGAGAAGGGCAAGCAACACTCATCGGAGGGATAACATAAACAGATTCCAATATGAATTAAAGATTTGGGAATAACATAACTACACTCATATAGGACCATGTCATACTACTCACAAGACAGAGACCGGTGCTAACTTAACCCGCCTAGTCCTTACTACACTATTGACTGAGAACAATGAGGATAGTTCTGTGAATGTGTGAACCAGTGGGTGCTGGATGTGTGGCGGGGAGAGAAGGGTGATGACTTGTCTTTGTTTTCCAGGGAGACCGGGGGCTGGATGGACCGAGGGGGCCTAGAGGACAAACGGGTGCAGGAATCAAAGGAGAAAAGGTGGGCTGTAAATACAGCAGTAATGAATGCCATCCACACAAACATGTCATGTCTACCCAACAAAATACCTAATGAAGTACATAAACAAGACTGAATGTCCTAGTCAGCAGTTATATATATATATATATAGGTGTCTCCTTGGAATGCGCCATTGAGAACGAAAGGGTAGCTGGGAGGGTGTTAAATCTCAAGTTACTGTGGAAAAGTTCAAAGTTGAAGGTGGGATTATTTTTGCGCCACCTGTTGTAGGATTCAATAAACAACCATGTTATGATGTTAGAAGCAAAGGTTTTCAAGCACATTTATTGGTGGTTACAGAATTTAGCCCTCTGTAGTCAGAAACAAGATGTGTACTGCACATCGCATTTGAGGAAGGCACTCATACAGATATTCAGCCTGGTGATTCTATTAGTACCAATGATCTTGACTTTAAGACATACAGTGGTTTGCAAAAGTATTCAACCCCCTTGGCATTTTTCCTATTTTGTTGTCTTACAACCTGGAATTAAAATAGATTTTTGTGGGGTTTGTATCATTTGATATATACAACGAGCCTACCACTTTGAAGATGCAAAATATTTTTAATTGTGAAACAAACAAGAAATTAGACAAAAAAACTGAACCTGAGCGTGCATAACTATTCACCCCCCACAAAGTCAATACTTTGTAGAGTCACCTTTTGCAGCAATTACAGCAGCAAATCTCTTGGGGTATGTCTCTATAAGCTTGGCACATCTAGCCACTGGGATTTTTACCCATTCTTCAAGGCAAAAGTGCTCCAGCTCCTTCAAATTAGATGGGTTCCGCTGGTGTACAGCAATCTTTCATCATATCACAGATTCTCAATTGGATTGAGGTCTGGGCTTTGACTAGGCCATTCCAATACATTTAAATGTTTCCCCTTAAACCACTGAAGTGTTGCTTTAGCAGTATGCTTAGGGTCATTGTCCTGCTGAAAGGTGAACCTCCGTCGCAGTCTCAAATCTCTGAAAGACTGAAACAGATTTCCCTCAAGAATTTCCCTGTATTTAGCGCCATCCTTCATTCCCTCAATTCTGACCAGTTTCCCAGTCCCTGCCGATTAAAAACATCCCCACAGCATGATGCTGCCACCACCATACTTCACTGTGGGGATGGTGTTCTCGGGGTGATAAGAGGTGTTGGGTTGTGCCAGACATAGCGTTATCCTTGATGGCCAAAAAGCTCAATTTTAATCTCATCTGACCAGAGTACCTTCTTCCATATGTTTGGGGAGTCTCCCACATGCCTTTTGGAGAACACCAAACGTGTTCGCTTATTTTTTTCTTTAAGCAATGGCTTTTTGTATGGCCACTCTTCTGTAAAGCCCAGCACTGTGGAGTGTACGGTTTAAAATGGTCCTATGGACAGATACTCCAATCTCCGCTATGGAGCTTTGCAGCTTCTTCAGGGTTATCTTTGTTCTCTTTGTTGCCTCTCTGATTAATGCCCTCCTTGCCTGGTCCGTAAATGTTGGTGGGCGGCCCTCTCTCGGCAGGTTTGTTGTGGTGCCATATTCTTTCCATTTTTTAATAATGGATTTAATGGTGCTCCGTGGGATGTTCAAAGTTTCAGATATTTTTTATATATATGTGTGTGTATATATATATATATATATATATATACTGAGATCATGTGACAGATCATGGGACACTTAGATTGCACACAGGTGGACTTTATTTAACTAATTATGTGACTTCTGAAGGTAATTGGTTGCACCAGATCTTATTCATGACCTTCATAGCAAAGGGAGTGAATACATATGCACACACCACTTTTCCATTCTTTATTTTTCACTTTTTTATTTGTTTTTATAAGTAATTTTTTTCACTTCACCAATTTGGACTATTTTGTGTATGTCCATTACATGAAATCCAAATAAATTATATTTAAATTACAGGTTGTAATGAAACAAAATAGGAAAAACGCCAAGGGGGGTGAATACTTTTGCGAGGCACTGTATCCCATTGAGCGCACACTGGTTGAATTAACATTGTTTCCATGTCATTTCAACAAAATTACATTGAACCAACGTGGAATAGACGTTGAATTGAAGTCTGTACCTAGTGGGATAGGCCAATATGCTCATAAAGGGTTAAATACCAACCTTGTCCCCCAACCTAGACCCTCAACCCTTTCTATGTTTGATCTCAGGGTGAGTTCGGGCCTCCAGGTCATCCAGGACTTGTTGGACTTACAGGAGCGGGCATCCAGGGGGAGAAGGTAAATTGAGTGGCAAAAGTAACATACAGTTGAAGTTTACACACACTTAGGTTGGAGTCATTAAAACTAATTTTTCAACCACTCCACAAATTTCTTGTTAACAAACTATAGTTTTGGCAAGTCGGTTAGGACATCTACTTTGTGCATGAAGTAATTTTTCCAACAATTGTTTACAGATTATTTCACTTATAATTCACTGTATCACAATTCCAGTGGGTCAGAAATGTACATACACTAAGTTGACTGTGCCTTTAAACAGCTTTGAAATTTCCAGAAAATGATGTCATGGCTTTAGAAGCTTCTGATAGGCTAATTGACATCATTTGAGTCAATTGGAGGTGTACCTGTGGATGTATTTCAAGGCCTACCTTCAAACTAAGTGCCTCTTTGCTTGACATCATGGGAAAATCTAAAGAAATCAGCTAAGACCTCAAAAACAAAATTGCAGACCTCCACACGTCTGGTTCATCTTTGGGAGCAATTTCCAAATGCCTGAAGGTACCACGTTCATCTGTACAAACAATAGTACGCAAGTATAAACACCATGGGACCACACAGCCGTCATACCGCTCAGGACGGAGACGCGTCCTGTCTCCTAGAGATGAACGCACTTTGGTGCAAAAAGTGCAAATCAATCCCAGAACAACAGCAAAGGACCTTGTGAAGATGCTGGAGGAAACCGGTACAAAAGTATTTATATCCACAGTAAAATGAGTCCTATATCGACCTAACCTGAAAGGCCGCTCAGCAAGGAAGAAGCCACTGCTCCAAAACCGCCATTAAAAAAAGCCAGACTATGCTTTGCAACTGCACATGGGGACAAAGATGGTACTGTTTGGAGAAATGTCCTCTGGTCTGACGAAACAAAAATAGAACTGTTTGGCCATAATGACCATCGTTATGTTTGTGGGAAAAAGGGGGATGCTTGCAAGCCGAAGAACACCATCCCAACCACGAAGCATGGGGGTGGCAGCATCATGTTGTGGGGATGCTTTGCTGCAGGAGGAACTGGTGCACTTCACAAAATAGATGGCATCATGAGGCAGGAAAATTGTGTGGATATATTGAAGCAACATCTCAAGACATCAGTCAGGAAGTTAAAGCTTGGTTGCAAATGGGTCTTCCAAATGGACAATTACCCCAAGCATACTTCCAAAGTTGTGGCAAAATGGCTTAAGGACAACAAAGTCAAGGTATTGGAGTGGCCATCACAAAGCCCTGACCTCAATCCTATAGAAAATTTGTGTGCAGAACTGAAAAATCGTATGCGAGCAAACCTGACTTAGTTACACCAGCTCCGTCAGGAGGAATGGGCCAAAATTCACCCAACTTATTGTGTGAAGCTTGTGGAAGGCTACCTGAAACGTTTGACCCAAGTTAAACAATTTCAAGGCAATGCTACCAAATACTAATTGAGTGTATGTAGACTTCTGACCCACTGGGAATGTGATGAAAGAAATAAAAGCTGAAATAAATCATTCTCTCTACTATTATTCTGACATTTCACATTCTTAAAATAAAGTGGTGATGCTAACTGACCTAAGACAGGGAATTTTTACTAGGATTAAATGTCAGGAATTGTGAAAAACTGAGTTTAAATGTATTTGGCTAAGGTGTATGTAAACTTCCGACTTCAACTGTAATATTACACTTGCATGTACATCACATACAAACAGTCGCAATTTTAGCACGTACATTTTGGTGGGCCAAAACAATTGGGGGATGCATGCCAGCAAAGCCACTACACAACACAACACTAAACAATACATTAATTGCACTATAACAGTGACAAACGTTGCCCACAAACTGGTAGGGCCTACATAAAGCTGTCCCAACAGCAGAGTCCCAACAGCAGCCCCAACACCTTACCACTAATACACCTGGCTATCAATGAAGCCTTGTCTGGCAGCGACACAGTTCATTCTGACTCATTTACTGCCCTTTAAGAAAATGTAGCTGATATGGCTGACTTGCTTAAACAAATCTGGTTACTACTGACAATTGAGATGTACAAACTATGGCATAAGTGACGACCAGAGGATAAGAGGCAAATCGTAATTTCGATTAAGACATTAATGAGCGAGCTAGGACGGACGTAGTCAATATAACTATTTGTTCAGCACTTTTGAAATGTACAGTGACTGAATTCAGAACATGGGCCATTCTTACAGTGTTGTCCCTGTACACCAAGTCAAAACCGTAGGATAAATAAAGGGGGCATTTAAGCAGACAATGAAAGCTCTTACAATATTCGATGATTACATTTCTCTAAGACAGGTTATAGTCTACATGTGCACCACCAAGTCAGAACAGTAGGCGAAATTAAGAGAGGAAAATAGACCGAATTATTAGGGTAAGGCTCATGGGCTACTAACAGCTTACTACACAACATACACTTTCTTAGCTCAAGAAAGCAAAAAAGAGACCATGTTTGTATGCGGCTTTATTAAAACTTCTTCTCGATCTGTGTCCCTTCCACGGGACGGTTGAGCTTACGTAGGCTAATGAGATTAGCATGAGGTTGTAAGTAACAAGAAAATTTCCCAGGTCATAGACATATCTGATATTGGCAGAAAGCTTAAATTCTTGTTAATCTAATTGCACTGTCCGATTTTAAAGTAGCTATTACAGTGAAATAATACCATACTATTGTTTGAGGAGAGTGCACAATTTTGAACATGAAAAGTTATTAATAAACAAATTAGGCACATTTGGGCAGTCTTGATACAAAATGTTGAACATAGATGCAATGGTTCATTGGATCAGTCTAAAACTTTGCACATACACTGCTGCCATCTAGTGACCAAAATCTAAATTGCACCTGGGCTGGAATAGTACATTATGGCCTTTCTCTTGCATTTCAAAGATGATAGTACAAAAAAAAAAGTTTTTCTTTGTATTATCTTATATCAGATCTATTGTGTTATTTTCTCCTACATTCCTTTCACATTTCCACAAACGTCAAAGTGTTTCCTTTCAAATGGTACCAAGAATATGCATATCCTTGTTTCAGGGCCTGAGCTACAGGCAGTTAGACTTGTAAAAATGTGGGGCTCAAAACAGGTGGGACAAGTCGCCACCGCATATAAACACACACACACACACACACACACACACACACACACACACACACACACACACACACACACACACACACACACACACACACACACACACACACACACACACACACACACACACACACTCACACTGACGTAATTGTGATTGTTATTCCTCAGGGAGTGGAGGGTCCCAGGGGTCCACCTGGCGGCAGAGGGCCACAAGGAGAGGGCTTACCTGGACCTAAGGTTGGTGTTACTCCTAGATAATATAAAATCAAATTGTATTTGTCAAATACAACAACCTTACAGTGAAATGCTTACTTAAAAGCCCTTAACCAACAATGCAGTTTTAAGAAAAATAAGTGTAAAGTAAAAAATAGATGAGTAAATAACAAATAATTAAAGAACAGCAGTAAAATAACAGTAACGAGGCTATATACTGGAGGTACCGGTACAGAGTCCATGTGCGGGGGCACAGGTTAGTCGAGGTAATTGAGGTAATATGTACATGTAGGTAGAGTTAAAGTGACTATGCATAGATAATAAACAGAGAGTAGCAGCAGTGTAAAAGAGGGGGGCAATGCAAATAGTCTGGGTAGCCATTTGATAAGCTGTTCAGGAGTCTTATGGCTTGGGGGTAGAAGCTGTTAAGAAGCCTTTTGGACCTAGACTTGGCGCTCCAGTACCAGTACGCAGAGAGAACAGTCTATGACTCGGGTGGCTGGAGTCTTTGACAATTTTTAGGGCCTTTCTCTGACACCGCCTGGTATAGAGGTCCTGGATGGCAGGAAGCTTAGCCCCAGGGATGTACTGGGCCGTACGCACTACCCTCTGTAGTGCCTTGAGGTCGGAGGCCGAGCAGTTGCCATACCAGACAGTGATGCAACCTGTCAGGATGATCTCAATGGTGCAGCTGTAGAACTTTTTGAGGATCTGAGGACCCATGCCAAATCTTTTCAGTCTCCTGAGGGAGAATAGGCTTTGTCATGCCCTCTTCACGACTGTCTTGGTGTGTTTGGACCATGATATTTTGTTGGTGATATGGACACCAAGGAACTTGAAGCTCTCAACCTGTTCCACTACAGCCCCGTAGATGAGAATGGGGGCGTGCTCGGTCCTCCTTTTCCTGTAATCCACAATCATCTCTTGTCTTGATCACGTTGAGGGAGAGTTTGTTATCCTGACATCACACGGCCCGTCAGAAAGTCCAGGATCCAATTGCAGAGGGAGGTGTTTAGTCCCAGAGTCCTTAGCTTAGTGATGAGCTTTGAGGGCACTATGGTGTTGAACGCTGAGCTGTAGTCAATGAATAGCATTCTCACACAGATGTTCCTTTTGTCCAGGTGGGAAAGGGCAGTGTGGAGTGCAATAGAGATTGCATCATCTGTGGATCTGTTGGGGCGGTATGCAATTTGGAGCGGGTCTAGGTTTTCTGGGACAATGGTGTTGATGTGAGCCCAGACCAGCCTTTCAAAGCACTTCATGGCTACAGACGTAAGTGCTACGGGTCGGTAGTCATTTAGACAGGTTACCTTGGGGTTCTTGGGCACAGGGACTATGGTGGTCTGCTTGAAACATGTTAGCATTGCAGACTCAGTCAGGGACCAGTTGAAAATGTCAGTGAAGACACTTGCCAGTTGGTCAGCGCATGCTCAGAGTACACATCCTGGTAATCCGTCTGGCCCTGCGGCCTTGTGAAGGTTGACCTGTTTAAAGGGTCTTACTCACATCGGCTACGGAGAGTGTGATCACACAGTCGTCTTGAACAGCAGATGCTTTCATGCATGCTTCAGTGGTGCTTGTCTCGAAGCGAGCATAAAAGTAATTTAGCTCGCCTGTTAGGCTTGTGTCACTGGGCAGGTCGCGGCTGTGCTTCCCTTTTAGTCTGTAATAGTTTGCAAGCCCTTCCACATCCGAAAAGCGTAGGAGCCGGTGTAGTACGATTCAATCTTAGTCTTGTATTGATGCTTTGCCTGTTTGATGGTTTGTCTGGGGGCATAGCGGGATTTCTTATAAGCTTCTGTGTTAGAGTCCCGCTCCTTGAAAGCGGTAGCTCTACCCTTTAGGTCAGTGAGGATGTTGCCTGTAATCCATGGCTTCTGGTTGGGTTATGTACGTACAGTCACTGTAGGGATTTCTTTAAATCGCTACTTTCCATTATCTTACTTCCAGGGCGATCAAGGTTTACCAGGAGAGCTTGGAGTTACAGGGGAAAGAGGCGTTGGTGAGCCAGGGCCAAAGGTAAGACAAATACTTTATCCACCCTCTTCCAAATAGTAAAGATATGCCTCCTCAAATAAGCCTGGTGATCGGTCAGCAGCCAATTTATTAGGTACACCGACTGAACGTTAGAATGGGCAAAAACTTGTGACCTAAGCAACTTTGGCAATATCTAGACTTGACAGTTCATGCTGCTTTAATATTCTGATCATAACGTTCTGATCATGGAATTCCGAACACGTCATGCGTGTACACCTATGTTTAAATGTGTTTACCGTGTCCACAGTGTGTCCGGATTCCCTTTTCCTGCACTATATTCAAATGCCAGTATGCATTCTACAAACGGTGGAATAGGGAAAATATGAAAATAACATAACAAAAATTGATGCCAGTAGCTAACTACTGTAGCTAACTAGCCAGCTAACCTCTGTATCTAGCAAGCAAATGGGTTAGCATAACTCTAGCCAAATAAGAAATTGTTTTTCTAAATATTAGATAGCTGGCTAGAATTTATGAGTCCAGCAAACACGTTCCTCACACACTAGGAATGTATTTCCTCCAACGTTATAATGAAAAGATCCCAAAACAGAAGTTTTCTGGAGACTTGTGGGAGGAGTGCTGATGATCTCGCCCACTGTATCTGCTTTCTGTAGCCTGATTGCGTCCGTCTTTTCAATGCAGTCTTTGAGCATAGTATGTTCGTCAGTGCCAGACGCGCCGGTTCCAGTATCTCAGAAACGGCCAGCCTCCTGGGCTTTTCACATGTGACAGTGTCTACGGTTTACTGTCGATGGTGCGACAAACAAAAAACATCCAGTCATTGGCAGTCCTGTGGGTGAAAACAGCTCGTTGATGAGAGGTCGAAGGAGAATGGCAAAAATCGTACAAACTAAGAATCGGGCCACAAACAGGCAAATAATGGTGCAGTACAACAGTGGTGTGCAGAATGGCTTTTCAGAACCCACAACTCATCGGTCCTTGTCACGGATGGTCTATTGCGACCACAGCAGGTTCCACTCCAATCAGCTAAAAACATGAAGAAGCGATTCCAGTGAGCACAAGTGGAAAAACATTGCCTGGTCTGACCAATCCCGGTTCCTGTTGCATCATGCTGTTGGCATAAGCAGCATGAGTCCATGACCCCATACTGCCCAGTGTCAACAGTATAGGATGGTGTGGGGGATGTTTTCCTAGCACACGTTAGGTCCCTTGATAAAAAATTCAGGCTGTTCTGGAGGCAAAGGGAGTCAGACACCGTACTAGATGGGTGTACCTAATAAACTGACCACTGAGTGTATTTTAAAAAGCCATTTGTTTCTTTTTCAGGGTGAGCCTGGTGCATATGGCCTGGCTGGCTTACCTGGTCTTCCAGGAGAGGACGGGGCTCCAGGACAGAAGGTGTGTTATTTCACCTTTACACCACTTCTATAGATACAATATAGATCTATAGATACAGTATACCTGAACAAAAGGGAATGTGCCAATGTGAAAGGGTTTGTTTCTGCCCCCTCTGCCAGGGTGAGTTTGGTATCGCTGGCCTCAGAGGTTCTGAGGGCGCAGCAGGGATCGGCATCCAGGGCGAGAAGGTAGGTTTCACTTCCTTACCCTTCTGTCATACTAACCTGTAAGCACCAAGAGGTGGTCATGTAAATTCTGTGTGCTCCACCCCTCCCAGGGAGACCAGGGTCAGAGGGGCATCCGTGGATTACATGGACCTTCTGGCATTACCGGACCCTCAGGGGCAAAGGTGAGAATATCACAATAACACTGTCTGAGACCGAACATGGTCTGATCACGGTCTGATCACGGTCTGATCACAGGGCAGGTGTATTGTTATTGTGACAACTGGGGTTTCATTCTGAGTTTGACAAATCTTCCTTGTTCAACCAGTATAGTAATCTATTTTACAGATTTGTATTTAGTAAACATATCTTAATTTTTTTTGTTTGAGCTCAACCAAAATACTCTAGATCAGGGCTCTCCAACCCTGTTTGTGGAGAGTTACCCTCCTGTAGGTTTTCAATCCAACCCCAGTTGAAACGCAGCTGATTCAGCTTATCAACCAGCTAATTATTAGAATCAGCTGCGCTAGATAAGGGTTGCAGCGGAAAAACTTACAGGACGGTATCTCTTCAGGAACAGGGTTGGAGAGCCCTGCTCTAGATGATTACATAAATGGCCCGAACATCTCCACAGAAAGAGCGTGCACCCAAACATGCTTCAGCCCAGCTTGAACAAAAAAGGGAATTAAGTGCTCAAGTGAGAGACTTAAATGTCCAAAACAATTCCTAACACTCTGACACTTCAATGGGTGACTATCTGAGAAAATAGGGTTAAAAGGAGCACCTTCTGTCTGCAATGAATTAATTGATGATAAATGTTTGTATGTCCTGTCAATAAATGCTCAGATCAATGCAGACAGAGTCCTTATTTGTTCTATATTTTCACCCGTTGAAGTGTCCTGGGGTATAAGGAATGTCTCTGAAGGCTGTAAGGAGTGCGTGGATAAAGGGAGTGTACAATATACACTACCATTCAAAAGTATGGGGTCAATTAAAAATGTCCTTGTTTTTGAAAGAAAAGCATATTTTTGTCCATTAAAATAACATCAAATTGATCAGAAATACAGTGTAGACATTGTTCATGTTGTAAATGGCTATTGTAGCTGGAAACGGCTGATTTTTAATGGAATATCTGCAGTTGAAGTCAGAACTTTACATACACCTTAGCCAAATACATTTAAACTCTGTTTTTCACCATTCCTGACCTTTAATCCTAGTAAAAATTCCTGTCTTAGGATCACCACTTTATTTTAAGAATGTGAAATGTCAGAATAATAGTAGAGAGAAGGATTTATTTCAGCTTTCATCACATTCCCAGTGGGTCAGAAGTCTACATACACTCAATTAGTATTTGGTAGCATTGCTTTTAAATTGTTTAACTTGGGTCAAACATTTCAGGTAGCCTTCCACAAGCTTCACACAATAACTTGAGTGAATTTTGGCCCATTCCTCCTGACAGAGCTGATGTAACGGAGTCATGTTTGTAGGCCTCCTTGCTCGCACACGCTTCTTCAGTTCTGCCCAAAAATGGGATTGAGGTCAGAGCTTTGTGATGGCCACTCCAATACCTTGACTTAGTTGTCCTTAAGCCATTTTGCCACAACTTTGGAAGTATGCTTGGGGTCATTGTCCATTTGGAAGACCCATTTGCAACCAAGCTTTAACTTCCTGACTGATGTCTTGAGATGTTGCTTCAATATATCCACACAATTTTCCTCTCCTCATGATGCCATCTATTTTGTGAAGTGCACCAGTCCCTCCTGCAGCAAAGCACCCCCACAACATGATGCTGCCACCCCCGTGCTTCGTGGTTGGGATGGTGTTCGGCTTGCAAGCATCCCCCTTTTTCCTCCAAACATAACGATGGTCATTATGGCCAAACAGTTCTATTTTTGTTTCATCAGACCAGAGGACATTTCTCCAAAATGTACCATCTTGTATCTTTTTTTTTCTGAGGTCTTGGCTGATTTCTTTTGATTTTCCCATGATGTCAAGCAAAGAGGCAAGGTAGGCCTTGAAGTACATCCACAGGTACACCTCCAATTGACTCAAATTATGTCAATTAGCCTATCAGAAGGTTCTAAAGCCATGGCATCATTTATTTTAATTTTCCAAGCTTTTTAAAGGCACAGTCAACTTAGTGTATGTAAACTTCTGACCCACTGAAATTGTGATACAATGAGTTATAAGTGAAATCATCTGTCTGTAAACAATTGTTGGAAAAGTCCTAACCGACTTGCCAGAACCATAGTTTGTTAACAATAAATGTGTGGAGTGGTTGAAAAACGAGTTTTAATGACTCCAACCTAAGTGTATGTAAACTTCCGACTTCAACTGTACATAGGCGTACAGAGTCCCATTATCAGCAACCATCACTCCTGTGTTCCAATGGCACATTGTGTTAGCTAATCCAAGTTTATCATTTTAAAAGGCTAATTGATCATTAGAAAACCCTTTTGCAATTATGTTAGCACAGTTGAAAACTGTTGTCCTGATTAAAGAAGCAATAAAACTGTCCGCCTTTTGGACTAGTTGAGTATCTGGAGCATCAGCATCCCGGAATTGCCTCTTCACTGTTGACGTTGAGACTGGTGTTTTGCGAGTACTATTTAATGAAGCTGCCAGTTGAGGACTTGTGAGGCATCTGTTTCTCAAACTAGACACTCTAATGTACTTGTCCTCTTACTCAGTTGTGCACCGGGGCCTCCCACTCCTCTTTCTATTCTGGTTAGAGACAGTTTGTGCTGTTCTGTGAAGGGAATAGTACACAGCGTTGTACGAGATCAGCAGTTTCTTGGCAATTTCTCGCATGGAAAAGCCTTCATTTCTCAGAACAAGAATAGACTAACGAGTTTCAGAAGAAAGTGCTTTGTTTCTGGCCATTTGGAGCCTGTAATCGAACCCACAAATGCTGATGCTCCAGATACTCAACTTGTCTAAAGAAGGCCAGTTTTATTGCTTCTTTAATCAGGACAACAGTTTTCAGCTGTGCTAACATAACTGCAAAAAGGGTTTTCTAATGATCATTTAGCCTTTTAAAATGATAAACTTGGATTAGCTAACACAACGTGCCATTGGAACACAGGAGTGATGGTTGCTGACAATGGGCCTCTGTACGCCTATGTAGAGAATCCATAAAAAATCTGCCGTTTCCAGCTACAACAGTCATTTACAACATTAACAATGTCTACACTGTATTTCTGATCAATTTAATGTTATTTTAATGGACAAAAAATTAGCTTTTCTTTAAAAAACAAGGACATTTCTAAGTGACCTCAAACTTTTGAACGGTAGTGTATATACAAAAGTATGTGGACACCCCTTCAAATTAGTGGATTCGGCTATTTCAGCCACACCCGTTGCGGACAAGTGTATAAAATTGAGCACACAGCCATGCAATCTCCATAGACAAATATTGGCAGTAGAATGGCCTTACTGAAGAGCTCAGCGACTTTCAACGTGGCACCGTCATTGGATGCCACCTTTCCAACAAGTCAGTTGGTCAAATTTCTGCCCTGCTAGAGCTGCCCCGTTCAACTGTAAATGCTGTTATTTTGAAGTGTTAACGTCTAGGAGCAACAATGGCTCAGCCGTGAAGTGGTAGGCCACACAATCTCACAGAATGGGACCGCCGAGTGCTAAAGCAAGTAAAATTGTCTGTCCTCGGTTGCATCACTCACTACCGAGTTCCACACTGCCTCTGGAAGCAACGTCAGCACAAGAGCTGTTTGTCGGGAGCTTCATGAAATGGGTTTCCATGGCCGAGCAGACACACAAGCCTAAGATCAGCATGTGCGATGCAAGGCGTCGACTGGAGTGGTGTAAAGCTTGCCACCATTGGACTCTGGAGCAGTGGAAACGTGTTCTCTGGAGTGATGAATTACGCTTCATCATCTGTCAGTCCAGCGAACTAATCTGGGTTTGGTGGATGCTGGGAGAATGCTACCAGCTCCAATGCATAGTGCCAACTGTAAAGTTTGGTGGAGGAGGAATAATGGTCTGGGGCTAGGCCTCTTAGTTCCAATGATGGGAAAACTTAACGCTACAGCATACAATGACATTCTAGACGATTCTGAGCTTGCTGGTATGTTGAGATCGGTGTGGAAGAACTTGACTGGCATGCACAGAGCCCTGACCTCAACTCCATCGAACAGACCTAATCGCCCAACATCAGTCCCCGACCTCACTAATGCTCTTGTGGCTGAATGGAAGCAAGTCCCCGTAGCAATGTTCCAACTTCTAGTGGAAAGACTTCCCAGAAGAGTGGAGGCTGTTATAGCCGCAAATGTGGACCAACTCCATATTAATACCCATGATTTTGAAATGAGATGTTCGCCGAGCAGGTGTCCACATGAGTTTGGTCATGTAGTATATCTAGAGTTCAAGGGAAATTCTTGCCCCTTCTTCTTTCAGGGGGAGCCTGGCACACCGGGCCGACTGGGCATGTCAGGACTACCGGGACGGGCCATTGCAGGTCCTAAGGTAAGAAATACACATCTATTAACACCCTGTTTCTCTATGCTGTTCTTGTCAAGTAATGTACATAAGAAACACTGCTACACACAGGTCATTGCCATGCATCATCAGATCCTGGCTGATAAACAGCATTGTGATTTCCCTATCTCGCCCTCTGTCTCAGGGTGATCTGGGCCCTCCTGGTCCGTCTGGGCCTATTGGAGAGACAGGCTATGGGCTGCCTGGGCCGAAGGTAAGTGTTGCAGTTACCAATAAATAAAACACAAAAAACTGTGGTGAAAGTAACCATTAGACATACAGGTGTAGGATCTTTGATCACCCTGTTGTTGCAGGAAATAATAACGATGTGTGCTTATATTTGTCCTTTTTCACACATGTACAAGTGTGTATTAATACGCATGTGTGAATTAGAAATGTGTTTTTTGCATATCCCAACTCTCCCTGAGACTCCCTCTGAGAGTGGGGTCAGGGTCTGCCATTATCGACGGCGACCCTGAAGCTATTAGGGTTAAGTGCCTTGCTTAAGGGCACATCAACAGATTTTTCACCTTGTCGGCTCAGGGATTCGAATTGGCGACCTTTCAGTTCCTGGCCCAAGGCTATAACCGCTAAGCGACCTGCCGCCCAAATACAAACTTGTAGTGTAACAAAAGTTTAAAAAGGCTTCTAAAGTTTGTAGTTTCTACTTTAAAATGTCAGACTTGATTTGCCCTAACAATTTTTTTTATCAATCCCTACAAAAATGTCAATTAATTATAATCCACACAATAATTCACATTTCCTGTTGCTGCAGGATTATTTTCCTGCTGTTAGAAAAGTCTCAAATGAAGGTCCTACACCTGTATGATATGCTCATTGTTTGAATGATGTTTTACCAGGGCGACCGCGGTAATTCTGGTCCACCAGGTCAATTTGGGCCCAAAGGTGAAGGTTTCCCTGGACCAGTGGTGAGTAGTACCAACAAACCAACCTACAAACTCATGAATCTTCATGTCCTAATTGCAGATTGGTGCCGTTTAGTCAAACTCAGTCTCTCATGAAGTTTGGGTTGTCCCCTGTTCCTCGTTTAGGGTCCTCCAGGTCTTCCGGGTCTACAGGGAGAGCAGGGCCCTGAGGGCATAGGCATCCCAGGACCTAAGGTACTTGTTATTTATCTGGCCCTAAATCCTCTATGCATGTCAATCTGCTACAACCTAGTGCATGGGAATATGAAATGAGTATTGTTTGTGTTTGTAAATATGTCTGTCCCAGGGAGACATTGGCTTCAGAGGATTACCAGGTTTGCCAGGCCCAACGGGAGAGGGTGTGCAAGGACCACCGGTATGAAACGAATATTAACCTCAAATAGAGATTCCTTATGTAGACAGAGGTCACAGTCTGAGTGTAATGAGTGACATACACTATATATACAAAAGTGTGTGGACACCCCTTCAAATTTGTGGATTCGGTTATTTCAGCCCCACCCATTGCTGACAGGTGTATAAAATTGAGCACAAATCCATGAGATCTCTATAGACAAACATTGGCAGTACAATGGCCTTACTGAAGAGCTCAGTGACTTTCAACGTGGCACCGTCATAGGATGCCACCTTTCCAACAAGTCAGTTGGTCAAATTTCTGCCCTGCTAGAGCTGCCCCGGTCAACTGTAAGTGATGTTATTGTGAAGTGGAAACATCTAGGAGCAACAACGTCTCAGCCACGAAGTGGTAGGCCACACAAGCTCACAGGACAGGACTGCCGAGTGCTGAAGCAGGCAGCTCGTAAAAATTGTCTGTCCTCGGTTGCAACACTCAATACCGAGTTCCAAACTGCCTCTGGAAGCAACATTAGCACAAGAACTGTTTGTCAGGAGCTTCATGAAATCAGTTTCCGTGGTCGAGCAGCCACACACAAGCCTAAGATCACCATGCACAATGCCAAGCGTCGACTTGAGTTGTGTAAAGCTCGCTGCCATTGGAGCAGTGGAAGCTTTCTCTGGAGTGATAAATCATTTTCCACCATCTGGCAGTCAGACGGACGAATCTGGGTTTGGCGGAAGCTAGGAAAACGCAACCTGCCCGAATGCATAGTGCCAACTGTAAAGGGGGAATAATGGTATGGGGCTGTTTTTCATGGTTGGGGCTAGGCCCCTTAGTTCCAGTGAAGGGAAATCTTAACGCTACAGTATACAATGACGTTCTGGACGATTCTGTGCTTCCAACTTTGTGGCAACAGTTTGGGGAAGGCCCTTTCCTGTTTCAGCATGACAATGTCCCTGTGCACAAAGTGAGGTCCATACCGAGATCGGTGTGGAAGAACTTGGCTGGCCTGCACAGAGCCCTGAACTCAACCCCATCGAACACTTTTGGGATGAATTGCAACCCCGACTGTGAGCCAGGCCTAATCACCCAACATCAGTGCCCGACCTCGCTAATGCTCGTGGCTGAATGGAAGCAAGTCCCTGCAGCAATGTTCCAACATCTAGTGGAAAGCCTTCCCAGAAGAGTGGAGGCTGTTATAGCAGCAAACGGGAAACCAACTCAATATTAATGCCGAGGATTTTGGAATGAGATGTTTGAAGAGCTGGTGTCCACGTACTTTTGGTCATGTAGTGTACCTTATCACATATCAGTAGTCCAGCTGTGATGGCAATGCCCAACTTAGTCAACTTCACTGATTTGAGTCTGTAGTATGTCTGTCCCCTCCTATAACACTAGCATCATTGGTTTCCAGGGTAACATTGGAAGGCCAGGACCACTTGGTCCAACAGGGCCACCAGGAGAAGGTTTGCAGGGCCCCAAGGTATGTTAATTAACAAAGTACATTCCTGACCTATGACCTTCAGTGTGTTATAGCACTTTCCCAGGTATCTGACCTTTTTTTAAATGACCACCCTATGGGTCTTGTTTTGATTTATGGTTCATCTTTTGTTTTTAGGGTGGGCAGGGGTCTCAGGGTGTGACAGGGCCAAGGGGACCCTCAGGGGAAGGATTCCCAGGATCTAAGGTAAGATGTGTGCTTAACCTCATGGAACTCGTCTACTGATGAATGCAGTGACCTTGTCTCTCACAGCAATTCTTCTGTCTCTTCACTCCAGGGTGACCGTGGCTTGCAGGGTGAGAGAGGAAATAAGGGCGGAAAGGGAGATCTGGGAGATCATGGAGTTCATGGAGAGTCTGTGAGTCTTGAATTGTGTCATATTTTACAACATTTCAAAGTCATGGTATATGATCAATCCATGAATTTAAATGTTTTCTTGTATCTCAGGGGAGACCAGGAATAAAAGGTGAAGCCGGCCTTACAGTAAGTTCACAAACTTTGCATACTACATCATTGATGCTGTGATATAGAACAAATATATAATAAATGAATGTAACTCACACTCCTATCACATCCAGAGAGAAGACATCATTAAATTGATCAAGGAAATCTGTGGTAAGACTGTTTAACAGTGATAGTAACAAATCCAAGATAAAACATGAAGCATAGATGAAATCATGTCAGTAGCTATTCAGCATCTCTCTCATGCTTTCAGGATGTGGAGTGAAGTGCAAGGAGATGCCAATGGAACTTGTATTCGTCATTGACAGCTCAGAGAGTGTTGGTCCGGAAAACTTTAAAATTATCAAGGACTTTGTCACAGCGTTGGTAGACCGTACCACTGTTGGACGTAACACCACCAGAATTGGACTGGTCCTGTATAGTCTGGATGTCAAACTGGAGTTCAACCTGGCACGCTACATGACTAAGCAGGATGTTAAGGAGGCCATCAGGAAAATGCCCTACATGGGTGAGGGCACTTACACTGGCACTGCCATCCGGAAGGCTACCCAAGAAGCCTTCTACAGTGCCCGTACTGGAGTCAGGAAGGTGGCCATTGTCATCACAGATGGAAAGACAGACAAACGAGAGCCTGTGAAGCTAGACATTGCTGTGAGGGAGGCCCATGCTGCCAACATTGAGATGTATGCCCTGGGGATTGTCAACACCTCAGATACAACCCAGGCCGAGTTCCTCCGTGAGCTCAATCTGATCGCCTCGGACCCTGACAATGAACATATGTACCTCATCGACGACTTCAACACTCTACCAGGTGACTAACACGCTCATACGTCTCACCTAGCTATCTTAAGATGAATGCACTAATTGTAAGTCGCTCTGGATAAGAGTGTCTGCTAAATGACAAAAACAAATATATGGAAAATGTGCATAGTATCACACATTACTATACATCAGCTTTGTATTATGTAATCACAACTGACTTAGAGTTTTCATACACTTTAACGGAGGTTGTCATTACTCTTCTTCTGTCTTTCAGCTCTGGAGTCAAAACTTGTTAGCCAGTTCTGTGAGGATGAGAATGGATCCCTTGTGATGAATCGCATCGCTAATGGCTTTGGAACCAATGTGAACAATGGCTATGGGAACCACAGATATGTACCGGAAGCCTATGGGAATAACGGCCATGGGAATAACGGCTATGTGGACAGCAGCTATGGAAACACCTATCATGAGGATCCTATCCTAAATCCTAGTAGACGTACCAGTTCCCAGAGTTACATCAGAGGCCGTGGAGATACCTTTGCTCTGCCCCTCAACGCTGGACCTCTCCCATTGCAGGTCCATGTAATCCTTTAAAGGAGAGATTTATATCATAAAAAGTAACTCTCCTTGGGTTTTTATAGAGGAGCAATTGAATGATTGCTTTGTAATAGTCATAGTCCTTGCTCTGTTCGTCAATTAATTCACTTTTAGCAGTAAAGGCGTTGAGTAATTGTCTAACTAATCTATGTGTGTGTGCATTCATCCAGGTGGAGGAGGATGAGGAGGGTGAAGATTTAGACATAAGGACCCATGTGCGAGGAGGAATTGTGGCTGTAGTTAACAAGACAATATCCATCCTCCCTGCAAGGGAAAGCTCCCACTCCAACACAACTGTTTCATCATCATCAGGATCAGCATCATCACCCTCCGGAACATCGGGTTCAGCTTCATCCACCAGCTCAGGCCAATTTCGGCCGGTATCAATTCCTAATACTATTTTCCCCCAAGGTTAGGACCTCTCACTGCGACATGTTCACAACTAGATCAAAAGTCACATCATCTCTAAATACTGTATGAATTAGATAAAGAAACTGGGTCATTTCTGTCTGATATTCAATTATGTCTTAACTTTTCTAATGCACTGAATGTCATACTTCTCCTTCTATGTTGTTCTGTCAGAGTCTGTCCAGCTTGATTCCCGCTGTAAGCTGAGTTTGGACCAAGGCACCTGTCGAGAGTATAAAATCCGGTGGTATTATGACAAACAGGCCAATTCATGTGCACAGTTCTGGTATGGAGGCTGTGAAGGAAATGCCAACCGCTTTGAGACCGAGGATGAATGCAAGAAGATCTGTGTTCTATCTAGGACAGGTATGTCCCTCAGCTCGTGGTGATCTTAAGCCGCTGTGCTGTATTTTCTGGCATTCTTTTTGACATGCTCTTCCCTCTATTTTCCACAGCTGGTTAAAACAGGCAGATGATCAATCAACTCATCTGTACAATATTCCATGGAAACCAACCAAAGTGGAGAAGACAATTTTAATATTTAACATGTAATAGTCTACTACTGTTTGATATCTAAATATATTTGAAAACAGGCATTTATCATTGGGGAAAAACTCCACTTTGCATCTCTCTCTGGGGAAAAAACTCCACTTTGCATCTCTCTCTCGCTCTCTCTCTCTCGTGCAAAGAATGAGGGACAGACCACTTCAAGATTTCATGAAGTTGCCTTCATTTTCAGATGTTTTACTATCTGAACAACACCTTCCTTAATGAACAAGTCTTTATGATGACTTTATTTGAGGAAGTCTGAATTTGAAGAAAATATAAGGGTGCTATGGTATTTTACTACATTAGAAAAGTGGTCCTACCTTACTCTCGTTATTTTGCAGAATTAACTAACCCATTCAATGCCTCAATGTTACTCAACTTTACCTTAGGGCTTAGGCTGTTCTGAACAGAGAGGATAGGTTCAAACCCAGCTTTTGTCATTTCAGGTTTACATGAGAAAACATCACACAATGTAAATTCTCAAACCACTGAGCCAAGCACATTATGCTGTTCCACACTGAATATTGTCTTATAATATCGGAATAGAGAACTATAGAATACATCATTTTTTGTAGTATATGTTTTGAATTTTAAAAATGAATTAAGCTAACTAAATTAAGTAGGTGTGGTCATTATTTTTATTGTTTGTTTAATGATATTAATTATTCCATTTTGGCGATATAGGCCAGGTGGCAGGACTACAAGTGACAGTATGCAATTTACTAAGCATTTTTCTTCCAAAACGTGTTGGAAAATGTGATGATTGGAAATTGCACATCACTGTTGATGGAAAAAGCTCATTTGAAATAAATTACCACATTTTTTGTTGTTGACTGGTTTGATGATTGATGATTTTGTAATAAAACGTTGAATGTGGTGTGTGTTACTTTATTACTTCACTGTCAGATGAACAGGTGAAGTTGCCAAATTAACATACTACAATGAAATCCACCTGATGATACTGTATTTGCAGTGCTGATGCCACACAATGACCTAGAAAAGCATTATAAGGGGAACACGTGCTTGCTATCCAGTTTCCTTTTCTATATTGTACTATTACTTTCAGCTTTATATCAGAAGCATGGTAACGATTAACACTCTGTACGCAGGCACACTTCAAACTGCAAGACAGCTCATTTGCATATCCCCTTGACCTTCAACCTAGAGTGATTCTGATTAGCTGTTAAACACAAGGGAGTTATGGACTAGGATTAAATGTGTATAGCTCCATATACTACAGTAACGACTTTAATGTAGTTTACGATTGCCACAAAATTCCTTACCTAAACTTATATTCACTTGCCTTGACACATTCTACACTACTCGTCATGTGTCAAGACAGTACACTCATACAAGGGGGATACAGTAGTAGCCAAGTACCTCAACTTCACGATGATGATTTCATCCACGGAATTGTGCGCAGCCTTAGTACAGTAGTCTAGCTAGTTTTTTAAATGAACTTTAGACTCCGAGTCGTTAACCTTATGCAGTCAATACTTTAACAAATGTTAAGGTCTTGATACACTGGACATTTTGAGAGGCAATGTTGTCAGCAATGGTTGCTGCAACCATTTTACATTGAAATTGAGCAAATTTTTATTATCTGGGGAATCTTAAAATCGGCAGCTCCATCTTCGGTGCGTTCGTAAATTCACTCTGCCTTGACACATGACGAGTAGTGTAATGAGTCAAGGCTGTACTTGCTTGTTTCGTCACACTGAAATTAGCCAAACTATTTGAATTTTAACAACCAGGAAATGGCGGAGAGATTTCTACATAGCGCATCATTAAGACAACTGTACTTCGGCCACTCAGGAACATTCACTGTCTTTGTTAGCTAATATATTCCAGTACAGATGTGGCAGTCAACAGGCAACAACAAGCTATAGGAGATGAGTAAATAAATGGGTGAATTGAGTTAAGTTAATATATGCTGCATATGAAATCTAAATCATATGTCCATGTGCTCATTGCTCTAGTGTCTCACCCCACTCCTTTGCCAGCAATTGCTTGGCAATATTGCCTATTCTTCCTGTGAATTTCCGTCTATGCTTTTGGCGTGTTGATGCCATTCTCAGTTCGGAATGTGCATTCCACATCAGGGCTGACAACTTTTGAAAAAAGCTTGGCGTGAGATTTGCTATGTGAATTTCATTGCCCCCTGGCACAAACCCTAGACAGGGGACTGGGGGTCCACCCCCAGGAAGATTTTACTGTTTTAAAGCTAATTTCCTGCAATTCTTCATATTTTAACATGGCTTATGCCTATGACCAGTGTAAAAAAGGATGTGCATTCAGGATGCTTTGAATATTAAATGAACACTCAAAATTCGACAGCTTTATTACTTTGAGATTTTGGGGGGGATGAAATGTAAAGTATGCTAACATTTAAAAAACAATTAATTTCTCAAAATCACCCACATTTCAAGAAAAATCTAAAGAATATCAATATTCAGGGGGTTTATGTCTACTAGTTGAGTACGCTTGCCATCATCGTACTCTACACAGACAAAATATGATGTGTTTACGAGTTGTGAGTCCCTCTACTAAATACTAAAATGTCAACAATTATATCTGATTCCTGGAGCATTTAATATCCAGCGCTTATTTGTATGACTTATTCAAAACTGTCTGTGAATGGCTGCAAAAATACATAGCCTATCAATCAAATGTATTTATAAAGCCCTTCTTCCATCAGCTAATGTCACAAAGTGCTGTACAGAAACCCAGCCTAAAAGTCCAAACAGCAAGCAATGCAGGTGTAGAAGCACGGTGGCTAGGAAAAACTCCCTAGAAAGGCCAGAACCTAGGTTAAACCTAGAGAGGAACCAGGCTATGAGGGGTGGCCAGTCCTCTTCTCTCTGTGTCGGGTGGAGATTATAACAGAACATGGCCAAGATGTTCAAATGTTCATAGATGACCAGCAGGGTAAATTTCTGATTTCAAATTGGGAAAAAGTAGAATAATATAATAAGTGTGGGGAATAACAGTTTTGTTCTTGCTGACAAGCACAGTAATTGCCATATATTTTAGCCCATTGTTAAGAATGAGAATTGTTCTAGTGATCAGACTAAATAAAGTAAATAGCTAATAAAATCTCCTGAAGACTACATGACATAAATCTACCCCTACACTCAACCCAAATTATTTTCTATTTATTGTCCCTCCTCTAGAATCAAATTATACTTTTGGGTTCACAATCTGTTTGACTAAATTATTTGTCATAGTTACAAATCACGTCACCCTACCAAACTTCCCTGCTAAAACATACTCTAGTGCAGGTCTGTCTGTCTTCTGCCTTTTCGTTGTCACAGCCTAAATGGGGGGGGGGGGGGGGGGGGCAGACGTGACAGTACCGGTACAGAGTCAATGTGCAGAGGCACCGGTTAGTCGAGGTAATTGAGGTAATATGTACATGTAGGTAGAGTTATTAAAGTGACTATGCATAGATAATAACAGAGAGTAGCAGCAGTGTTAAAGGGGGGATGGACAATGCAAATAGTCTGGGTAGCCATTTGATTAGACGTTCAGGAGTCTTATGGCTTGGGGGTAGATGTTGTTAAGAAGCCTCTTGGACCTAGACTTGGCGCTCCGGTACCGCTTGCCGTGCGGTAGCAGAGAGAACAGTCTACGACTAGGGTGGCTGGAGTCTTTGACAATTTTTATGGCCTTCCTCCGACACCGCCTGGTATAGAGGTCCTGCATGGCAGGAAGCTTGGCCGCAGTGATGTACTGGGCCATACGCACTACCCTCTGTAGTGCCTTGAGGTCGGAGGCCGAGCAGTTGCCATACCAGGCAGTGATGCAACCAGTCAGGATGCTCTCAATGGTGCAGCTGTAGAACCTTTTGAGGATCTGAGGACCCATGCCAAATCTTTTCAGTCTCCTGAAGGAGAATAGGTTTTGTCGTTCCCTCTTCAAGACTCTCTTGGTGTGCTTGGACCATGATACTTTGTTGGTGATGTGGACCCCAAGGAACTTGAAGCTCTCAACCTGCTCCACTACAGCCCCCTCGATGAGAATGGGGGCGTGCTTGGTCCTCCTTTTCCTGTAATCCACAATCATCTCCTTTGTCTTGATCAAAGGGAGAGGTTGTTGTCCTGGCAGCACTTGACCAGGTCTCTGACCTCCTTCCTATAGGCTGTCTCGTCGTTGTCAGTGATCAGGCCTACCACTGTTGTGTCATCGGCAAACTTTATGATGGTGTTGGAGTCGTGCCTGGCCGTGCAGTCATGAGTGAACAGGGAGTACAGGAGGGGACTGAGCACACACCCCTAAGGGGCCCCTGTGTTGAGGTTCAGCGTGGCGGATGTGTTGTTACCTACCTCCCGCTCGCCACCAGGTCTGCGTCTCACCAAACGGCGTAGTTTAAGAACATTGTGGGTAGTGCTAAAAATAATGACGTTATATCTGAATTGCTACATCTTTATGTACCTTCACCATTGAGTCTCAATGAAACAGTAATGTAGGTTTCTCACTTATGGGTGGCACAAATTGGGATATGGGGGAGGGGAATAGGCAGGGTATATGCTAATTGAATACTGTAGTAAAAACTAGTGTTTTTAAGTCAGTTAAGAACAAATTCTTATTTACAATGATGGCCTACTCCGGCCAAACCCGGACGATGCTGGGCCAATTGTGCACCGCCCTATGCGTCTCCCGATCAAGGCCGGTTGTGATACAGCCCAGGATCGAACCCGGATCTGTAGTGATACCTCTAACACTGTGATGCAGTGCCTTAGACCGCTGCGCCACTCAGGATCCCTTACCTGCAGGGAGGCTCCTGGTAACAAATCTGAGGATCATCTGTCATTCTTTGGCTCTGCCAAGAGTCAATTTGTGTGTGTACATCTAGACCTAGCTACCTACATACATCTATTTCTCCTTCCTTGACATGGCTAGAGAGGAATCCACTCTGCAAAGGATAACCTTATTATTCTCATCTCAATGAATATACTGTCCTCTTTTGGATTTTTATGGTACCACAGTGGACCACAAAGATAATCATTAGTAATAGCAAGTATTGTTTCCCCAATTTAAAAAAAATCAAACAACACAGAGTGACATTGATGTTCTTTATGTTTCATAGCAGCTGAATACTACTCCATCATTGACATCACAACAAGGACAGCTAACTCTGTAAGTATATTGGTCTGTCTATCAATTTACTATATAGGTAAACAGATGTCACCACCATTATGAAGAATTGTATTTTTCAGAAATTGAGAGGCACTGTATATCTTGACCAAGTCTAACAATACAAGATTTGAGTCCATTTTCACCAATGTGGATCCAGGGAGTCCAAGACTATTTACATCGGTCATTGCTGTTCACAGATATTTATACCTAGAAAGCGAGAAATTACACTTGTGAAAGTTGTGACACTTTTCCAGATTATGTCATGATATATAATTCAGTCAAGTTACTGCTGAGTTTAATTGAATGTCTCGTCAACTAATTGTCCATATCCCTCTGCTCTAGGGCTTATGAGACCTCTAAAATGTACCGTGACCAGAAGCTGGGAGGAGCTCTCATTCAAAATAAACAACTGAGGCTTTTGCATCGAGAGGAAGTGTATGACAAAATCAACGGGGTAGGGAATTTATCCAGTGACCAGGTACACATCAATTACTCTAGCTAGTTAATCCTTCAGGAAGTATTTGAAGTAAAAAAGTGTTTGATGCCTTTACAAGGAAACTAACTGTCCTGAATTGTATCTTGTAGGGTAATCTGGGGACCTTTTTCATCACTAATGTTCAGATTGTTTGGCATGCCAATATGAACGAGAGCTTCAACATCAGCATTCCCTACCTTCAAATTGTAAGTGTCGTAAACAAATGAAGTAATCGAAAAACCAGCTGGCATGTCCGGCCTAACAAATTACCTTTTGAGGTATTGAAAGTGATCAACTATTTTCCTTATTGTCACCTCTCTTCCCTGTAGCTTTCCATCAGAATAAGAGACTCAAAGTTTGGCCTAGCTTTAGTGATACAAAGCTCTCAGCAGGTAATTGGGATCATTTCAAATGTAACCGGTAGCATTTTACTTACTGTGTACCATAGAATTACATATAGAACTAGTAGTTTAAAAGCATATATGGTATATTTATGTAGTATCAGCTTTAAAAGATGACAGAAAATACAGAGAAAGTAACTTGGCTTTTGCATGCCATTTACTGTTGTGGCATACTCCTGAATACATATTTTTTTCTTTGTTTGGAGACTGGAGGATATGTGCTTTGATTTAAGATCAACCCGATGGTAAAAGCTTCAAGATTCAGTTAAAGAGATCAACTCACTCCATCTTTGGAGTGGACTATGAGATGGAGAAAAAGGTCATTCTATATTATACTGTACCACACTTTTTCTTATCCCAAAAACAGTTCAATGCGTTATGACTTTGCCATGTTTTAACAAGACATTGAATTATGAATTTGTGTGGCGTGATTCTCCTTCAACTTTTTTCTCTCTCCCAACAACAATTCCAGCCTCAGCCACTGGAGGAGATGACGGTGGACCAGCCGCCTGATGATGTGGAAATTGAGCCCGATGAGCAGACTGATGCTTTCACTGTGTGTGCTTAGACTGTCATCCCTCCTCTGGGAATCCGTTATTTGTTTTCACACTCTGAAAATAGCAGGTTGCTAAGTCATGTTACACAACATACCGCAAACATGGCTTTATGTTGCCTAGTGCCTATCGTGTTTATACAGACTGAGGTGTACTTTGTCAAACAGTTTGAACACATAACCTCCTATTAATGCCATTGTCATAACTGATTTCTATTGTTTGCTTCTAAGGCTTACTTTTCTGATGGTAATAAGCAACAAGACCGGGAACCTATGTTTTCCGAGGAGCTGGGAATTGCAGTTGAGAAGTTGAAGGAGGGGTTCACACTTCGAGGACTGTGGGAAGTTATGGGCTAAAGCATGAACATTGATAGGCGAGTTAGGTGAACATAGTTCCTCAAATCCATCCTTTCTTTTACATGACACAATTGACACACTACAGTTTAAGTTTGAGTTAGAGTGGTATTTTTTACAGGGACAGTGCACATTAATCAACGTTTCAGTAAAAGTGTTGGTTTTAGCCAGACGGTTGTTTATAAGCATTTGTAAAAGTACAAAATATTTGTATATTTACTTATAGGTCTGATGTATATAATAAAGACGTAGACCTGATGCATGTATGGGCAACATGTAAGAAAAATAGTGTGCCATAAATAAATAAAAATCTACATAAGTGTAGTGTTTGTGTAAATGTTTATTTGTTCAATTAAATAGAAATTGTAAAAGAAAATAGTTGAATTGTGTTGTTGTTTAGATGTAATAATTAAAACTATCTAAGTAAAGTAGGCAATTGTTTGACCTTTCTTAGTTTTGAGAATGTCTTAACTGGGTTTTTGAAATGAGTTGAAGACATAATCCAGTGGCATGTGGGGAAAACTGAGTCATTTGTTCTTTGGACAATGATCTAAAGGCTATTTACAAACGTGCCAGAGGAGCTCATGTATTTTACAAATGGTTCATGAGGACAGACTGTTGTATCTGCAGCTGCTCATTGACCCTGCCTATGAGGAAGGTCAGTCCTTCGGGAAATATACTCACATTTAATAATAAAACACGCTCAATGAGTCGCACACAAATAAATCCCCAAAGATTTTCAGGACTAAAAAGGATCATAGTAATTGATATAAATAAAGGTATAATAACAGCTTCAGGGTACTCTGAAGTTCACCATCTTTATTTGAAGTCTTATATACTATTTTACTCCAATCATGACAATCACTGGTAAAACATAAATCATTTTGTAAGTGATAAAGGGGAAAATCCTAATGATTCATACAGGATGTTGCACTTGTAATTGAGTTTGGGGATGTATGCTCCTCACTACACAGAACTGCACCAGTCACTTACAAATGCAGTGTGTGTGAAGTAGTCATATAACAATAACTGTTTGCCAACTACCACTGACAAGGGTCCACAGTTGTTTCTTTCACTCTGTGACAGCTGTGTGATGCGGCCAACCTGAATTCTTCCTCAATGGAGTGAGTGGCTATATTTAGGAGGGCCGTAGTTATATTGAAGGGTCTTCAGACCTGGGGCTCTATACTGCTCAGTCCAGTCGGGACAGTGTGCCGAGTGCTGCATCCTCCACGGTCTTTGTCAAGTCACGTTTCTTTCAGCATGGATCCGAAAGCTGTAAGGGAAGATTTGCGCCTGTTTCAGAGCACCCTGCTCCAGGATGGCCTGAAAGAGCTACTGAACGAGAACAAGTTTATTGACTGCATTCTAAAAGTGGGAGACAGAAGCTTGCCGTGCCATAGACTTATTTTGGCAGCCTGTAGTCCTTATTTCCGAGAGCTTTACTTCTCAGGCGATGCTAAAGAAATAGATAAGGAGGTCGTTCTGGAGAATTTGGACCCCACAATCATGGAGATGATTGTGAATTACATGTATTCAGCAGAGATTGACATCACAGATGACAATGTGCAGGATATCTTTGCTGTGGCAAACCGTTTCCAGATCCCCTCAGTGTTCACAGTGTGTGCGAATTTCCTACAGAAGAAGCTGTCCCCGGGTAACTGTATGGCCATATTCAGAATGGCACTGGTGCTCAACTGCCCCAGACTGGCATTGGCAAGTCGAGACTACATTGCAGATCGTTTTGAAACCCTGGCCAAGGAGGAAGACTTCTTAGAGCTTGCCTCTCATGAGATTTTTGCCATCATAGGAGCGGACTCTCTCAATGTAGAAAAAGAGGAGGTGGTGTTTGAATCCCTGATGAAATGGATTCGAAAAGACAAGGAGAACCGTGTCAAGACTCTAGAAGAGGCCTTTGACTGCATCCGTTTCCGTTTACTCCCAGAGAAGTACTTCAATGAGAAAGTGGAAAAGGATGACATCGTCATGGCTGACCCTGAGCTCCTCAAAAAAACCAAAGTGATCAAAGATGCCTTTGCTGGGAAACTCCCTGAGAGTAAGACAGGAGAGTCAGGGAAGGATGCAGTCAACAGTAAAGAAGGAGAGGATAACAGGTTACCTGGTTACCTGAATGATATCAAGAGAATTGGTATGTATGCCAAAGATCTCGTCTTGATGATCAACGACACTGCTGCAGTGGCCTATGATGGCGTTGAGAATGAATGCTTCCTTGCTGCAATGACTGAGCAGATTCCACGCAACCATGTCAGCCTGACATCAAAGAAAAACGATCTCTTCATCCTGGGAGGCTTGTTTGTCGATGAAGAGGATAAAGACGCTCCATTACAATGCTACTTCTATCAGGTAATACGCTTTGCGTTTTCATTCGCCACAACTGATCGAACTTTAAATCAACACTATTTGTAACACCATGACTTAGCAAGGGGATGATCTTTCACCACCAAACTTTTCTGTCATCGGAAATAGCTTGATTAATGTAACCTTCTAATATCTGGGTATTTTTTTCAGCTGGACATCCTTGCTGCTGATTGGATAGCTCTTCCCCCTATGCCCTCTCCCAGATGTCTGTTCAGTATGGGAGAATTTGACAATCTCATCTTTGTTGTAGCTGGTAAAGATCTACAGTCCAACGAATCTCTTGACTCTGTAATGTGCTATGATGTTGAGTAAGTAGGATGGGTTCATATTCCTATGCTTATTTCCTGTCACTACATGACTAAGGAGCCTGAAACACATTTGATCCTTTCTATCTGTTCCCTAGGAAGCTGAAATGGGCTGAGACCAAAAAGCTACCTCTGAAAATCCATGGTCATAGTGTTGTTTCCCAGAATGGATTGGTGTACTGTATCGGAGGGAAGACGGATGACAAGTAAGCTTGCTCTTTATACAAAACACACCTTGTCATGTCTAATTGTTTGATACTTATACAGTAAAGGCATGCAATAGTAGATCCATGATGTAAAATAAATTTGTGTCATTTTATAATCCTCACTGTGATGTTCCATCCTTGTTTTTATCAAAGCAAAGCCATCAATAAGATGTTTGCGTACAACCACAAGAAATCAGAGTGGAAGGAGGTGGCTGCAATGAAAATGGCAAGATCCATGTTTGGGGCAGTCGTTCACAATGGGAAGATTGTGGTGACTGGAGGGGTCAATGAAGAAGGTCTCACTTCTGCATCTGAAGCATATGACTTTGGAACCAACAAGTATGTGCCTTGACGTTGAAGTCTGTATGATTAGCAACAATGTAACAAAGCCATTCAATTAACAATGATCCCCATTCCAGGTGGGCGCCATTCACAGATTTCCCCCAGGAGAGGAGCTCAGTAAACCTGGTCAGTAGTGGAGGATTGCTGTATGCAGTTGGAGGCTTTACCATTGTGGCGACGGAGGACGACAAAGTTGCCCCAACGGAAATCATTGACATCTGGCAGTAAGTAAACTAGTACCCAAATTGAATCCCATGTACACTGCTGCCGTCTTTAGAGATTGGTCTATATTAAAAGCTCCTTGATAATGTCTAACGGTGAAATGGTGCCATTGCCACAATTGTTCTGTGCCACAATTGTTCTGTGCCAAAGGCATAACGTCAAACTTCTTTTTTCTCCTGTGGCAGGTATGAAGAGGATAAGAAAGAGTGGACCGGGATGCTCAAAGCGATGCGTTATGCCGCAGGGGCCTCCTGTGTGTCTATGCGTCTCAATGCAGCCAAAATGCCCAAATTGTGAACAAGAACACAAGTACTGTACCATCTAAATGTAACATGAAGGACTGCAAAAACAATGTATTTAGATTGACTTTCATCCGGATCCTTCATGATCTGAACGCACCATAATATACTGAACAAAAACATAAAACACAACATGTAAAGTTTTGGTCCCATGTTTCATGAGCTGAAATAAAAGATCCCAGAAATGTTCCATACGCACAAAAAGCTGATTTCTCAAATGTTGTGCACAAATTTGTTTACATCCCTGTTAGTGAGCATTTCTCCTTTGCAAATATAATCCATCACCTGACAGGTGGGGCATATCAAGAAGCTGATTAAACAGCATGGTCATTACACAGGTGCACTTTGTGCTGGGGACAATAAAAGGCCACAATATAATGTGCAGTTTTTTGTATTCGAAGTCATGTGAAAACCATAGATAAGGGCCTAATGAATTTATATGAACTAACTCAGTGAAATCTTTTAAACCTGCCTGTCTTTGTAAAGAAACAGTTTGCACCCTACAGCTTTTTTGTATTTTATTTATGTGGGACAGATTATTTGGATGTATCAAAACAATGCTATTTCTTATTACAAACATTCACTATTGTTTGACAAACGTTACACTTCATATGATACAATCTCTTGGCAGGAGGTGAGATAACTGCATGTCCACTCTAGGATTCGGAGTAGGCAATAAGGAGCACTTGATAAACATCTGATGCTTAACATCAATTGTCAATGATCTGCCTGCAAATATACATTTCCAAAGGCAGACTTTGTCTCTCACATCAGTAGCAAAAGCAATATAACACGTGTCATTGATTCAACATCTAGGTGCTTCAGGAAAGCTCAGTAACTATCTTCTTCCTAAAGTATTCCTTCCATGCATCCTGTGTGGAGAGCTCCATAGAGTTCCATTCAAAATAAGGGATCTGTTTAAATGACATTACCATTAATCAGTGATGTAGAATGTTATATACATTAATTCCACTTTTGAGGACAGACATTTCACACACATACCTGGACAACATGGTATCACAGAATCTCCAGATGTCTTTCTCATCATGGTTTCCCCTTTCATGTGACGAGACGGTTTGTAGAATGATTTGGAATCCAAGAAGTCCACAGCAACACTGAGTAAGTGAAAAATGAAAAAAGTCCTTGTTCAGCACCTATGAAATCCCCTTCAATGTGTTTACCCATGATAACATACATCAGCAACACTTTTTCAACCAAAAGTTCTGAAATCAACCAATCAAGTTTCCTACTGTTGTGCCCCTGGAGGGACCTCACTCCTCTCCTTCCCTACAGAGTCAGAACCCCAGCGGACCTTCACATTGTCAGATATCTGCAGCTGGCTTTGCTCACTGTAGGTCACTGCCTGGTGGTGTCTGTCCAGAACACATTCAAAGTCTAGGGAGATCACAAGAAATACAGCTCACAACTAGAACAGGTGACACATTTGATTACCTTTTGAGTTTAACACCAATCCGCTCTGGACACCAGCCACACAGCCCGATTCAGCTCCGTGAGACACAGGCGGATCCGCATGTTTTGGGCGTCAGGCAGGGCTACCACATAACAGAGAGGTTCTCTTATCCCATTAGCTTTATCTGAAAATGCCGTTTTCAGATAGTAGGGGATACAGGATGCTTGCTTTGTCTTCATTTGGATATTTATAATATAATTATATAACAAACTTTCTAACTGGAAATCCAGCTTGGCAAGGAAATCCACATTGACGGTTTCTCGAATCAGGTCCTCCGGGAAGAAATCACCCACAGGCAGCAGATGGGCTCAAGTACCAGCAGATTGGGGTCAAAGAGACCTGGAGGAAGAAGATCAATTAATTTGTCTGGTCCTTTTGATGAGTTCCAAATACAAAAATGTAACATAAACCACAATCACTTACTGATGAGGTAGGAAGTGCTGAATGCAGATGTCAAACAGCTCATCCACCCTTGCTGGATCATAATTCAGTACAGCAAAGTGCAGCAAGGTGGCATAAAGTTGCTGAGTAGTGAATAGAAAAAAAAAATTCTGGTATGGACTCACATTCTATCCGTCTCTACATACATACAGGCAAAAGAACAGTATTCCCTGATGTGAAATAAAATGTAATGTCTCAAACTACCTTGTTGATGTGCTCCATGGTCACGCTAGCTATGCGGTCCATTAATGGCATACAGAGGTGACTAGTCATGGTCAGAAAAAGGGCCATCTCGGGCACATTGGCCCAGATATCTGGTTCTCCAGCCTCCGGAGCGTAACCATGGTCTCCTCCAGCAGAATCTCCTCAAACCATTCCCCTGACATGTACTTGAGCTCCTCCAACACCAGGTCCAGGCGCTCAGCCTTGCGCAGGCGCTCATTCACGCAGCGGTTCAGTGTCTGCAGCAGACACACATACTTGCTGGGCGTGTTGTGTCGGTAGGACGGGTCATTGCGCACCCACTTAGCGACGGCCATTGCAAAGGTTCATTCAGATTACACTGGAGCAGCACTGCCTCCACCCATGAAATTACGCCTTCGTCGAGTCCAGGTGAAGGTAGCATGGTCACTTCATATGGGTAGACACTGTCCTGCACGTAGCTGTGAGAAAAAGTTGTATTAGCATACTTTGTATAGTATGCAATAAGAATGACCTGCCATACAGGATCATAGTGGGCAGAGATAGATCTTTAGAATAACCACTCACTGAACTAGGATGTTCCTTAATTTAGTGAAGAGCTCTGGACTCTGGTTATGCAGCAGGATCAGGGTTTGTGTGATCCTGGATATCTCAATGGGCTTGAAAACATGTAGGTTCTTGTGGACTACTGACACAAACCTGTAGAGAGATAACTTGCTTTAGTTGTATTGTCTAAATACAACTTTCAGACAAGGCTGTAACAGAGAATTAACTTACTTTGGAGAAGATGCAGGTTTCTACACTGAATCTCCCCCAGTGTCTCTGCCACAGCCAGGGCCTGCTGGCATTAAACTCCTCTGCCTAAAGCAGTGTTGTACTCTCCAGCCTGAAAGAGAAGTACTTATCAATGAGTTAGTGTTCTGCCCTGCCATAGGGCCAAGAGAAACAAACAGCTTGGTGAAGGAGAAAGGGTCTGCGCTTGAGTTCACTAGTTCCATTAGCCTCTGTTTTGCAGCCAGGCTAAGTCACAGTTATTGAAATGGAGTGACTGGTAGAGAATCCTGCAGAGACATGTCCAGAATAATTTTTATGGAATATCAAGGACTTATAGACTACTGGAAGTGATTTTTTTTGTGTACCTCGCATCATCAATTGTGGAGAGTTTTTGATTCAAAATGTCAGTGATCTGACCCATCAGAGGACTGTTCTGCAGATGTTGAGCACTTAGGCATACAGCAAACTTGGACAGTGATGGCATCAAAAATCTGCAAAACAGTGCATTTACATCTGTACACCAGCTCACAACCCCATGTTAACAGATAATGCTTCTGCTGTATTTAATGGAGAATTTTTTTTTTTTTCATGATTTACCTGTATAATCTAAGCCAAGCCTCAGACCAAATGATGAACAAGACAATCATATGGTTCCACATTGAGCCATCAAAGATACAAGGTTGATGTGAAAACGTTTTTTAAAAACATTTCAGGACTGAGATATATACACTTACCCACCTAGCCAACATCTGTACCTGAGAACATTGTAGAGCGTGTCCACCAACGTGAAATCATCCATGAGCTCAATTTTGTTCTCAGCCAGCACCCGGAGAGTCATGAACTCAGGGTGGCTTTTAAAGAACTCACCCGTTCTCAGCATCTGTGGCTTCTCTCTCTGGAACTGCCAGAGCATGCCCATGGCGCAGCCAACATGGTTCACAGTCAGCTTGGCCTTGTTCTTGCCCACCACCTCCAACACTTGGTCTTCACCTTAGCAGATGCAAAGCTGCTCTAGAACCTGGTCCCGGTTCACTGCACCCCCCATGCAGAAACCTGAAAAGTAGAAGCTCCCAGTCACAGCTTGGAGCCGAAACAAGGCCATGGAAGCATAGTTCAAGTGAGAATGGAATGGAATGCCACATCTTCAGAAAGTAACTCCTGCCAAGATCAGGCCCACATAACTTAGAATCCACAGGGAAGGAGAGATGCCTGCATATTCCTTATGTTCCTTTGGTGAAACATCTGTAGAATGAGAGCATCCAAAATATAGCAAAGATAAATACATATCTCCATAAAAAACAAATAATGTGAAATGAAGTACATACCTAAACCATTCATTCATGCATCCAGCAACAATGTCACAAACACAGCTGACTGACAGTGATGGTGTCCTTATTTATATCTAACCAGCATGCCTATACAGTATAATTATAATATTACAAAATAATATTCTTGGCAAATTCTTATCCCTCATCATTGGAAAATCATGGTTTTGATTTATAGCCGATTAAACGCAACGACACGATTTACGAGAGTTGAGAAGCCATTCGTGTGGGCGAACTAGAGCTCCGACGTCACCTCAAATTACGTTTTTATCAAAACCTACTGATTTCAGCACCCAAAGAATAGCCCGAAATTACACACGACATTGTACTATCTACTTGCGGGCTATTCTTTCGGTGCTGAAAACATTCCTTTTTTATTATTTTTTATATATAAACACGTAATTTAATATGACGTTGGAGCTCCAATTCGCCCACACTATTCGCTCCCAACTTCATCGTAAATCATAGAGTTGAGTTTAGTCGGCTAGCCTTAGCAGTGACAATTATAAAAGCGTGTCATGCTATTCACGTAAGGACAGGACAATGTCAACGTCCGTCCTGTTACGAAAACATCTAGCCGTTTAAGCGTTACGCTTCGACCACACCGACAGCGTTATTTGCGCAAAATAGTATGCAGCATCATCTGGAAATGTATGCAACAAAAGTTCAACATTCACCTTCTGAAACCATTTCTGTCAAGCCATTTACACATACAGTTTCACACAGAACGAACTGCAACGCAATGCTGCAAGGCAAACGCAGCGTTTCATTGGAAATTAAAGTAATTATGGTGTACCAAAACGCAATGTCGGTGTGTTCAAAGTGTTGACTGGTGTAAATCTATTTTCGTTTCCGTTTGATCAAATTGTGAATTAGCATACATTTGCATAGTTTCATTAGGGAACACCTACTCTGTGAAATGCATGTGTGCAATAACTAAATTCGCCTTTGCACTCCTAATCAACGCAATTTTTGGCAAAGAGTAAAGACTGCAAAACTTAGTCCACTCTGTTCTTAAAAGATTCTAGTTTTGGGAACAGAAAACTGTATTGAGATCAAAGGTTTCGCCGATGAGAAAATTTGCAGAATTTAGGCCAAAACCATCTCATTCCAGCTTCTCTCACTGGGCTTCCCACTACCCCTCTCACTACCATGTGGTAATGAGTGGAAACACCAAACGAAAGCTTCACATTTATGCATCCGGTGAATTTTTTTCATGTAATTTTATTTATTTTATTGCAGAAAAAACAGTATACGCACAAGAAGTATACAAACAAACAATGATAACATATGCTAAGGTACAACAAATTACAGATTAAACAACGACTTAAAAGAAACACACATATTGATTGTTTTAACAGCTTTCTTATTCGAAGAATGTAGAATGGTCTTAATGTACTGCTCGAATTCCTTATAGAAAACACGGAAGAGTGGTTTTTTATTATTGTATTTACATTGATGAATATGACATTTTGCCATTTTTCCCCCCTTATTATAGTTAAGGAAACCGAGCAGCACATTCTTCCATAAAAAACAAAAGTCATCAAGAATATTAACAATTATAAAACTATGAATATCTTTCCATAATTTCTTTACATGTAGACAATGCTAAAATAAATGCTAAACTGTTTCTGGATGCTCAACACAAAAAGTACAGTTAATGTTAATGTATTTTTGAGTTTCTTCAGGTAATGATTCGCAGGGTAATACTTATGGATCTTTCTGAAAGAGACCTCTTTGACCCTGTTAACAAGCAGGTATATGTGTGGTAATAACCAGACTTTTTCCCAACATATATTATTGGCAAATGTATTCCAGTAAGTTGTGACAAAAGGAATGGATACAATATCCCTTTGAAATAAAGCACCTTATATATCTTTTGTTCTGAGGGAGCAAGGAGAAACACATTTTTCCTATTGGAGAGTCAATTGGATTAAGTGAGGGTAAGTCTGTTACACCTCTAAACAACATGAGAGTTCCAGATGAAATAGCATCAAAGACTATGGCGAACTCTCTACTGGTAACAGGGATATTGTAACGAGATAAACATTCCTCATAATTGAGTAACAATAATCCTGCATTACAAAGTTAACTCGCCAGCAGGATATGATTATTGAACCAGTTCTTAAAAAATAAAGACTTGTTTCTATACAAAATATCCTTATTGTTCCAAATGAAATACCTATGTGGGGGGAAATTATGCTTATATATTAACGACCACTCTAAGAATACTTGTCTATGAAAAGCAGATCATTTTGTAGGAATCTTATCAATGTTATAGTTACAAAGTAACATAAAATTGAAGCCACTGCATCCGGTGAAATATCTGTCTCGTTGTTGTGTCTGTGAAATTTTACCGTAATCCATGATCAAGTCCCTCATTATATTACATGTAATCATTTTCTCCCCTAGTAGTCTATATTGTATGTACTCTACACAAGCAGCAGGTAAACAATAACTGAAGAAAAATGTTCGTTTTTAGTGTTATAAGCAATCATCATAACACCCAAAACCAGCCAGATGTACCAGTAGACTGTCCGCAGGCGTGAAATGTCGTCTTCTGCGCATCTTTTTACCCAAAATGCTTTGACGTTTCCCGTCGCGCCATCTTTAGAAAACATTGTGGAAGAAGCGGTAGCTAAATGAAACTCGATTTCACCTTGTTGAGAATAACTACCGTGAGATATTGGCCAATTGAGCTAATTTGTGTAGGTCAACTCTATGATGTCTACGCTATTGTAAATTATGTCAATTTTAAATAACGTTGAATGAAAGGGAAGACTGAAATCTATCAAACAGTTAATAACGTTAGCGAGCTACTGCTGTTAGCTAGCAGGCCACAATCCGCATGAGCACAAGTAATTCCCTAGCAAGCTTGCTAGTTAGCGTGGACATTTCAGTTTGCATTGTGTTTACTCTAACTAATTATTAACGTTATTCATTCATGTTGATCAAGCTAACTAGTTTTTATTTCCTTTATCTTGCCCAGATTTTGCGCAGCCTGGTTTTTCTGCCAATTAATTGGCTAATACGCTATATTAGCCTGTAGAGATGGGTAGTATGGTTGTATTTGTAAACAACTAGCGGCCTACGCTAACTAGCTAACTAACAGCAAAAAAAACTTGTTTCAGCTATAGAAGTTTGATCATGGGAATCAAGGTTCAGCGTCCACGCTGCTTCTTTGACATTGGCATCAGTAACGTGCTGGGTAAGAAGGCTTAGGTTTTCATTTGGTCTAACCATCCCGTTTATCATATCTCTGAAATGTAGCTAGAGACGCTTTACTAAAATATGCACTGACATGAACATGGTTTATTTTGCAGTTGGCAGAGTTGTGGTAGAATTGTTTTCTGATGTCTGTCCCAAAACATGTGAGAACTTTCGATGCCTCTGCACAGGTAATTTACTTTTTCTTGCCTTGGTCTGACATTAGTGTACCATCTTTAGATTCTGTACATATTGTCATCTCTGTTTTGACTTAAACATTGCTTTCTGTGTAGGCGAGAAAGGAATTGGAAAAGGTACACAAAAACCTCTGCATTACAAAGGATGCCTATTCCACAGAATTGTGAAGGACTTCATGATTCAAGGAGGAGACTTCAGTGAAGGTATATGAAATATGCCTTAGCCTTAACCAAAGACAACAGTGGAAATGTTTTTTGTTGTTGATGATATTCTAATATCTATATTCCTTCTGTAAATCAGGCAATGGAAAGGGAGGGGAATCTATCTATGGAGGATTCTTTGAAGGTAGGACTATTTTACAGATAATTTTGTTAAATATTCTAATCAAAACCATCCTCAAGAACTAATGTCATGTCTGTATCTCAGATGAAAGCTTCTCTGTCAAACATAACAAGGAGTACCTCCTGTCAATGGCAAACAGGGGCAAAGATACCAATGGATCACAGTTTTTCATGTAAGTCTATCAATGTTTACATTTTTTATTGGCCTTGCTAGAATCAGTTGGTCATTCATTCATGAACCTAGCATCTTGAGTGAACCTAACTTACAAAAATATGTTTTACTCTCATTGTAATCTTCTGCTCCATTTTTTTTATTGGTCTACAGAACAACAAAACCCACACCACACTTGGATGGGTAAGTATAACATTTGTACAAGTATTGCAACTTAGTTGACCATTTGTATCTGCTTGAATTGTCTTTTGATAATAAGAGCATGTTATATAAATGGTGATCTGTTCTTTGTTGTTATCACCTGTCATAACTTGCTTATTTTATTCTAGTGTACATGTGGTTTTTGGCCAAGTGATCTCTGGACAAGAGGTCGTTCAGACAATGGAGAGTCAAAAGACAGATGCCGGCAGTAGACCATACTCTGAGGTGAAAGTTATGAACTGTGGCGAGCTCATTCCAAAATCGAAAGGTTTGTAGGATTCCCAAAAATTTGGCAAGTTGTTTTAAGCTTGTTATTGCTTTAGATTGTAGGTCTTGGACTGTCTTATCGTCAGGATCAAAGCTTTTAAAGGTATCCTTAGCGCTCATTAAGTGTCCTCTACTATTTACAGCAAAAAAAGAAGAGAAGAGAAGACAAAAGGCCATCTCCAGTGGCAGCGACAGCTCAAGTGACTCTGACAGTTCTGATGCCTCTTCTGAATCTGCGAGTGACTCTGATAAAGAATCCAAGAAACGGAAGAAGAGGCACAAGAAAGAGTCCAAGAAGAAGGACAAGAAACAGAAGAAGAAAGATAAGAAAGGGTTTGTACTGAAAACTGTTTTAATGTGCTTCATAGCATGATAACTCCCACAACCACCTTCATTAAAGCATAGGTTTGAAGTCTGGTCTGTAATGTCTGTAGGTCTGAGCCCGGCAGTGGTGATGAGAAAGAGGAAGAGGTTACGTCTACGGTACGACCAGAGGAAATCCCTCCTATCCCAGAAAATAAGTTCCTTATGAGGAGAAGTCCTCAGCAGCAAAAAGAAGAGGCTGATGCTGGAAAGGAGAGGGAAAAGGCTAGGGAGAGGGAAAAGCCTAGGGAGAGGTGAGTTCATGGACAAGACAGAACAACATTTCATTCTGAATCTTTACAACTGGGAGCTATATTCATTTAGATACCTTTTTGTTTTGTTGCAGAATGTTTAATTGTCAGTCAGCATTTAAGAGGAGACTTCTGATGACAAGATCAGGCAGGACGATTAAAGGCAGAGGTCCAAGAGTAAGTGCACTATCAAACAAGTACAGTACTATCATACCATTTCTGCAAAACAAGGATCTAGAAAGTGAATGTCAATTTAATCTTTTACTTGCAGCGGTACCGAACTCCGTCACACTCCAGGTCAAGGTCAAGGGATCGTTTCCGACACAGCGAGACTCCTCCACACTGGCGCCAGGAGATGCAGCGTGTACAAAGGGCACCAAGAGCATCCAGTGGAGACCGCTGGATCAAGGGTGACAAGTAAGTCTTACCTTTTTTATTGTTCATATTTGAACGGTGAGTGCTGGACTGATAAGCTGATTTTACCTTTAACAGCCTGATCTAATTACATGGCTTCTCAAGTATTTCCTAATTTCTCCTATTGTCAAAAGGGATCATCAGCCAAGGGCCAGTTATTTAAGTTTTATTCAAAGAGTTAACTTGGATTCTGTGTTTGCTGACTTGTCTCTGTATTTTTGTTGTAGGGGTGACATGACAGAGGTCAGGAATGAGAGTGGCAAAGCTCCAAGAGGAAGAGGGAGGAAGACTTCTGAAACCAAGCATGAAAACACTGCTGAAAACTCCAGTCAAAACAGAGAGAAGGAGAAGAAAGGTCGCTCTCATAGATCCAAGAGCAAAGAAAAGGACCCTAATAAAACTGAAGACAAGCATAACAAACACAAGGCAAAGAAGGCCAAATCTCGAAGCTGCAGTAGGAGCAAAGAGAAAAGTTGTAGGTCCAAAAGCAGAGAGAGGGATCAGAAACATGGCAAAGGTGATGATAAGAGGGGCCGCTCAAGAAGCAAGGACAGAAACCTAAATAAAGAGAGAGCCACAGAGTCTGTAACTCAAGACTGTGATAGAAGTAAAGAACGCGCTAAACCCACTGAGGCTGACATTAAGAACAGAAAGGAGACAAAAGGAAGAAACGGTGAGAAGCTGAGGACAAAGTCTAGAAGCAAGGAGAGGAACTCTGGAAAGAACCGAAACCGATCTAACAGCAGAAGCAGGGACAGGGGGAGACGTGCCTCATCTCGAGACAAAGAGCAAGCACGGGACAGAGAGCGAGGTAGGGAGCGCAGTAAGAGCATGGAAAGACAGCACCACAGAGAGAGGGAGGACAAGAGGAGAGGTAGATCCAAGAGCAGAGAACGGACAAGGAGTCCAGACAAGAATAAGAGCAGGGACTCGCGTAGAGGCAGGCGCTCCAGGAGTAAGAGCAACAATAGAGACCATAGCAAAGACGGTTCATCTCATCAGAGGAAGAACAAAGACAGTGAAGACACTCACAGACGAAGGCGGTCCAAGAGCAGCAACTCAGAGAATAAAGGAAAGGACAGAAGTAGAAAGAGCCCCATCTCCAAGAAGAAAAGGGATGGCAGCCCAGAAAAGGAGTCCTCTCACAAGTCCAAAGATGCAGGGGAAAACCCTGAGCGGAATCAAAAGTCAAAGAGCCAAGAGAAGGATAAAAACCACAGCAAGAAAAAGAAGTACAGCTCCAGCTCAAGTTCTGATGACTGATTAGTCCACTAAATGTTCATTCCTGTCCATCCTTGAACATACAAATTAATGCGCTGATGCCTAATAATGTGTGAGGTTCTGCTGTAGACCTATTTTAGACACTTGTTAGATATCACAACAGACCCAATTCTGGAATATTTGTACAAATTAAGATTTCATAAGATTTGACAGCGGCTAAAAGCCATTTTATGTTTTAGTTATTTTTTTTCCGCTGTCAGGCTAATTTGACAAATGTTGGGAATGTAATGTTTATTAATGGTTGAGTAAGGAAGTGACTGAACAGGTAAGTGTTGGAAGGAACATTTTTGTCAGGTTTTATTAAAAATGTTCTCTTTCAGTCTGGTCTCGTACTGAGGCGACGTATTTCCATTGTGATAATTATAATGGAAGGGATGAGTTTGTCTTTCTGGGCTATATGCCTGACTCAAGTAATATTACATGTATGACTAATCATATGGTTATTTTCAACATTTTGATTGTTTAAATTACCAACAGTCTCATTGTGACAGAACATATTGTAAGTTCAACATATTAAATGGTTTTGTAAAAAAAAAAAAAGACCTTTCCTTTTTAGTATTTTCTCTGATATTTAAGTGGAGATGTCAGAGAAGGCTCAATTTGACTTGAAAGGCAGGTAAGAGTGCAGACATTTTGTGAAATGATTGGGGTGTTAGATGCGTATACCGTTTAGTTCTTTTTTTTTTAACCTGTTTCAGGGAACCAGAACTTTTGTCTTGACCTCAGTCTCAAATTCGTTTTGTATAATTGTATCCATTTTTGTTTGTATTTTATGTTCAGATTTTCACCCATTACATCTTTCAAAATGTTTAAAATTCCTCACCGGAGCAATGTGTAAATACATTGCTGTGAAGTTCCATGTTAGTTCATACTAGGTGTTAAATTCCTGGGCATGACTTTCCTTTAAACTATAAATGAAAACCACTGGCTTTGTAAAAACGGTCCGAATTCAATATTCCCCAATGAACCATGTTTTAAAATAAAAGGATATGGCTAAAATGTTTGTTTTATTGCCTATAGATTGTTTATTATAATGTTTCACAGAAGAGTGACAACTGATACAATAGATATAAAGATAACATTGACACGTCACATTTTAATCTGGGTGAATCATATGTATTAAAATGAAACCGAACTATATATCCTGGTCCCAGATCTGTGCTTTAGCCTCTTGACTATCTTTGTCATGTAGGTACAGATCTAGGACCAGGCTAGAAATTATCAACATTGTTTCCCAATTTGTGCACTAGTTTTGATTGAATTGTGTGTATGTATATTATGTAAAATAACAAAACTAAAAATCAAATTTCAGAGACATTAGTTATACACTCTACATTTCCATATTTCTGAGATGAATCATCTTTGAGCGCTGAAAAGACTGCAATCATCCCACTAGGTCAGTCAAGAACTTGCCTATCAAGTGTGGGTTTTTTGAGTGTGAAATAAATTACAAAATGGGGGTATATCATAAATGCTTAGGAAATGCTGAATTCCATTGGTTTATTGTTTTTCTAATCATGCTTCACCTGACCATGTTACTCTTTTCAACAGACGTTTACCATGTGAATCCAAGTCTTTTCTTGGATTGCTGAATATCACATGTCTCATTCAGCTCTTTGACGTCCTGAGATCTACTGCCGACGTAATTGGGCATCTGGACACCAGTGTCATCTTGAACCAAGTAACTTGGTCTCACTCCTCCAAAGATGGGGCCAAGACCACCTCCAATTCCCTCCCTGGCAGCTTTGCGGAGTGGGTGAATATTTCTCTTGGCCTCGGTGGCTGTATCGATCACATTCTTTGCATACTGCTGGAACTGCTTCTCCTCCACAGCAATGAGCTCTGCATTTTTGGTCTCAAAGTCCTGTTGTTGCTTTCTTATGTGCTGTTCCTTGGCACGTCTTTCAGCCTAAACAGCAAGATTTCAAATGTTAAATGAAATCTTATGTTGCTTCATTAGAAATGTTGCTGTTGCTGACACATTCCACTACGTGTCATTGTGAAAATAGTTGACATACCAAAAATGATCAAGAATTGTAATCATGGAAAGGCAAAGTGCAAATCAAATCCAAGCTCACCATTTGATGAATGTAGACGTCTTGTAAAGTTCTTCCATCCTCTTTCATTTTCAGTGCCTTCAGGTGTTGTTTTTCAATAAATATTCTGTCCGCTTCTTTCTTGGCATAAAGCATGTCAGTGGCTCTCTCGTTGTGTTCTCTTTCCTTCTGCTCCTGTTCTTCTTTCTGAAGAAAAAAACGAAGCCAGTGTCATTGTGATAAGTCGTTTTTTGTAACATATAGGCCGGCATATTCATTGATAAATATTAACTCTGAGTTTAATTTTGTGAGAATAATATTTTGAGCTCCCGATTGTCCCCTTGCTTGTGGTAGGGTGCACATGCTATACCATGGCTTCTCTGTGTGAGGCAATTGAGTTCAGCATAGCCATCCTCTTGTCATCTTTCTCCTTCTGCTGCTGTGCCTGTCTGGCATCCCGTTGAGCAATAGCCTTGGCGATGAGTTCCTCATTGTCCGTCTGCTCTTGCTGTTTTGCAGTTAGTGTTTTCATGATCCCCTCCCTGTGCATTTGGACCTCTCTTAGGAGGGAAAAAAGGCTTATGTCCATGAGACTTCCAGAATTGTAAGACTCCTGTTGACTAGTGATGCCACAGCTATACTAATTTCTTATTGTGGGACTTCAAATGTTTTCTCGAACTGTTTACTTTCTCCTAATATGTCTACTTACCTGAACATCTCTTCCTCTTTGTCTTTCCTCAATTTCCCCATTTTTTGTTTTGCATTTGCAAAAAGCCTCCTGCGCTCCTCCTCCATCTCTTGCTTTTGTGCCTCTATTGCTCTAATGATATCTCTGTTAGAGAGATGCTCCTTTAAATACAAATGCAGGATTAATTAACACACCCCCCTGAATCTTGTGCAATATTGCTCTAGTGAGTGTGACATTTGAACATTGATAACATCCAAATACCTTACCATGTGAGCTTTCATGGTATTTCTCTTCTGCTCCTCTTTCTTTTGCTCCTGCATGCATTGCTCCCACAGAAAAAGCTCTTTTAGTCGCTGGAGTTCCTCTGCCTCTTCCTTGTTTTCCAGTTTCTCCCGTTCTCTATTCATCTCATGTTCTTTTGCCCTAATAGGGGGAAGATACCATTCATCATACTAAACCATTGAGAGCATTCAGTCTATTCTATTTGGACTACATTTAAATTAATTTGACTCCATGGTAGAGTATATGGTAGTCTGTGGTATAGATATTCAATTTCGTTAACTGCTGCCAGGTTGTTAGGTTTCAGTGAGACTTACTGCTGTTTTAAGTCTTCTGCTGTGGCCTGGCTGTCAAGCTTCCTCTGCAAAGCTTTCCGCTGCTCCTTTTGCAAAGCTTCATCCTCTCTACGCTTAATGATATCCATGATTTCCTTGTCCACATCTTTGGAGGTATCCTGCTTTCTCTGCTTCAGTTCTATCTGGGCCTCCCTTTCCTTCAGGACCTCTGTCAGCAAGAGTGCACTCTGGAAGAAATAACAATATTGCATTTATTCAATTTAACTCAGAAGTGCACATTATAAAGAACACAGCACGTCTTCAGATGAAAAAAATAATTGCAGGAGACAATTTTAACTTATAAGAAATACAAACATGAAATCCTTTCACACGATCAGTCTCGTAGTACTGTTGAGTTTTGGCCTTTTCAATAGCTTCTTTCCTCTTTTGCGCCTGATATTTAGCCTCCTCAATATCCATCTGTTTCTTCTCCTCTTCTTCAAGTTCCTCCCGAATCCTCTTTGCCTCCAGTTTCTTTTGTCTTTGTCCCTATGAAGTGAATGGCACATTTTACTCAAGTGGGTTGTGTAGAGGGATTGGGTTAAATGCAGAAGACACATTTCAGTTGAACGCTTTCAGTTGTACAACTGTCTAGGTATCCCCTTTACTTTTATAAATGTTTTGCCTAATGTTTTGTATGAGACTGTGATCCTGAGGCTGCCTGTGTGCACATGCACAGAGTAAGACATGTATAATAGATACCATTATGCATTATGGTGAGAAAAAAAAACGAACAAAGATACTTACAGCTATTGTGTTAGACCAGAATTTCACCACCTCCTTGGACCTCAGGTGCATAGCTTCTCGTTGTTTGGTTGCTTCCTTTAGACTCTCGTTGTATTTATTCCCTTGATTCAAACTACCTTGAATTCGGAGCCATTCGGCTTTGGGCAAAACAGTGACATGTCGAAGATCTGGTGGTTGCATTGCTTTTGTCCCCTCAACTGCTAGCGCTGATAATAGGAGAAATGAAATGGAGAAAAAAAACTATGCTTATGGTATAACAATGTTATGCTGTGGTAGGCTATGCATAGATTTTGCGTAAACATTTTTACACCGAGCAAAATATGCAATATTAGCTACACTACAGTAACGTTACAAACCCATACATGCGTCAAGAGAGCAAATAAACGAATAGGCTATGCAAGTAGTCAAACACACTTGTTTTGCTGGACCCACTCCTTCGACCATACCGGACAACAGTCGCAGTTTCCATTTGGTCTGAATGTATTTTGGTTTCAATCGTATGAATCTAAAAAGAGCATTCAGAGCTCACAGAAAGTTGCATGGAACTTTTCTTGTCTCTAGACAGTTTTACAACGTCGTTGTGTAAAAAATTGTGCCTTTGACGGAATGTTTTCTGTAGAACTGTATCCAGTAACGATGGACACATTTGTTGCAATGTATCCTAGCAACGCTTTGAGGCCGAGACCAGTTGCGGAGACCTGGGAACACACAGAGACCAATCAGAATACGAGTGATCGAAGAACCACTGTCAAGTAAAAAAAAAAATCCATTATCTCCCACCAGATAGTGTCATTTCTACGCGGGAAAATAAAGCAAAGATTGTCTAGACTCAATACAGATGTAATATGAATGGCTTTGGATTCTGAATTGTAGCCTACTCAGATGTTATTTGGTGTAATGTTATTCCGTTTGATTATTATTTCTTTGCTGTTGCAGCAAATGTTTTTCTTAACTTTTTTTAATGGAGAAATGTGGCTTGTGAAATTCCTAGATTAATTACATTTGTTTTACATTTCACACATTTCTGTTGATGGTTACATTGTATTTCATATGATTGCCTACATATCTAGCTATTTGAATTGTCTATACATGTATTCAATACAATACACAGACCACTAGATAAATAATTTCGGCTAAGTGCACAGATCGGCTAACTGCTTAGCCATAGAAAGACGGTAAAAGTAGGCGTGGTGTATCACACAAGCGCTTTATTCGAGGTAATGAACAGAGAAGGGCCTGTCATGTGATAGGCTTAACACATTCAAACACCCCAATTAGACTAGCACAGACTTTGAAAGCTGGCTCACTAAATTTGAACTCATATTCTTGAGAAATCAGCTACAATTATATCACGTTTAGGAAGGGGAGGCTTGCACAGAAATTCAATTGTTCTTCAGTTTTGAATAACATTTTCATTTTAAACTCAGTCAGCAGAATTGTATCACTACTGTACAACATTGCCAGGTGATGATTGTATCGTATTTCTGGTCCGATAAGTTATATCAAAGTCATTTCTGTGGTTACAGCAGACTGAAGATGAAGCGAGACATTTCACTCGCTGTTTAAATCTGGTTCATATCAATAAACTAAGCAGACCAGACCCAGCTGCTAATGCATTGGTGCCACCCCTTAAGCAAACAGGAACTGTGACAATTTTTTTCAATGGTTAACGGCCTGAGTGGGACCTCTTAATTTATCCACCATTGTTGTAGCCTATCTATGCTTCTCTATCTATGGCCTCTCCTTGTTGTTTCAGCATCCACGTCAGAAACTGGAGATGAGAAGAGGCGGGTTTACTTTGAATGGGGCAGTCCTTATCCGAAATGTTCATTCAAAACCAACTGAATTGAGAACTTTTCAGTGTCTGTCCACCAGCAGCTTACGTAAAGGTTCACTCGTCCATCTATCTGGGAAATTGTCCGCAGCTGTTGAGAACAGCAAAATGGCCCCAATATCCATTAAACGCATTTTAATCAGTGAAACTGTTGATCCTTGTTGTAAGAAGATCCTGCAAGAAAATGGAATCCAAGTTACGGAGAAGCAAAACATGAGTAAGGATGACTTGATTGCAGAGATCAAGGTAGGGGCTTACATATTTTCCTAATTTTGCATCCATTACATTTTTGTTGCACGTTGTCTATCTAAAATGTGCAACAATACCATTTCACAGTTGGTATCAAACATAATACGGAAAAAGTATATCGCGTTTGGTCATTGGTTGAATAACCGCGTGTCTCTGAAGTAACACGCAACGATTTCTGCGTTTCAGAAAACATATATTATTTAAATCAATTGCAGTTTAGATGATAAAAGCAAGGTCTTGCTTGTGCGTTACTATCCTCTGGTGTCGATCATTAGTACCGCCTTCTTGGGAATCTGATGCAACTGCGCCAGAGATTTACAGATTTCCCTCGATTGGCCGATTTTAACACCAGGATCACATTTAGACCGGGGCTTTTTATTTTCTCTACCTAGTACTTGCAAAAGTTGGACTATACATCAATTACACCAGCCCAAAGGCTGCTAATCTAATGACACCATGTAATGCCCAAATCAATAATTTCATTGAGTTTGATGCATGCACAAATTACAACTATAAGGTCAATACTAACTACTTCAAACTACTCCAATGAACAACAGATGATTGTCATTTTGTCTGTTCATTCTCTCCAGGACTATGATGGCCTTGTCGTTAGATCTGCAACAAAGGTGACAGCTGATGTCATCAATGCTACTGGTAACCTCCAAATCATTGGAAGAGCTGGGACGGGTGTTGACAACGTGGACGTGGATGCTGCCACTAAAAAGGGCATCATTGTTATGAAGTAAGTGTAATTCGAAATAAGTTGAGTTTATGCATCGGTGTATAGTTTCAATGCAGTTATGTTTTAAATCAAATCACCACAGATCTGTTTTTTCCCTAAACATTAGACTATGGTGTAAATTGTATTTTCTAGTACACCAAGTGGCAACACTATCAGTGCTGCAGAGCTGACATGTACCCTTTTGATGAGCCTCTCAAGGTAAGACACTACAACAGATATGCAGAGGTATTCTGTTTATTTCATTGCTTTGCACGATATAGAAGGTATCCTGACCCCTTGACTTCTTCCACATTTTGTTACGTATTATTCTAAAATGTAGCATTTTTATCTACACACAATACCCCCAAATGACAGCGAAAACAGGTTTAGACATTTTTGCTAATGTATTAAAATTTAAAAAAAACATGCCTTATTTACATAAGTATTCAGACCCTTTGCTATGAGACTTAATTGAGCTCAGGTGCATCCTGTTTCCATTGATAATCCTTGATGTTTCTTCAACTTGATTGGAGTCCACCTGTGGTAAATTCAACTGATTAGACATGATTTGGAAAGTCACACACCTGTCCTAGATAAAGGTCCCACAGTTGACAGTGCATGTCAGATCAAAAACCAAGCCATAAGGTCAAAGGAATTGTCCGTAGAGCTCAGAGACCTGTCGTGGCACACATCTGGGTAAGGGTACCAAAAAATGGCTGCAGCATTGAAGGTCCCCAAGAACAGTGGCCTCCATCATTCTTAAATGGAAAAGGTTTAGAACCACCAAGACTCTTTCTAGAGTTGACTGCCTGGCCAAACTGAACAATTGGGGGAGAAGGGCCTTGGTCAGGGAGTGGACCAAGTACCTGATGGTCACTCTGACAGTGCTCTAGAGTTCCTCTGTGAAGATGAGAGAACCTTCCAGAAGGACAACCATCTCTGCAGCACTCCACCAATCAGGCCTTTACGGTAGTGGCCAGACAGAAGGCACTCCTCAGAAGGCAAATGACAGCCTGCTTGGAATTTGCCAAAAGGCACCTGAAGACTCTGACCATGAGAAACAAGATTCTCTGGTCTGATATAACCAAGATAGCACTATTTTGCCTGAATGCCAAGCGTCTCGTTTGGAGGAAGCCTGGCACCATCCCTACGGTGAAGCACGGTGGTGGTAGCATCATGCTGTGGGGATGTTTTTCAGCGGCAGGGACTAGGAGACTAGTCCGGTTCGAGGGAAAGATGAGCGGCGCAAAGTACAGAGTTCCTTGATGAAAATCTGCTCAGGACCTCAGACTGGGGCAAAGGCTCACCTTCTTTTTTTTTTTTTTTTTTTTTTTTAAATTTTATCCCCTTTTCTCCCCAATTTTCGTGGTATCCAATCGCTAGTAATTACTATCTTGTCTCATCGCTACAACTCCCGTACGGGCTCGGGAGAGACGAAGGTCGAAAGTCATGCGTCCTCCGAAGCACAACCCAACCAAGCCGCACTGCTTCTTAACACAGCGCGCCTCCAACCCGGAAGCCAGCCGCTCCAATGTGTCGGAGGAAACACCGTGCACCCGCCCCCCTCAGTTAGCGCGCACTGCGCCCGGCCCGCCACAGGAGTCGCTGGAGCGCGATGAGACAAGGATATCCCTACCGGCCAAACCCTCCCTAACCCGGACGACGCTAAGCCAATTGTGCGTCGCCCCACGGACCTCCCGGTCGCGGCCGGCTGCGACAGAGCCTGGGCGCGAACCCAGACTCTGGTGGCGCAGCATAGCACTGCGATGCAGTGCTCTAGACCACTGCGCCACCCGGGAGGCCCTAAAGGCTCACCTTCTAACAGGACAATGACCCTAAGCACACAGCCAAGACAACGCAGGAGTGGCTTTGGGACAAGTGGCCCAGCCAGAGCCCGGACCTGAACCCAATCTAAAATCTCTGGCGAGACCTGAAAATGGCTGTACAGCGACGCTCCTCATCCAACCTGACAGAGCTTGAGAAGAATGGGAGAAACTCTCCAAATACAGGTGTGCCAGGCTTGTTGCATCATAACCAAGACTCAAGGCTGTAATCGCTGCCAAAGTTGCTTCAACAAAGTACTGTGTAAAGGGTCTGAATACTTATTTAAATGTGATATTGATGTTTAAATTTAACAAATTTGTTAGTATTGTGTGTAGATTGAGGGATTATTTTTTTCTATCCATGTAAGAATAAAGCTGTAACGTAACAATGTGGAAGAAGTCAAGAGGTCTGAATACTTTCCGAATGCATTGTCCTTCTCATACTTTTACAGAAAAGTTTGATTTAACTCCATTCAAAATCATTATCTTCCTAGACATGTGCCACAAGCAGCCATGTCCATGAAGGCAGGGAACTGGGATCGTAAAAAGGTAGAATATTTTGGCTTCCCTCATTAGGAGTTTCATTTTGACACACAAAGCAATTACTGTCGCGTGGTCTACCCCAGTGTTCAGCCATTCATCACTAATCAAATCTGATCTTTAAATCTGTGGAGTCTCACGCTCCTCAGGGACCTGGATCAAAGTTGTGTTAATGATTTCGCAGTTCATGGGTGCAGAGATGTACGGCAAAATACTTGGAATAGTTGGACTTGGAAGAATTGGAAAGGAAGTTGCCACCAGAATGCAGTCCTTTGGCATGAAGGTCAGTTCAAAATCCTGTGAAAAGCAGAAACAATCTTTCAAAGCTGCCTACTGTAGTATTATCGTCTACATACTAACTGAATTTGCTTTCGATAGACCATCGGCTATGATCCAATCACTCCTCCTGAGGTGACTGCTACCTGGGGGGTGGAGCAGATGTCCCTGGAACAGCTGTGGCCCCAGTGTGATTACATCACCGTCCACACGCCCCTCATGCCTTCTACAGCTGGTGAGTTTTACAGAAGGGTCACCATGTAGTACTGGAGGGTGAAAAGCGCTTTTCCACTTGAGGTAAAGTTGTTTCTCCTAGGTCTACTGAACGACACCTCATTTGCTAAGTGCAAGAAAGGTGTAAAGGTCGTGAACTGTGCACGCGGGGGCATCATCGATGAGGATGCTCTCCTCAGAGCTTTGGAGTCTGGACAGTGTGGAGGGGCTGGCCTCGATGTTTTTGTTGAGGCAAGAATATCACATCACTTAAACCACCCAAACATTAAGTTCCATTTTGGTATTACTTGTCTACCCCTGTATTGACATTCACGAACATCATGGTATTCCCTTCTTTCCCAGGAACCCCCAGAGAACCGTGCCCTGGTGAACCATCCCAATGTGATCAGCTGTCCTCACCTGGGAGCCAGTACAAAGGAGGCCCAGGCACGCTGTGGACAGGACATCGCTCTGCAGATTGTGGACATGGTGATGGGCAAGGGCCTGGTTGGAGCAGTGAGTATAAGGGCACAGGGAGAGACCCAGATGCAGATACGGGAGGCAGATGGTTCGAGTCTCTGATATTTATTGTAATCTAAGGGGAAGGCAAGAGAATCGTCGTGGACAGGTAAAAGATCATAAGGTCAGAGTTCAGGAGGTACAGAGTGGCAGGCATGCTCGAGGTCAGGGCAGGCAGTATGGTCAGGCAGGCGGGTTCAGAGTCGAGGCAGGCAAGGGTAAAAAAACGTGAGGACTAGCAAAAGAGCGACTCGAAAGAGCACAGAAAAACACGCTGCTTGACCGGAATAAATACCCAGGGACTAATGGGGGGGAAGTGAGTTCTTGACTTTTATATTACAGTCAAGCAAATGCCTATTGGTGACCGATTTGTAATGGGTTCTTTCTTTGATGGTTTCACTGTTGCAATAGTTAAAAAAAAACAATGCTTTCAGACCTTTAACAATGTAACCCTCAACTGTTCAAAGTATTGTGATGGTTTCATTGCAAGAATGTATATTCAATATTGAGTCATACTTGGCAACACAATTTGTTTTCCACATTAAGTGTTGTAAAACCGGTTGCCTTAATTGTGAAATTTAACGGGGAAAAACAATGCAGCTCAATACAATAGATCTTGATTATCTTTCCAAAATGAAGCACAAACCACATTTGATTGGTCACATTACATGTGGTGTGTGCACAGGTGAATGCCCAGGTTTTGGCAAGCACATTCTCCCCGGAGTCTCACCAGTGGATCAAACTAGGAGAGGCCATAGGAGTTGTGCTGAAATCATGCACCACCTCTAAACAGCCCTTCAGCCAAGTCCTAATCACAACTCAAGGTAAGCACTGCAAGGCATTAGATTGTCCTTATATCCTTCAATTGCTTCATTTTTTCTGAAACTGCTGAACAGGCTTGATAGATTAAGATTTTGTTGAAAAGCCTGTCAACATTTGATAACCAGTCTTCTCAGATCAGTGATTGGAAGGGAAAGGAGACATTGGAAGCCATTCTGGCATACAGGTATTAGGGGCAGGTTGTGTTGTGCTCTTTGGTTTGTCTCCCTCTTGTGGTATAATCTTGTATATCAAACTGAACATGGTTTCTTTTTGTTATTATCACAAACTAGGAGACTGCTTGAAAGGTTCCTCTGGTTACATGACTTCAGCAGTAATGGTTGGATTACTTACTGATGTGTCCAAGAGTTGCCCCAACCTGGTCAATTCACTGACCCTGGCCAAGGAATCTGGAATCATGGTAAAATGGCCCCCATTGACACTTGGCTAAAGGTCATATTCTGTTAATAACTTGTGTAATAGAGTAATTTATTAATGTTGTCTTGAGTAACATAAGATTATTTATCAGAGTGACTGTTTTTAAATCTCAGGTAACCAGAAATCACAGTGAGGGTCTGACTCAAGGTGCATGTGAGGTTGAGATCTCTGTCAACGGCTCCAGCTACAGAGCTACTGGTTCAGTCCAGGGAGGCGCACTAGTCTTGTTGGAGCTGAACCACAGCGTGTTCCGACAGCCTGTCTCTCTCAGTGGCAACCTGCTGTTCTTAAAGGCTGCGGCTTCTCCTCAGCTCATGCCCTCCGTAACCGGTGAGAAAATCATTTGACATTGTAACCTCACGATTGACTTATCGAGATCATAGGAGCTATACTCTCTATGCAGCGCCAGGTATAGCCCTTTTTTGCTACTTGAATGATACATTTTTTCAGTATGCAATCTTAACCCATACTTTTTCTGCCTTTTCACATCAGGATGTGTTTACACTGAACTAGCACATGACAGCAAGCTTCTCTCCAGCTGTAAATGTCAGATGACCAGAATAACTTAATTTATTTTAAACTGGCTGTCTCCCACTCTTTCCTCAGGTTTGCTGGCCACGGCAGGAGTGGAAATGGAGTCATTCAGTGCCCCTGCAGCTCGTAGTGGAGATCAGTGGTATTGTGTTGGGTTATCCTCTCTATTGGGGGACCTTGGTGCTTTAAAACCTTTAGTGAAAGAAGTAGCACAGCTCTCTGTGTAAATGGCGGTGATAGCATTGTTACAATGCTGAGGGACCAGTAGAGCATTCCAATGTCTAAAAATCTAACCACTGATTACTTAATGAATCAAAATGGTTTCTTGGCTTTTTAACATTGCAATACTTGGTTTACAACACAAACACTTAGAAGTTACTAAAAATGCACCTCTGTCATTTCTATTGTAGAGATGCTGGCTATATGTAGCGTTTAATAAAAGTGTTACATTATTACACTGGTTTATATTTTGTTGTATTCTCTATTTGCCTGTTTTTGGTAAATGTTCTCAATGTAAACACACCAGGAGGAGGGTAGCTGAAATGGGGTAACAAAAAACAACTCCTCTCAACTCGCCAATAAACTCTAATCCATTTGCTGTGCATCCTAGGTTTCTATGGTGACTAGTCTATTACTAGTATTTGGTATTCCCTTGGGTGCAATAAAGATAACATCTGCTATGTTATTGACTACCAGCCTCTTAGTAATTTAGATTAAAAAATATATATATTTAATACATTTTAAACCGTGAAGGTTGAAGTCAAATTTCCATCACTTAGATGATTCTAAATTGCAGTGAGGTTGTAAACCACAATCGGTGTTAGTCAAGGTTTGACGTCGAGCTTGTTCATGGCACCACACTACAGTCTCGTGTTAGACTATGCAATCTAAATCAATATTCGGCTAAAACTGCCATGGCAACGAAGGAGACTGAATGGGAAGTGGTTCTTTGCAGTGGGGGAATTGCTCAATTAAATTTAAATAGGCTGCCAACCATATCGTTGTTTGGTTCACTTGTGGTATTGGAGTCTCCTTGTGCGCATCGATGCTGTCTAGGCTCATTCTCCGTGGTAGGAGAATGCGTGTCCAGGAAATAACTGGAATACTAATAAACTAAAGCCGTCTGCTTGGCTTTATTATATGGGAAGCTGACTGGAGTAACATGGAGCAGGATAACAGACAGCGACTAATTATACACAAGGAGAGAGAAAAAAAATCGGACAGGTGTGCTGCCACCGTCCTGAGCTAATTTAAGGTAACTGTCTGCGAGTCCTTGTCAGAGCCCTCAAACAAAAACACTGCGAGCGCCGGTTTAGTACAGAACGTGCCATTATATGGTGGCGTGAACGAGGGACTGTTGCGTTGAAAATTAATGATTGGAATCAAGTGATTTAGGAATAGGAAGTTGTGTGCTGCTGAATATGACATGATATACTTAATTTCCCGTCCTCGTAGCCTACTCATGCGTGGATAGATATAAATAGCCCTAATGTTTTAGCCTATGTTTGTAATAGTGTGACTGTACAGATGAACGCCTATATATATATATATGCTGTTTAACCTTAATGCTGTAAGACTTTTTCCCCAAATGTTCTCGTCAGGCTTGTTGAATTAATGGGACACCAGAAATAAACACCCCAAAAAGGAAATGCTAGACATTATCTTCATTTTCTAGCCATCATGTCTGACAGAGGAAAATAAAGCTACATTTATGATTTTTGCAGCATCCCCCAGCCGAATGAGCTATTGAATGTGCTGAAAGAATTCTACATAGGTGACATTCACACAGATCACCCTACAATGTGCCACAGGACAAGTATCTCACTGTCACAAGGCAGCTTTGTCAGCTCACCTCTTATTTTAAAGTCATGTTCACAGCTGACATGAAGGCACGGTCAAACAACCTCTTCAAACTGACTGGGATTGATTATGAACTTCTGAGTGCTTTGGTGAACTACATAAACACTTCCAGGGTGAGCATCCCTGAGACAAATGTACAGAGCCTGCTGGAGGCAGCAAACCTACAGTTAAACTCTGAAGACTGCTTGCAAGGACTTCCTTATACGCTTCCTGGATGTGGACAACTGCCTGGGAATGCACTCTTTTGCTGTGCTGCACATCTGCCCTGAGTGGGAGGCACGAAGGGTAATGCTCATACAACAGGAGGAGTTCTTAGAGGTGGACTACGACAGGCTGAGTTCAGTCAACGTATGGAACGATGAAGTTCTCCTAGATGCTGTGGTCAAATGGCTCACCCATGACTTTCTTAACCGTGTTGATCACATTCAGGGCCGACTCTGTTGTATCCATCTTGAGCTGGATGAGATGCACTTCAAGACTGCCCTGGATGGACAGAGACTGTGCTTACTAGGCAATGAGGGAAAAGTAAGGTCATTTATTGTCCACGCTTTGAAGACCAACTGCAAAGAGACTTCAACAAGCAGGAAAAAACTGTCAAGGATGTATGTTATTAGAGGGAACTATTGACATCCACTCTAAAGTCCACATATGGGATCCAATAAGCAACATATGGGTGCAAGGAAAATATATGACTGACCAGATGAGAGCTATATTTGTGACGGGGTTATAAAACCGACTATTGAAGCCCTCGACACAGTTTGAATTTATAATGTGATTTCGATAAGTGCACAGAGGGATGCCCCATGATCACTGCCAGATACTACCACTGTTCTGTTGCTTGACATGGCTGTATCTATGCTACAGGGGGGGAGCTATACAACTTGAGACTGAATTCTATGACCCCTTAAAAAAGAAATGATTCCCTACAGCCAACATGATTCAAAGTATGAAAACATAAATAGAACAACTATACAGAAAGGAGTTTGTTACAATAAGACTCCTAGGCAAACATGTAAGCCTGTGTTGCTCTATTGCACTGTCATTGTGTCTTGAATTTGTCCATTTTACATGGTTGTCTGGGCCACTGATTCTCAGCCATTGACCTGTAAATAGTGATTTAAGTTATTCTGCACATTCAGATAACATGAAAAATATTTCACTGAGTACTAATGAAATCATTGTTTTGTCATGTGTTCCGCTGTTCACTCTTCATGATAAAAGGCTTCCTCTTTGAAAGGTGTAGGAAATGCCACTGCTTGTGTCATAAATGGCACAATATTTGTGACCGGGGGCCACTATGGATCCAGAGGAGGCAGCACCTATGAAAAAAAAATCGGGCCATTGTCACAATAACTCCTCATCCAGCTATGACACATTTCAAAGGAAGTGGACATATATTTTCATTTGTATGGAATATATTTAGTCAGGAAACTGTACTTGGGAGGACAGACTAGGATGAGATCCAGAGAGAGATGAGTGGAGGCAGTTGTCAATGATGGAGAGGATGGAGTGTGGTGCTGTAGTGATCAATGGCTACATCTATGTGAGTGGGGGATATTCCTATTCAAAGGGGACTTATCTGCAGAGCATTGAGAAGTTTGACCCTGAGCTGGACACCTGGGAGGTTGTGGGAAACCTCCCCAGCCCAGCAAGCACACACGGCTGCATTTGGATTTACAGTGTGTTGTGTCTTTCAATGTACTTTTACAACAAACCTCAACTAAATCCCATGGATGCAAGTCCTTTGTGCCATACTAATCATGTGTGACAGGTGCTAAGAATCTTTATACAAAAAGTTACATTATTTAGAGCATCTTTATAACCATTTGGCCAAAAACAAATGTTCAGTGACAAATGACTGCTGCTGGTTTAATATTACAAAAAAAGCACAATTTTCAATCAACTTACATTGAATGGCTTCTAACACACTGGTTCTCATGCACTTTAACACTACCATTTGTGTACTTTTATACTGGTTAACCTGATAAAGCACTGATATGCACAAATGCACCGTTTTTAAACAAATCTCTACACTTGAAGGACACATGTCACCAGGTGGGTATCAACCTTACATCTGAATCTTAGGGTTTGGGCTATGCACAATTAATCAGTTTGCAAATGTGGAGACATCGGATTCTGAATGTTTAAAAAAATAATGAACTAAAACAACTGTTTTGTGGCTGATTGATGCGCTTCATGCACCTGATTTTACTTGATAAATGTAACGTCCATCTACAAGATGATGCACATAGATGTGGTGGTTGTATGTTCATTGATTTTGTAGAGTGTGATGTGTGAATTCTGCCTACTGTCCAAATATTTTCTAACAAATCAATTAACACGTGTAAATAAAAATACAATATTTACCAAAACCTTTGACCGTAAGGTACTTCCGCAGCAGTCAGGTGGCGCTGTAGCCCTGGCTGCAGTGCAGAAAGCAATTTGTTTTGGCCCTCAATGTTCTCCGTAGAACGTGCTTGCTTGCCAACGTGATTTAGCGTAGTGTGGTAGAAAGTCTTCTGGAGAACCAGCATCTCTGCAGGTAGTAGGTCAATTTATCACAGTAAGTAAATCTGTTACAATTTAACAGCGGTAGATATTCATATACAATGCATTGTATTTGGTAAAGAACCCTCCTATCTTGTATTTTTGAGGCCCGTGGAGAAAATAAGCAGTTGATCGCTAGCAAGCTAACGAGGTAGCACACAGTTCATGTAGCCAGAGAGGAAGAGGCGAAGCGAGATAATTTACTCTGCCCAAAATCGGTCCACGAAAATAAGACAACGAAGTGAGAAATTTGTGTGGTCAATAAATGTCGAATTTGGTCAACAACAAATGTAATTGCTAATTTACTACGCGAGGCATATTTGGTAAAATAGAAGTTTCGTAATGGTTAGGTTGTTAATAATCCACTGATCTAAGTGGTCGCACGTGGCATTTCGGCAACTTTGAAAAACGACCTTATATTGGAGGCGTGTGAACAACAGGCAGAACTATCTGCCCTCGTTGGCTAGAATGGACCCAGCTGATCTCGCCGCCTGCCTGCCTCCCATATTTGAGGACATGTATTTCCATTGTTAGAATTGTCACTCGACTATCTTGTCCATATAAGAACATCTTTGATGTAACTACGCGTTGGCCTCACTGTAAACTGCATCATGGTGTAAACTGCCCTTTTAGGTCATGTACTTGTTTGAATTTAGAGGCTGTTACTGTAACTACTAGTAAACGAAAATACTTCATACAGTATGGGCATTATATAATGCTAGCTAGCTTGGTAGGCTGGGTAACATGACTGTCTTTAGCCAGGAGTGAAAACGTGGGTAACGCTTCGATCACACCGACAGTGTTGATGTATTTTGGCACACCAGAATTACATTAATTTCCAATGAAACGCTGCGTTTACGTTGCAGTGCGTTGGGCGTGGTGCGTATGTTGGATTTATCGAACGTATGCGTCAAACTGTATGCGTAGACGGCTTGACAGAAATGGTAGCAGAAGGTGAATGTTGAACTTTTGTTGCGTACATAACTGACTTGCCTAGTTAAATAAAAATGCATATCCAGATGATGCTGCGTACTATTTCTCGCAAAAAAACTGCGGATGTGTTCGAAGCTTAATTAAGCAAAAGCTTTTCTCAATGCATACGTCTTGCGCATGCATGTCCGTTGTGTAATTAGCTGACATGCCTAGTACTTGTATTTAAAGCATTTCCCTTTTGGTTAGTGTTGCTTATTGATTTGTCACATTTTGATCTAATAATTGTGTGACTTATTTTTTTCAGACACATCATGGCAGAAGATCAAGCAATGTCTGAACTTGAGAAGAAGGTGGCACGACAGATTGAGGTATATTGTCATAGCAAAATGTATTCTACTGTAACTGTATAACAAAAGATGGTGGTATTATACTGACAGCTAACCTGGATAATGCTGGTCAACCCTGATTGACATGTTTTTCTTTATCTTCAAAGTACTACTTTGGTGATCACAACCTTCCAAGAGACAAGTTCCTCAAAGAACAGTTGCAGCTCGATGATGGCTGGGTGACCCTGGAGACCATGCTGAAGTTTAACAGGTTTGTGCAATTTACTTTTATTTGCTCAATTGGAATTTGGGACTTAATTCAGCCTGTTATTTTTTTTTTTTTTTTTAGATTAGTTGCTTGCTTATAACATGATTCCTAACTCTCCCCTCTATTTTCAGACTGAAATGCTTGACAACCGATCCCAACGTAATTGTTGAGTCTCTGAAAAAATCCAAGTCTGGCCTTTTGGAAATGAGTGAGGATAAAACAAAAATCAGGAGAATTTCAAGCAAGCCTTTACCAGAACTGAATGACGAGTACAAAGATGCCCTCAAACACAAATCTGTGTACATTGTAAGTTGGGGTTTCCAATATTTGAGATGCCACTGATTGAGATCTTACAGCTGTTTTGGAGAACAAACATGTCAAACATGTTCTATGATCTCCCAGAAAGGTTTTCCATTGGAGACAACGCTTGATGAGATTGAGGGGTGGCTGAAAGGGAAAGGCGTCATAGAAAACATTCAGATGAGACGAAACTTGCAAAAGAAGTTCAAGGTAATGTGGCAGGAGATATTTTTTCCCAGTTAAGGTTGAACTTTTTGTAATAATAACACACAGCATCTCCATCCATTTTCAGGGCTCAGTGTTCCTGACTTTCGACACTGAAGAAGTATCAAAGCAGTTCCTTGAACGCACAGACACCAAATCATTCAAAGAAAATGAAATGATTGTACTCTCAAGGTATGTGGAGGCTTAGCTACCATTGCCAAGTCTCTAAGATGACCTTTTGATACTGGTGAAAAATGTATATTAACTCTGCTCTTGTTTTCAGAGAGGACTACCATGCAAAGAAAGCAGAGGATAGAAAACAGTTGAAAGCGGAGTCAAAGGCTAAAGCTAAACAGTGAGCACATTACTGACACTTAATAATGTTATTTTTGTCTTATGGTAAAGTAAATTGTGCAAAATTAACTGTTTTATAGAGACAAGGACGAAAAACAAAAACATGCAGAGGAAGAGGAAATGGTAAGATCTCTGGAAGTGCAATACTAAATCATTGTATGTTTTAAAGGGGGTCGTCTTCATTAGGACTAAACATTTTGAAACTGGCGTCTGTTCTTATTGGGCTAGTTTGTGTAGTACCCCCTCCAATTCAAGATGATTTTCTCCTGTTCCTATTGAACAGGACCTTTTGTGTGTTGTTTTTCTTCCCTAAACAGGGAGGTTTAAAGTTGCTCACTAGTGGTGCTCTGCTTTATTTTGCATTGTAGAAATCTCTGGACGAGCAGACCGGATGCCTGCTGAAGTTTTCAGGCAACCTTGACAGTGTTTCAAGAGAGGACTTTCACGAGGTGTTCTCAGGTCATGGTCAAATCAAATGGATTGATTTCATCAGGGGTGCCAAAGAGGCAAGAATTCTAATGTAATAAACTATTTGAACCACCCTTCAGTTACACAAATGAAATTGTCATAGGAAATAATGATCATTTATTATTTTAAAGGGTACTATCTTGTTCAGAGTGAGTGCTAAGGAAGCTTTTGATAAGGCCAAAGAAGCAAATGGAGGAAACTTAAAAATTAAAGACAAAGATGTTACGTGGGAGGTGGTGGAGGGAGATGCTGAGAGGGAAACTCTGAAAAAGATCATTGAAGACCAACAGGAATCTCTCAACAAACAAAGAGGCAGAGGTAACTGATTTCAGGGGGGGGGGGGTGTAATATTTCCTGTCTAATCTGATGGAACATTTCCTTTCGCTCTTTACAGGTGGCCGAAAATCAGGTGGGAGAGGGGGGAGAGGAGGACGAAGGGACAGGGGTGGACGTGATGGCAAATCACACTACCAAGGCAGAAAGACCAAATTTGATGATGGTGATAATGATGATGGTAAGAGAGTTATGTTAATCATGCAATATCATAGGATTCTGGTGAGACAAATGTCTCTACCAATCTTCAATGAGAAAATAAACATTGGAACAATTTTTTCCTTTTAACTTCCATTTCTCTAATAGCACCTCCTAGTCCAAAGAAGCGATCACTGGAAGGAGCGGGCAAAGATGCTGATGCTCCAGCTGCAAAGGTTGTCAAAACTCAGAATGGTTCTTAGAAATGATATGTACTGCACATCTCAATGTAATATTGTATTTGAAAAGAAACTAACTGAAAACAGAACAACTTTATTTCATTCCAGTGGAGGCTTCATGAGAACTGTAGAAAGTCCACCTTGATGTCAACTTAGAAAACAATTTATAATGCAAGATTGGAAACGGTAAATTTCTACCCTGAACAATTTTTTTTTAATGGGTTTGTCTTATTTAATATGGATTTAATTTGTTGACTGCATCTGAACATATAATTTCATTTCAACAGGAGTGTATTATGCTTGTTAGTCACCTCCATACAAAGACGTGCATGTCATTAGAAAGTTGTTCATTGCCATTAAATTTTTCCTCAATTATTTTAATCGTGTATACTGTTGAATCCTAAAGCCCAGATCTTGTTCCTTTCTAATTTGCTTTTGTGAATAGCCAATAAAATTTGATTTTTAAAAGTTAGATTCTCGGGCCTATTTTCAAAGCGCATGGCGTCAGACTAATTTAGACTTTTGTCAACATTACCCCTTAACGATTTAGATTTTTGGAACTTGTAGAATGCTGGCAAGTCATATCTTAGCTCTGTCAAGGAGAGAAACACGGGCAGGATTGATTTGTGTACTTGTTCGGCATTTGTTACCTGCTATTACTTCCAAGTTTTACTCCTCCGTCACTTGCTTTCTTCTGTATGTGCTGAAATTCGGCAAAAAGAGAGATTGGACAACCACTTATGACAGAAGTTGATGGAGTAATACACCACGATTGAGTGTTCTGACAACTTACATCTCGTGTTGTTTTGTGACAGGAATATACTGCTGTCATTGCCATAGTTAAAGCGGTCCTCAAACTGCATGTCCATAACTTTTTCTTTTCTTTTCGAGAAAGCGATCAAGGTTTCTCAACTTTTTTTGTTTAATTTGAAGTGAAAACTTGCCTTGGTTGTGTTTGGTACCAAAAGGGGATTCATTATCACAGTGTCATATTCCTTGGCATATCCATGGGCTCTCAGGAAACGCATGTACACTGGATCAGGTCTTAGAATATCTCCAGTGTATTGTCAATGTCAAACCCAACACACAAGGCAAGTGGTTAGATAATACTCCAGTATAACTTTTCTTCAGTTTTATTTTCTTACCCTGCATCAAGCATTGCTGCACCAATGTTAAGAACTCAGCATCCCAAATCTGCAACCAATTTGCCCTTGATGTCATGTGTTGTGGATTGTATAAAGCATATTTATTTTTTATTTAACTAGGCAAGTATGTTAAGAACAATCTTATTTACAATGACGGCCTGGCAAAAGGCCTTCTGCGGGGATGGGGTCCTGGGATTAAAAGAATAAATACAGGACAAAACTACATAAAGAGAGACCTAAGATGACAGCATAGCAAGGCAGCAACATAACATAGCAGCACAAAACATGGTACAAACATTATTGGTCACAGTCAACAGGGTAGAGGCAACAATGCAGCCACAACTGTCATTAAGAGTGTCCGATTGAGTCTTTTAAATGAAGAGATTCAGATAACTGTCCAGTTTGTGTTTGTTGCAGCTCGTTCCAGTCTCTAGCTGCAGCGAATTGAAAAGAGGAGCGACCCAGGGATGTGTGTGCTTTGGGGCCCTTTAACAGAATGTGACTGGCAGAACGGGTGTACATGCTTAGGAGAAATGTAAATTACTTAAGTTAGACAAAGCAATTTCAATTCCAACAAAATTCCAATCTAAGAATTGGAATGCCAACAAATTGGGAAGAGCCAGTAGTGGAGGTTTTGGCAGATCTAAACGTAATGCCGATATGGATGCCTCTGAATTTGACGTTACAGCTTGGCTAATGGGAAAATGCTGCCATACAGTGGATTCGGAAAGTATTCAGACCCCTTTTCCCACATTTTGTTACAGCCTTATTTTAAAATGAATTCAATTGTTTCCCCCCCCCAATCTACCCCATAATGACAAAGCAAAAATAGGCACATTTATTACAAATTAAAAACCTAAATATTACATTTACATAAGTATTCAGACCCTTTACTCAGTACTTTGTTGAAGCACCTTTGGCAGCGATTACAGCCTGGAGTCTTGGTTATGATGCAACAAGCTTAGCACACATGTATTTGGGGAGTTTCTCCCATTCTTCTCTGCAGATCCTCAAGCTCTGTCAGGTTGGATGAGGAGCGACGCTGCACAGCTATTTTCAGATCTCCAGAGATGTTCGATCAGGTTCAAGTCCGGGCTCTGGCTAGGCCACTCAAGGACATTCAGAGACTTGTCCCGAAGCCACTCCTGCGTTGTCTTGGCTGTGTGCTTAGGGTCGTTGTCCTATTGGAAGGTGAACCTAAGCCCGTCTGAGGTCCTGAGCACTCTGGAGCAAGATTATCAAAGATCTCTGTACTTTGCGCCATTCATCTTTACCTCGATCCTGACTAGTCTCCCAGTCGCTGCCGCTGAAAAACAACCCCACAGCATGATGCTGCTACTAACATGCTTCCCTGTAGGGATGATGCCAGGTTTCCTCCAGATATGACGCTTGGCATTCAGGCCAAAGAGTTCAATTTTGGTTTCATCAGACCAGAGACTCTTGTTTCTCATGGTCAAAGTCCTTTAGGTGCCTTTTGGCAAACTCCAAGCGGGCTGTCTTACCTTTTACTGAGGGTTGCTTCCGTCTGGCCACTCTACCATAAAGGCCTGATTGGTGAAGTGCTGCTTAAATGGTTGTCCTTCTGGAAGGTTCTCCCATTTCCACAGAGGAGCTCTGTCAGGGTGACCATCGGGTTCTTGGTCACTTTTCTGACCAAGGCCCTTCTCCCGATTGCTCAGTTTGGCCGAGCGGCCAGCTCTAGGAAGAGCCTTGGTGGTTCCAAACTTCTTCCATTTAAGAATGATGGAGGTGACTGTTCTTGGGAACCTTCAATGCTGCAGACATTTTTTGGTACCCTTCCCCAGATCTGTGTCTCATCACAATCCTGTCTACGGACAATTCCTTCGACCTCATGGCTTGGTATTTGCTCTGACAGGCGTATGCCTTTCCAAATCATGTCCAATCAATTGAATTGACCACAGGTGGATTCCAATCAAGTTGTAGAAACATCTCAAGAATGATCAATGGAAACAGGATGCACCTGAGCTAAATTGAGTCTCATAGCAAATAATCTGAATACTTAAACAGGAATATCTTATTTACTTATTATTTTGTATACATTTGAAAAAATGTCTACACCTGTTTTTGCTTTGTCATTACAGGGTGTGTGTTTGAGATTTTTTATTTAATACATTTTAGAATAAGGCTAATGTAACAAAATGTGGAAAAAGTCAAGGGGCCTGAATACTTTCTGAATGTACTGTATATTTTTCTACTAACCTGGGTCTTACTTTCTTTGTCCCCGATTGGGAAAAAAGTGTATTTTAAATGTCTGTCCAGTTGCAGGTTGTTTAATCTCACGTTGGCAGATTGTGTGAAGACTGATAATCTGCCAGGATTGAATGGAATGTGTGAGATCCGTGCAGCATTAGTTCTGTTTTGGGGGTTTTCGTCACTGGTTATATGAACATATCAGGGCGAAGGCGGGGATTTAAGTTCTTCGCATGTGTGCACCCATGGATCTCTAACACAGAGGATAATCACGCAGCTGACCAAATTACATGAGATTTTACTTCTGGGTTAACAGATCACAGGTGGTTCTACAAAAAAAATGAATTCAGAAAGATTAAATACACAATTTGTATCGAGTGAAATGCCTCTTGCATGTGTGTAGACAAAAGAAAGCGAGCGAGAGGTTTTTCTCAGCCCAAAATCCATCCACAGAAATAAGACCAAAAAGTGAGGAAATTTTGTATGGAGGTCAATAGCTAGGTTTCCATCCAATTGGCGACAGATTTCCATGTGAATATTAAAAAATCTGCATTAAAAAGGTGCCAAACTGAAAATCATGTTTTTCATCAAATTTGTTGTTATTTTGATGAAACCAGTTCATAGTAGGTTGACCCAGGTATGAAAAATGACAAACTGGTACATTGACATAGTTGATCATAAAGTTACTGATTCCTCCCTCCGGTTAAGAGCATTGGTTCAGTAACCAAAAAGTTGCTGGTTCGAATCCCCGAGCAGACTAGGTGAAATCTGTTTGTGCAAAGCACAAACCCGAATTGCTCCTGTAAGTTGCTCTGGATAATATTGCTAAATTACTAAAATGTAATGTAAAATGCTTGGATTCAGGAGGCAGGCATTACTTCTGGCTTTATGCAATGTCACGTAAAGCCGAACATTTTATACAACAATGGTAGCGTATTATAAGCTTAACTACACTGAATAAAAATGTGTTGGTTTCATGGGCTGAAATAAAAGATACTAGAAATGTTCCATACACACAAAAAGCTTTACAAATTTGTTTACATCCCTGTTAGTGAACATTTCTCCTTTGCCTAGACAATCCATCCACCTGACAGGTATGGCATATCAAGAAGCTGATTACACAGGTGCACCTTGTGCTGGGGACAATTTAAGATCCCTAAAATGTGCAGTTGTCACAAAACACAATCCCACAGATGTCTCAAGTTGAGGGAGAGTGCAATTGGCATTCTACCATAAACCGCCTCTGTGCTTTTAGAGAATTTGGCAGTATGTCTAAACAGACTAACAACCGCAGACCATGTGTATGGCGTCATGTGGGCGAGAGGTTTTTGATGTCAATGTTGTGAACAGAGTGCCCATGGTGGTGGTGGAGTTATGGTATGGGCAGGCATAAGCTACGGACAACGAACATAGGTGCATTTTATCGATGGCAATTTTAATGCATATAGATACCATGACGCGATCCTGAGGCCCATTGTCGTGCCATTCATCCGCTGCCATCAACTAATGTTTTGGCATGATAATGCACAGCCTTCTGTCTCAAGGATCTGTACACAATTCCTGGAAGCTGAAAATGTCCCAGTTCGACGTGTACGACAGCGTATTCCAGTTCCCGCCAATAAATAATTAATGATAGACATTTTAGGAAATGTAACATCTACTCTGCACAGCTTCCCAGGCAACCACTGCAGCAGAAATGTTGCGATACAAAATCAGCTATCCCAAGGTAAAGAAGGGGGGGGGGGGTATGCTGTGAAGACAGACCCAACATACTGTAGGTCATAGTTATTCATTTCAGTCACACAAATTCCAATTAAACATTGGAAAGTTTCACAAAACGGTGCACGACCAAATATAGCATATTTCGAATTGAGTACTTCAACACATTGTAGAATAAGTAGATCACTACATCAACAAATGTGATAGCATCATAACTCAGAACAGTAAATAAAAGGAAATTCAATTCACTACCCATTTAAAATATTTCCCTTTTCAAAAACATTACAGGCTACATACATCTCCTCTTCAATGAGGTCAGCATTGATCCAGAGCCGTATGTGGGGAAGCTGTGCGAGCTGTCCATCCCAGGACCCCTGTCTTTCTTGTGTAAGGCCTGACAAGGAGGCCATAGCTGGATTTGTCTCCCGCTTCAATCTTGGCAGTGACTGAAGCTAAGTAGGTGACTGAGGCTTGCTTGTTTGAAGCGGGGTAAATGGGTACGCCTCCTCTCCCGCTCCCCATCAATCTCTGTAGTTGGTTGCATTTCCTAAAGCCTAAGTAATTCACTTTTACTTCATATGATATAGAATTTTTTTACTTTGGTATTGTTTTTTTTCTTCAAGCATTCGGACAGGAGATGAGTGCTAATGTGTATTGCTGCTGTTTGATATTAAATCTAATTTTATTGGTCACATACACATGGTTAGCAGATGTTATTGCGAATGTAGCGAAATCCTTGTGCAAAGTTTCCTAAGGACTAGAAGCGAGGCAGCCCTCCCTGTCGGCGCCATATCCAACAGTCTATGATCATCTCTGTTGACCACGAGAGCATTTTGCAGAGAAAATGAGGTGAGGCATACTACACTGCTCAAAAAAATAAAGGGAACACTTAAACAACACAATGTAACTCCAAGTCAATCACACTTATGTGAAATCAAACTGTCCACTTAGGAAGCAACACTGATTGACAATAAATTTCACATGCTGTTGTGCAAATGGAATAGACAACAGGTGGAAATTATAGGCAATTAGCAAGACACCCCCAATAAAGGAGTGGTTCTGCAGGTGGTGACCACAGACCACTTCTCAGTTCCTATGCTTCCTGGCTGATGTTTTGGTCACTTTTGAATACGGGCGGTGCTTTCACTCTAGTGGTAGCATGAGACGGAGTCTACAACCCACACAAGTGGCTCTGGTAGTGCAGCTCATCCAGGATGGCACATCAATGCGAGCTGTGGCAAGAAGGTTTGCTGTGTCTGTCAGCGTAGTGTCCAGAGCATGGAGGCGCTACCAGGAGACAGGCCAGTACATCAGGAGACGTGGAGGAGGCCGTAGGAGGGCAACAACCCAGCAGCAGGACCGCTACCTCCGCCTTTGTGCAAGGAGGAGCACTGCCAGAGCCCTGCAAAATGACCTCCAGCAGGCCACAAATGTGCATGTGTCTGCTCAAACGGTCAGAAACAGACTCCATGAGGGTGGTATGAGGGCCCGACGTCCACAGGTGGGGGTTGTGCTTACAGCCCAACACCATGCAGGACGTTTGGCATTTGCCAGAGAACACCAAGATTGGCTGTGCATGATGAGTAGGGCACATAAATAACTTTTGCCGTTAAATTCCAATGTACCGAATAAAACATACAAGTTAAATGGATTTCCATCGCATTTAACTCTGATGGTTTTGTCCCCAAAAATGTTTTTGCGTTATAGCGAATGTGGTTTTGGCAAGTGCGCTCTGCCAACAACTTGCAGATACAGTGCAGGTAGGATAGCCTACATGAGGTTATTATGGACAAAAGAGCAAGATCATTTTTATCTGTCAAACAGTAGCCAAGCATCGATCATCACATCTGCAGAATAAGACCCTCTATATTTATTGGAAAGGAGCATCAGTCGCATGCACTTCCACCACCTTGTGAAGTTTATAACTTAGTTTATCTGTAGCCTAATAAACTGCATGCTTTCCCAAGTCATAGCGGGAGGACCACACACACGTGACTCCAAGTTTACTTCGATATGTTTATTATATCAATATTTGCACAAGAAAATGGGTTTCCATCACCATTTCTCACCACTAATTTTACCGACAAAAAGATCCCACCTTGTCTAGCATATTTTGTTTTGTCGACATTTGGAAAGTTTACATACCAAATTTGCTGTTTCCGTCAGGCCTGTTATGACATTTTTTAATGTCCAATCATTCCTATAGAGGACTGCTTTTCTGAGTGCCAATATGACCAACCGGTGGCTTCAAAGCCTGTCGTTGGCCAATACGCAGGATCAGCAATCCAGGGTTTATATATAAATATATATATAAAAATTGGTTAAAATGCCATCTCATGTGGGAGATGTATGTAGATTTATGGTGCTTTCAATACAACTGGTGCTGCGTTCAAAACAACTGGGAACTCTGAAAAATATGACGTGAAATCATGACATCAGGTCAGAAATGGGAGCTCTGTAGAGGCCCGAGTTGGATGATCATTCAAATAAAAATTCCCAGTTGTTTTTAACGCACTGAATCTGGAAGTAGTAGATTTCCCCAGTTCAGTTGTTTAGAACTGAGCATGAGAATGAGAAAAAAACTACGTAAAATCGTGACGTCAGTGATCTACAGGTATGAAAGTCGGAGCTCTAGAAATATGCCCAAGCTATTACACAGATAGAATCTATGGATAATCTTAAAGGAGATCTCCTTTACTTTATTGCCAGTTTACATCAAAATATGAAGCTCAACAAAATATCGCAGAGGGAAAAGACTTCCTGTAGAAAATATCCCTTAATAAACGATTCTTGAATTTATTTTCTAGTAAACTTATGCCATTCACCTGGATATCGCTAACAATTGGAGATATTCCAAAATATGCATTAGTCTGAAGTAAAGATTTTATCCTACTAGGTATAGCTTTTATAACAGTGTCATATTCCTTGCTTGAAACCTCAAAATTGTATATTTTCATAAATTCTCTCTGTGTAAATATATTCCCACTAATACTAACTAATTGGCTGACAAGGACAATGTTTTTTGAGAACCAGAACCAGTTACAGTAAAATAACATCTTGTTTATATGTAATATCGAACCATTATTCCATATAAAACATTTGAGGTGAAAAGTTGTGTTTATACAGCAAAGCCCAGCACATTAAAGCCTGCTTGTGAAAAGCCGCCAATTTCACAGGAAGTTTACCAACAATATAGGGACATTATAGTAAAAAATTAAGCCCTCCGAGCTTCTGAAAAACAAAATGAGGTATAAAATTCCAGAAAATATGAAGATTTTTTTAGTACCTTTTAACCCAGTTGACTTTTGTTATCTGATTAAAGAGAGTGAAGTCTAAGACATTTAGACCGCCATCACAAACCCTGTTGGTGATAACATCTCTTTTAATCTTATTTGGCTTGTTTTTCCATTTGAAGTTATACAATAGCCTATCTAAGGTACAGCAAGTGGATTTGGGAATATCAATAGATGAAAAAAGATAGGATGCACAAAATAGCCCCTCAGCTTTGAAGACTTAAATCCCTCCCTAACCATGAGGATATTTTTTTGTTGTTGACAGATTCAGTTACAGAGTTCAAATTAAAGTCATTCACAGCCTTAAGAATTCTGGTGATCTTTACACCAGATCTTTACAGTATCTTTTTCAGAGATGTTACAATCTGCTGGATTGACAGCTTCTTTCAGAACAAACATCTCACATTTGGAAAGATTTAATACCAAACCTGAGATTTTGGAGAACTGCTTCACAATATCCTATGTTAATCTAGCTTGTGACACATTTTTCAAAAAAAGTGAGGTGTCATCCACCAGTTGGGATATCTTGATCTCTCTGGCCTGGAATGTAATGCCTTCAAATTGACTTGAAAAACTAATGAGCCTAAGATTTGAGATACTAACAAAAATTTAAAAAAAGGTGAGATTGGACAACCTTGTCGTATTCCTTTGTAAACGTTAATCCTTGAGGATGTTCCATGACAGAGTTTGATACAGCTATTGCCACCATTATACAGAGTACTAATAGCATCAACAACAAAAAAATGACCAAACTTCAAAAGCTTAAGACAATCAAAGATAGAATTGTGACTTAAGGTATCAAATTCTTTCTGAAAATCCAAAAATAAGATAACAGGGAAGTCATCCAATAGATCACAATACTCAACCAAGTCTAACACCAACCTCAGGTTATTAGATATATGGCGCCCGTTCATAAACCCTGATTGACATTCATCAAGCAGATCCTTCAAGCAAGACTTTTCGCAAAGATTAAGGCTATAATTTTGTAGTCGTTATTTAGGAGTGTGATTGGACAGCAATTATCAATATTTAAGAGATCCTTGTGTGGTTTAGGTTAAAGAGTAATAACCCCTTGCTTCAGAGAGGCAAGCCTCAAAAGGTTATATATAGCCTCAAAAGGTTTCAAGTAAAAATGGTGCCATTTCTTCAGAGGTTTTGTAAAATTCAGAGGTTAATCCATCACAACCTGGAGATTTGTTATTTTTTCATTGAGCAACCCCATATTGGATGTCCATAATGGATAAATCTTGACAACAAGACCGATTGAATTCTACACTAACCGAGTTAACATCCTCTATAGAATCAAGGAGATCCTTAGTCACTCAAATTGTTATCTAAGGAGTAAAGATTCTCATAAAACTTAGTGGTAAAGTCTGATAACTCTATCCTTTTATTTATTTAACTAGGCAAGTCTGTTAAGAACAATTTCTTATTTACAATGACGGCCTAGGAACAGTGGGCTTAACTGCCTTGTTCAGGGGCAAAACGACAGATTTTTACCTTGTCAGCTCGGGGATTCGATCTAGCAACCTTTCGGTTACTGGCCCAATGCTCAAACCACTAGGCTACCTGCCGTCCCAGTGGTAACCCCATCCTCAGTGGTAATCCCATTAATCTTAAATTTCCGAAATGTGTTGAGTTCCCCTCTCCTCTTTTCCGAATTAAAAAAAGTATACTGTTCTTTTCGCCTTTTTCACGCTATTGTTTTCTGGATTTTATGAAGGCTCCTCTAGCCTTTCCTCATAAAATGTATCTAGTTGATTCTGTAAATCATTCAATTTAGCTTTCTCATTAAGATCAAGATGCTCAATCTCTGTGATATCCGCAATTGTCTTGAGAGTTCAGCTACCTCACATCTCCTTCTTAAAGAAAGACGTTTTCCATAAGTAACACAGGCTGAGAGGATTTGAAATTTCAGCAGTTCCCAATATTTCCCATATTCTGCATTAGATGTAGCTAAACTCCAGTAAACAGAAATTAGATTCTTAATGACATTTTTTAAATCATTATGCAATAACAATGAGTTATTTAATTTCCAATAACCACCAGAGTATTTCTTACCATTACTGCACATTCTTATAGTCAACCATATGACTTCATGATCCGTCAGGACTGCAGGTAGTATTTTTACATCTACAGTGCTGGGCTCAAGACTAGAGGTCGACCGAATCAGGGCCGATTTCAAGTTTTCATAACAATCGGTAATCATAATTTTTGGATGCCGATTGCGGCCGATTACATTGCATTCCACGAGGAAACTGCGTGGCAGGCTGACCACCTGTTACACGAGTACAGCAAGGAGCCAAGGTAAATTGCTAGCTAGCATTAAACTTATCTTGTAAAAAACAATCAATCTTCACATAATCACTAGTTAACTACACATGGTTGATGATATTACTAGGTTAACTATCTTGTCCTGCGTTGCATATAATCAATGTGGTGCTTGTTAATTTATCATCGAATCACAGCCTACTTCGCCAAACGGGTGATTTTAACAAAAGCTCATTCATGAAAAAAGCAATCGTTGCACTAATGTACCTAACCATAAACATCAATGCCTTTCTTAAAATGAATACACAGCAGTATATTTTTTTAAACCTGCATATTTAGTTAAAAGAAATTCATGTTAGCAGGCAATATTAACTAGGGTAATTGTGTCACTTCTCTTGCGTTCATTGCACGCAGAGTCAGGGTATATGCAACAGTTTGGGCCACCTGGCTCGTTGCGAACTAATTTGCCAGAATTTTACATAAAAATGACATAACATTGAAGGTTGTGCAATGTAACAGCAATATTTAGACTTAGGGTTGCCACCCGTTCGATAAAATACGGAACAGTTCCGTATTTCACTGAAAGAATAAACGTTTTGTTTACGAAATTATAGTTTCCGGATTTGACCATATTAATGACCAAAGGCTCGTATTTCTGTGTTTATTATATTATAATTAAGTCTATGATTTGATATTTGATAGCGCAGTCTGACTGAGCGGTGGTAGGCAGCAGCAGGCTCGTAAGCATTCATTCAAACTTTACTGCGTTTTCCAGCAGCTCTTAGCAATGCTTGATTCACAGCGCTGTTTATGACTTCAAGCCTATCAACTCCTGAAATTAGGCTGGTAATACTAAAGTGCCTATTAGAACATCTAATAGTTAAAGGTATATGAAATACAGATGGTATGGAGAGAAATAGTCGACGCCTCATAATTCCTAAAACCTAAACGTTCTTAACTGGGAATATTGAACGACCAGCTTTCATATATATTTTACCTTTATTTAACTAGGCAAGTGAGTTAAGAACAAATTCTTATTTTCAATGACGGCCTAGGAACAGAACTGTCGTTCTGCCCCTGAACAAGGCAGATTTTTTACCTTGTCAGCTCGGGGATTCGATCTTGCAACGCTCTAACCACTAGGCTACCTGCCGCCCCATATGTTCTGAGCAAGGAACTTAAACGTTAGCTTTTTTACATGGCACATATTGCACTTTTACTTTCTTCTCCAACACTGTGTTTTTGCATTATTTAAACCAAATTGAACATGTTTCATTATTTATTTGAGACTAAATAGATTTTATTTATGTATTATATTAAGTTAAAATAAGTGTATATTGTTCATTCAGTATTGTTGTAACTGTCATTATTACAAATATAATATATATAATCAATTCTTGATTGTAGTGAACCATCTCTATTACTCCATGTGTATTGTTTCTCTCTCTCCAGGGTTTTTAACTCTCCATATGTCAATTAAGTCCAGGCTTTGGCAGAAATTCACCAATTTGTTCACACCAATGTTAGGCCTATGGGGCAATCTATCAGTCTCATTAGAATAAACCATATTAAAATCTCCACCAACTATAATCTGACTGAATGGATATTTTCTCAGAAGACTTAAGAATTTCCTCTAGAAGAAAGTTATTTGGAGGACTAGAACAGTATCCATATACATTAAACAACACAAATAATCTGTCCATGTGGTTGATGACCGCTACTAGCCAATGACCAATGGTGTCCACTTGAGTAAACAAACATTTCCCTTTGAAATTGTGTGCTAAAATTGCAACCCCAGCTCAATGATTAGTCCCGTGGGCCAAAAAAATGTCACTGCCCCACTGATTTTTCAAAAAAATTGTTCTCTTTGCATGAATGTGTTTCTTGAACAAATACAAGATCTGCGTTGCAGTCCTTACAAAAAAATAAAAAAAGTTTCTCTCTTCAACAGGTTTCGTATCCCCCTGGCATTGATTGACAAACTTCAAGTCCATATAAACAGAATTGAAAGAAAAAATCCTATGCAATCTCAACTCTACCCTCTCTATAAAAGGTTGCTTCATATATGTATTAACAGAAGTCTTAACTTGTAAACCATAACACCACAATTCAAAACTAGAACGCTCAGGTTGCTGTGGGGAAGGGGCTACCTTGTAAACCTACCGGCAGAACAAATCACCCCGGTCGTATTTCTTTTCCTTCGGCGAAGAAGGCTCCGATTCCCCTGTAGTATCCACCCTTTCCTTGATGTTCTGCCTGTTGGATGAGAGGCCACAACTTTGCCTTTGCTGCAGTCAGGTCCTCACCGAATCTAAATTATCTCTTTCAGAAAGGCGCTTTCCTTTGCTTTCTTCCAAACGGCATCTCTCGCGGTGCGATGGCATCTTGTTTCTTCCCAATACGATCAGCGACATCCATGGCCATATATCAATCGGGGAAGTCCGGTGCCACACGGTTACAGATGTCTCTTACTATGCGCTTCACATTCTCACCCTGGTCCTCCAGGACACCGTAAAGACGTAGCCCCCACCTTCCCCCGTATCGCTCTGCTTCCGATAAGCGTTCTTGCATGTCGGCAATGGTCTTCTCCTGTACAGTGCATTTATCAGAAGTATCAGTGTTTGCAAGTTTAAGCTATTCGATACTCTTGTATGCATGATTCAGAGATGTCAATTATTTTTTGGTGTTTTCACGTATCATTTTCTCCAGACCATCGACTTTTTCGTTTATCTTTGCAGAGACAGCATCGATTATGTTGTTGACCTGGAGTTCGCGCCAAGACAATTATTTATGTGTCTTTTTGGGTGCGGGACTATTGACTGGATTTTCAGAATCAACTGAAAGTTCAAATTCCTAAATGTCTTCTCCTGGGGAGTCAGGTGGCGTTTTTTCTCTGGTGTATGAGTGGTCAGCTAGCAACTGCCGTCTCCTCCCTTTGCTCTTTCGCACATTTTTTTTCTTCCATTTTGCCAAGTTTCAGATCAAATTAGCGGTATACTGAGCGTTGTTCTCTATTGTGTTTACTATAAGCTATACTATAATGTTACATTTAAGTACATTTGAGAGGGGATAAGGTTACTCGGAACAAGCTAAAATCTCGTCTGCACTCGGTAGCTGCTGCCTGTAAATGGAATCCCATAGGTTTTATTTTTTACCTTCTGCTGACCAAGTTTGAGCTAGACTTTAATCAACAAAAGCTGCAACTCACAGCACACCCATCGTCAGAGCCACGGGGAGCATGTACAGAGACAGAGTAACACTTCCGCATTAGTGGGGTCTCAATGAAAACAATCCGAAGTGAAACGGACGCTACGAAAAACTGTACCACTATGAACATCGAGTTTTTGCAATACAAAATATGCATAACATTTTCGTATTCTATACTTAGTCCACTAGTTACTGCCACCATAAAGAGTGTATTGTTATTGGAAGCACTGGAATCGTCTCTAGTAGGATTACTGTAATCGTGGGTTCTGACATTGTCACGGTTGATCAGCTGCCTACGGGACAGCAGTAGCCGAGACTACGACACAGTTAGTCACTTGCCAAACTTGGTGCTGATTGGCAATGAAGTCGCAGGCCAATGTGGTTGATTGACTCCTATGGAACCAACTGAACACTATAGACGCTGAACACAACTCAACACAATGTTATTATCGAAATGTATCGCGAGAAATCACGAGAACGCACCAACAAGACAACAAAAATAAATTTGTGGAAAACAAGCAGAGTGAATGATGGCGGCGTCGCTGGTTCGGCGGGACAAGAATTCTACTGCTGCCCATTTAAAGGCAGATCTTAATTGTACTGACAACACCCCTGGTGTCCGACAACTTCAAGAACTACTTGATTGTGTTCTTAATCCAGAAAAGCCAGCGGCAGACACAGAAGCCCTTGACTGGTGTAAATGTCTAATAGCAGGAGGAGAAGGTTTCGAAGAGTTCTGCAAAACGGTCCGGTCCTATGACAACGCTACTTTATGTGGCTTGGTTTGGACAGCCAATTTTGTGGCATACCGCTGTCGGACCTGTGGCATTTCTCCTTGCATGTCACTTTGTGCAGAATGTTTTAATAACGGCGATCACACAGGCCATGATTTCAACATGTTCAGGAGCCAGGCTGGTGGGGCCTGTGACTGTGGAGACAGTAATGTCATGCGAGAGACTGGGTAAGTCTTTAGGAGCGTTAGCTGGCTGATAGCTAGCTAGCTAACTAGAGTGTAAGTGACAATTTCTAATTAATTGACGAGGCTTAATACGTGGCATTATTTGACTGCAACTGACATTACCATTTCCCCCCCATTTTTAATAATGTGGTATGGCGAGTTAACTAGGTTGGCTAACTAACTAGGCTGTTAATGATGATGGCTAGCTTGCGGGCTAACAGCTAGCTAGCAAAATTCTACGTGGGAGTGTCAATTTGTAAAATATGTAACAGTGCGGTTTTGAAAGGTCCCTCCCTGCCTTTTATAATTGTACTGACATGTATGTTGTCACTGAGCATGCCATTGCTGTGCTTGATAAACCATTGACTGTTAGATTTAGCTACACAACGTAAGAAAAAGTGTTGTCTTTATGGGGCACTAGTTACAGTAATTTGGCTAACTAACAGAACATCAGAGGATAGACTCAACCCCAGCAATCTAGTCAAGTGCACACCGCTTTGAACAATCGCTCTGAACCAGACAGCTATTTTTCCTGTTGTATGGTAGATAACTCCCTACAACAGATGTAGTAATGTAAATACTGTAACTTTTCTGCAACGTTTCTAGGATAATGACACATTTTCCAAGCAGAATAACTTAATCACTTCTTGTGACATGTCATTTCTTCTTTGATCCTTACTCCACAACATTTCTCTGAGTTTACTTTTCTGCTGTTATTTTGTTTGATGGCATAACAGTTTGTTCAAGGCAGCCAGATATACTAGTAGCTTATATTAAAATGCACATTTTGCACTTTCAAAGGAAGATAAAATATACTGCTAGTGTTTGTTAGATAGGTTGTTGAGTAATTGTTCCCAAATACTTACATTTATTTTGGGTACTTCTAAAATCTAGATATATGCATGTGTGTTGTACTCTCAGATTTTGCAATCGGCATCGGTTAAGAACCGGGGAGAATGTCCCCACAGTCCCCAGAGACTTACTACTGATGTCAGAGATGGTCCTGCCTCGCTTCATCATCTGTATCATACAATACCTAAGGGATGGATACACTGAACCAGGTGAGAAAAACAGCATATCTCTGTCTACAGGATACTCCATTTTTTTATTTAACTAGGCAAGTCAGTTAAGAACAAATTCCTATTTACAATAACAGCCTAGCGGGGAACAGTGGGTTAACTGCCTTGTTCAGGAGAAGACCAACATTTTTTTCGATCCAGAACCTTTTGGTTACTGGCCCAATGCTCTAACCACTAGGCTACCTGCCGCCCCATGCTCTAAAGGCACCTTTCATAGCCGATTGCAAATAAACAGCCCTCAGATCAAAATATTTTGAGATATCTTGTTCTTTTACAACTTTATCTCATGTAGGTCATTCTGCTTGTTTTCATGAGCCTATCTGACACACTTCATAACTTTTATCTTATCTTGCTCTCAGACACATCAACTGAGAGGGACCTACAGAAGGTCTTACAGCAGCTGGAACCCCAGATCTCCTTCTTAGAAGAACTTACGAAGATGGGTGGGGCAATGAGAACTGTACTGACAAAGATCCTAACGAATCAGCAAATATTCAAGGACCTGAGCATGGGTAAATATGTATGTTTCTACTCTCTCATTCAGCCCTTGGTTGAATGTTATTCTGACCTATGGTGGGGAAAATGATCAAAATGATAGTTAATCAGTATTGCAGAACTCTATACTGAAGTTGGGCTACTAATGCTTTAATACTTCACGTATGGCATTGGTGTGATGCTAATGAATGTCTAATTAGTTTAATAAATATGTCATGTGTGAATATGCCCTGTAGGTCAAGAGGATAATGTATATGCAAAAATGAACTACGAGAAGTACCTGTCAGCGCTGAGGAACTCATGCCTGGTGTCTGTAGAGGAGAAGGCCCAGTCTGGGGCTGCAGAGCCCACTCTCGGGGCTGAGGCAGGGGCTGGCGCAGGGGCTCTGGGCTTACTGGGTAAGACCTCATCCCCTCTTTAGGAGTTGGAGCTCAAAATAAGTCAAAAATAACATCCCTCTTTATTTATTATGGAAGTAATGTTTCTCAATGACTCATTAAACAAGGGAATAATCAGCTAGTAGCTGCTTTCTGTCTCTGCTCTGTTTTCCTTAGGAGCTGAAGCACCAGCCAGCCCTGATGAGTCCAATAAAGAGGTATGTGAATACGGTATCAGAATAGTTAGTCTCGCTCCTCAGTATTGAAATATAGATGTTGTTATATTGCTTCCTATTGTCTTTTTAAAGGAGGATCAAGATGGGGGGCAATCTGTTGGACAGAGAAAGAGAGTTAAACTTAGTGGCACTGCCAAAGGTAATTCACATAACCTGCCTAACATTCTATTTAATGATGAATAATGCACAGATATTTTATGTGAAAGTCTGCATTACCATGGGACCAGTCAGTTGTGTTATTTTCTTAGATCAATCCATTATGGACTCTCTAAAACACAAATGTTTTCTGGAGGAGTTGCTGTTTTGGACAATAAAGTATGAGTTTCCTCAGAAGATGGTTACTTTTCTACTGAACATGCTGCCAGATCAAGACTACAAGGTATGTTTAATTAGGTTAAGTGTAGTGCATAGATATTCTAATTCCTAAGGTTTATGGTGTATTGGCACTGCTGCATTCTTGCCTAGAGAAGCTGTTACAACAGCAAATGCATAAAATCACCCGCTTGTCATCCTTTTGTAGATCACCTTCACGAAAACATTTGTTCAACATTATGCGTTCATTATGAAGACACTGATGAAAAGCCAGGAGTCAGATACCATGTCCAACCGCATCGTACATATCAGTGTACAGCTGTTCAGCAATGAGGAGCTAGCACGTCATGTCACCGAGGAGTGTCAACTTCTAGACATAATGGTTACTGTCCTCCTCTACATGATGGAGAGTTGCCTTATCAAAAGTGAACTTCAAGGTGAGCTATGTTTGAATGGCCATACTGATGAGTGGATTGTTTCATTCATGAATCTAGTGGGCTTCTCACACTACTGAGCCTCGTGTCCTCTCCCTCTTCTCCTTGTTTTCAGATGAAGAGAACAGCCGCCATGTTGTGGTCAACTGCAGCGAGCCTCTGCTGAAGAACAACACTTACTGGCCTTTAGTTAGCGATTTTATTAATATTCTCTCACACAAAAGTGTAGCAAAAAAATTCCTGGAGGACCACTCACTGCTCATGCTGTGGATGAGCTTTGTGTCCTTCTTTCAAGGTAATTCCTTTAATTTAAGAATATGAATAGCAGTGGTGATTCAGTATTTTCCTCAGTCATTGTCCCAGGTAGAGTAGCTGGTGTGATTTGTAGTGTATTCGTTATCTATGCGAGTCATATACTATCACCTGTCTCTTAATATATCTGCTTAGTCATATGATGCAATGTTAGGCCTCTGGGATTCTCTTCCATTGGTTAGTCACTGCTTTTTTTTTTAGTTGGTCCCTATTTGCTCTAGCTAAGTAAGCATTTAAGGTCTACTACGCCTGTTGTATTTGGCGCATGTGACAAATAAAATCTGATTTGATTTAAAATGCATGTTATGTCACATCCAACTTAACTTTTACACTGCCTGACCAAAAGAGAATAATGGTGCATGTCTCTATTAGAATTATAGTCTGTGTAGCACTCCTGCCATGTGTCCACCAAAACCCTAAAAATAACCCCTAGCCTCAGATACTGTGGACTGGAGTATCCGCTTACTGAGGGAAGGTGCATAGAGCAGAGTGCCACTATGTTATTTTATGCGTATAGACTGCTCTGCCCTTAAGTACATTCTTACAGATTTATCTGGATGTCAACAAAGATGTTTGACAGGCTCACCTGCCTTTGTGTCCCTTAAGCGGCTTTCAGTGAACGACACCACTAATAATGCTTCATGTTACGTGATGACTTGGTGAATGAAACCACTGTAATAATGCTTCGTGTTACGTGATGACTAACCATGAAAGCGCTCCTCTGGTCCTGTAGGTATGAACTTGAATAAGCGGGAGTTGAGTGAGCACGTGGAGTTTGAGTCCCAGACGTACTATGCAGCATTTGCGGCAGAGTTGGAGGCCTGCGCACAACCAATGTGGGGTCTCCTCACACACTGCAAAGTCAAAGTGAGTCCAATATCCCTTGTTCAATTTTATTTTTTATTTTTTTTAGTGTGGATCACGTTTTAGCTATTTGACGTTCCAGTAATATGCATGGAAACCGTTAGGAAAATCATTACACTATGAATAATTGTTTATTTGCAGGAGACACAGGAATACACCAAGACGGTGGTGCGTTACTGCTTGGAGACTCTGCAGATCTGGTTTGATGCCATTGGCTTTGTGGACGAGGTAACTCAGCAAATATGCACAACAGTCAGGATGCATTTGTAAACCAACATTTTCCTTTAGTGTTTATATCTCGTCTCTGTTTCTCTGTAGCCTGCTCCAAATCAAGTGACCTTTCACCTGCCACTGCACCGTTACTACGCCATGTTCCTAAGCAAGGTGTGGCAGATCTACAACCCTTTAAGTTCTGTTCCTGGTGCTTTAAGCCCTCTTTGTAGTGAGTTGTCTGTGTCTATTGTCTCATAGGCAGTGAAGTGCCAGGGGCTTGACCTGGACAGTCTCCTCCCACACCAAGAGATGCTCATGAAGATCATGGTCCATCCACTCCAGATTCAGGTATTGCACCGGTACAGGCCATTACACATGTCTTTGCAATGTCTTGACAATGGCTCAAATATCATAACAGGTTGTGTGGTGAATAACGTCACACAATGTCTGAAAAGGAAAGGCTGACTCGTACCCGAACAGTTGTTAGTGTCTTATAAATATGATAAGGAGGAGGTGACTGGCTATTTTAAAGGGTTCCTATGTGACTACTCTGGAGATTACCTTAATGTGTTGTCGTGATGTGACTACCATTAATGTGATGACTGCTGTTCATCTAATAATTACCTCCTACGTTTAATTATTACTCAAATGAATCATGTAACAATTATTTAGTAATTTGGGGCACCACGGGAAAAGTTTATTTAATGAGTTACCGTTTCCTGAATTAGCTCAAGAATATATCGATATCATACCAGTCATCAATGAATCATTTCCTCATATCAGTCTCTGAACGTCGCATAATCCTTGGATATCTGCACGAACCTTAGCCTAAGTGATGTATCAGCGATACACAAATTGTCTTAATAATTTATTTACTAACTAAACAATCACAGAATTACATAAACACACAAGGTATAGGTTATATTGATTACTAACATAATGTATATGAAAGTCCCTAGTGGACTAACCCGACATGACGGCTTGTTACACAGTTGAAAGGGGGTGGGGAAAGATTATGAGCGGGAGAGACAGAGCCTGGACATATCATACATGCATGTGGATGCTATGCTCATGGTAATATGAATACTTGCACATGAACGACCGCTCATTAGAAAATAATTGCAATGCATATACAGTTGAAGTCGGAAATTTACGTACACTTAGGTTGGAGTCCTTTAACTCATTTTTCAACCACTCCACAAATGTCTTGTTATCAAACTATAGTTATGGCATGTCAGTTAGGACATCTACTTTGTGCATGACACAATTTTTCCAACAATTGTTTACATACAGATTATTTCATTTTATAATTCACTATCACAATTGCAGTGGGTCAGAAGTTTACGTACACTAAGTTGACTGTGCCTTTAAACAGCTTGGACAATTCCAGGAAATGTCCTGGCTTTAGAAGCTTCTGATAGGCTAATTGACATCATTTGAGTCAATTGGAGGTGTACCTGTGGATGTATTTCAAGGCCTACCTTCAAACTCAGTACCTTTTTGCTTGACATCATGGGAAAATCAAAAGAATTCAGCCAAGATCTCAGAAAAGTAATTGTAGATCTCCACAAGTCTGGTTCATCCTTGGGAGCAATTTCCAAATGCCTGAAGGTACCACATTCATCTGTACAAACAATAGTATGCAAGTATAACCACCATGGGACCACGCAGCCGTCATACCGATCAGGAAGGAGACGTGTTCTGTCTCCTAGAGATGAACGTACTTTGGTGCGAAAAGTGCAAATCAATCCCAGAACAACAGCAAAGGACCATGTGAAGATGCTGGAGGAAAAGGGTACAAAAGTATCTATATCCACAGTAGAACAAGTCCTATATCGACATAACCTGAAAGGCCGCTCAGCAATGAAGAAGCCACTGCTCCTAAACCGCCATTAAAAAAAGCCAGACTACGGTTTGCAACTGCACATGGGGACAAAGATCGTACTTTTTGGAGAAATGTCCTCTGGTCTGATGAAACAAAAATAGAACTGTTTGGCCATAATGACCATTGTTATGTTTGGAGGATAAAGGGGAAGGCTTGCAAGCTGAAAATCACCATCCCAACTGCGAAGCACGGGGGTGGCAGCATCATGTTGTGGGGGTGCTTTGCTGCAGGAGGGACTGGTGCACTTCACAAAATACATGGCATCATGAGGCAGGAAAAGTATGTGGATATATTGAAGCTACATCAAGACATCAGTCAGGAAGTTAAAGCTTGGTCGCAAATGGGTCTTCCAAATGGACAATGACCCCAAGCATACTTCCAAAGTTGTGGCAAAATGGCTTAAGGACAACAAAGTCAAGGTATTGCAGTGGCCATCACAAAGTCCTGACCTCAATCCTTCAGAAGATTTTTTGGCAGAACTGAAAAAGCATGTGCGAGCAAGGAGGCCTACAAAACTTGACTCCGTTACACCAGCTCTGTCAGGAGGAATGGGCCAAAATTCACCCAACTTATTGTGGGAAGCTTGTGGAAAGCTACCCTAAACGTTTGAACCAAGTTAAACAATTTAAAGGCAATGCTACCAAATACTAATTGAGTGTATGTACATTTCTGACCCACTGGGAATGTGATGAAAGAAATAAAGTGAAATTATTCTGACATTTCACATTCTTAAAATAAAGTGGTGATCCTAACTGACCTAAGACAGGGAATTTTTACTAGGATTAAATGTTTAAATATATTCGGCTAAGGTGTATGTAAACGACTTCAACTGTATTTACGTGTGGATGTTTCTGTTGAACTCGATCTGTCTATGGGAAGTGGTTAAATTTATGTCTGTTTGTCCACCAAAGGTCACAATGTCCTTTTGTTGTAGGCTTGTTAGATTGGGTACATCAGGTGTGTACCACGTGGTGTTCAGAGGGATCTTTATTTCCCAATGTTCGTTAGAATAGATACCTCAGAGGTACCTATGATGGTGAGAGGAATTTGTCTTCCCTCTTCTTGGTCAATTGTCCTAGACTATGTTACATGCAGAGCTGCAGACTGTGCATGTTTTAATCTAGTCTTCACCTTTGTCACTCGTTAAGAGTTTCAGAGGGTCTTACTATTTTCTGGTCTTGTACGTTTAACCATTTCCAGCCGCGTAGCCACCGCTCCACGCTGTCTGTTCTTGTACGTTTAGTTACGAGTCCTTTTAAGTACACTGGTTGGAAAGGCTATGTCAACATGATGGAACCATGTCTGTGCTCACGTGGGCGTGGTTATTGACTTGGCCCAGGTTTATATGAAAAGCCATTATCTCATTTAGAAGGGTAAAATCTAATTTCTATCTTTTCAAAAGTATTCTTATGCTTAATCATTTCTTTTTTTTACAACATTTAGTAGCAAACCTGATCACTAAAACATGTACACTTTCAGAGTTAGTTATCTTGTTATACATTTTCTGCAAGGTATTTATGATCCGGTTAAGTCACAACCCCCCCCCCCCCCGGTAGGGGTGTGGGTCTGGCGATCTTAAAAAAAATATAAAAAAAATACATTTTACCCCCTTTTCTCCCCAATTTTCATGGTATCCAATCGCTAGTAATTACTATCTTGTCTCATCGCTACAACTCCCGTACGGGCTCGGGAGAGACGAAGGTCGAAAGCCATGCGTCCTCCGAAGCACAACCCAACTGCTTCTTAACACAGCGCGCCTCCAACCCGTAAGCCAGCCGCACCAATGTGTCGGAGGAAACACCGTTCACCTGGCCCCCTCGGGTAGCGCACACTGCGCCCGGCCCGCCACAGGAGTCGCTGGAGCGCGATGAGACAAGGATATCCCTACCGGCCAAACCCTCCCTAACCCGGACGACGCTAGGCCGATTGTGCGTCGCCCCACGGACCTCCCGGTCGCGGCCGGCTGCGACAGAGCCTGGGCGCGAACCCAGAGATTCTGGTGGCGCAGCTGGCGCTGCGATGCAGTGCCCTAGACCACTGCACCACCCGGGAGGCCCCGGTTCTGGCGATCTTTGATCCTCACCAAGGAGAGAGAGCGCTGTAGAGCTGATTCACTGTAACCTGATCGTTTGGCTCCTCACAGGAGAGTCATGACAGTGTGTTCAATGTACTATGCACAGCAGGGATGGGGAAACTTTGATGGGAGTGGGGGCCACTATCTGAACTTGTCATGAAGGGCTGCAGTGGCTTGAGAGTCCACATACCCACATTCATTACCATGCATGCAGTCAGTCGGCCCTAGCTTTTTGGGGTCCCTAAGTGAAATTCTGTTGGACACCTACGACCTTGCGAGCAAAACGTTTTAGCGGCTCCCCTCTTGACAACGGAGAGAATAATAATAAAACATTTTTTTTAAACGTTTTATTTAATTTCCTGCAATTTTGCCATGGAGCATAGAGAACATGTTGCATTTGTAAAGTAAGTTTGCTGCAATTCTACACATTTTGCCATGGGGTGGATAGAAACATTTGCTGGGCTGTCCACACCACTCTCTGTAGCGCCATGCAATCGAGGGTGGTGCAGTTGCCATACCAGGCAGTGATGCAGCCAGTCAAGATGCTGTCAATGGTGCAGCTGTAGAAATTTGAGGGCCCATTTCAAAATCTTTTCAATCTCCTTCACAACGTGCATCATGTTAAGTCCTTAGTGATTTGGACACTGTGGAACTTGAAGCTCTCGACCCGCTCCACTGGGAAGAGTTTGAGGGAGAGGTTGTTGTCCTGTCGGCTGTCTCATTGTCGCTGGTGATCAGGCCTAACACTGTCGTCAGCTAACTTGATTGTGTTGGAGTCGTGCGTGATCACGCATTTGTGGGTGAACGGGGACTACAGAATGGGACTAAGCACACCCCTGTGGGGCCCCAGTGTTGAGGGTCAGCGTGGCGGAGGTGGTGTTGCCTACCCTCACCACCTGGGGTCGGCCCGTCAGGAAGTCCCGGATCCAGTTGCAGAGGGAGGTGTCCAGTCCCGAGGGGACTATGGTGTTGAGCGCTTAGCTGTAGTCACATTCTCAAAAGGCCGCCAGTTGCCCATCCCTTGTATACAGTATGTAGTTAGCATTTTATGTCCCTCGTGTTTTCTTGTAGGCGAGCCTGTCAGAGATTCACAGTAACATGTGGGTAAGAAATGGTCTCCAGATCAAAGGACAGGCTATGACCTACGTGCAGTCTCACTTCTGCAACTCCATGATCGATCCAGACATCTTTCTGCTCCAGGTAAAGACTACTTACCTACTCCTGGTGATCACAACATTATGGACTGTTTTGAATGCCGTATACTCAATTGTATAATTTTCCTTCCCAATCTGTCGACAGGTGTGTGCGTCAAGGCTTGATCCCGACTACTTCATCTCTTCAGTGTTCGAGAGGTATAGTCTGAGCTGTTGTAAAAGTCCTTGCAATTTGTCATTTTTCGCTGAACTTAAATGACCTTGTTTATCATCACCCATTGAAAACTCCAGTTTTGAAAGTCAAGATGTAACAAAACAGAATTTAATAGCAGTAACTAGGGCTGTGGTGGTCATGACATTTTGTCAGCCGGTAATTGTCATGCAAATTCAAATCAAACTTTATTTGCCACATGCGCCGAATGCAACAAGTGTAGACTTTACCGTGAAATGCTTACTTACAAGCCCTTAACCAACAGTGCAGTTCAAGAAGAAGAAAATATTTACCAAGTAGGCTAAAATAAAAATGTATAATAAAAAGTAACACAATAACGAGGATATACAGTGGGGCAAAAAAGTATTTAGTCAGCCACCAATTGTGCAAGTTCTCCCACTTAAAAAGATGAGAGAGGCCTGTAATTTTAATCATAGGTACACTTCAACTATGACAGACAAAATGAGAAAAAAAAATCCAGAAAATCACATTGTAGGATTTAATTTGCAAATTATGGTTCAAACAGGTGCCATTACCTATTGCAGATGCAGTCTTCCCAGCATGGTGCAGGTCTACAATTTTGTTTCTGGTGTCCTTTGACAGCTCTTTGGTCTTGGCCATAGTGGAGTTTGGAGTGTGACTGTTTGAGGTTGAGGACAGGTGTCTTTTATACTGAAAACAAGTTCAAACAGGTGCCATTAATACAGGTAATGAGTGGAGGACAGAGGAGCCTCTTAAAGAAGGTCTGTGAGAGCCAGAAATCTTGCTTGTTTGTAGGTGACCAAATACTTATTTTCCACCATAATTTGCAAATAAATTCATAAAAAATCCTACAATGTGATTTTCTGGATTTCTCATTTCTCATTTTGTCTGTCATAGTTGAAGTGTACCTATGATTAAAATTACAGGCCTCTCTCATCTTTTTAAGTGGGAGAACTTGCACAATTGGTGGCTGACTAAATACTTTTTTGCCCCACTGTATACAGGGGACACCGGTATCGAGTCAGTGTGCAGGGGTACAAGCTCGTCGAGGTAATCTCTACATGTAGGTGGGGGCGAAGTGACTATGCATAGGTAACAAACAAACAGCGAGTAGCAGCAGTGTATTGGGGGGGGGGTGTAAATTGTCCGGTGGCGATTTTTATGTATTGTTTAGCAGTCTAATGGCTTGGGGGTAGAAGCTGTTGAGGAGCCTTTTGGTCCTAAACTTGGCGCTCCAATACCGCTTGCCGTGCGGTAGCAGAGAAAACGATCTATAACTTGGGTGACTGGAGTCTCTGTCAATTTTTGGGCCTTGTCTCTGACACCGCCTATTACATACACCTTAGCCAAATACATTTAAACTCAGTTTCACAATTCCTGACATTTAATCCTAGTAAAAATTCCCTGTCTTAGGTCAGTTAGGATCACTACTTTATTTTAAGAATGTGAAATGTCAGAATAATAGGAGAGTGATTTTATTTCTGCTTTTATTTCTTTCATCACATTCCCAGTGGGTCAGAAGTTTACACACTCAATTAGTATTTGGTAGCATTGTCTTTAAATTGTTTAACTTGGGTCAAACGTTTAGGGTAGCTTCCCACAATAAGTTGGGTGAATTTTGGCCCATTCCTCCTGACAGACCTGGTGTAACTGAGTCAGGTTTCTAGGCCTCCTTGCTCGCACATGCTTTTTCAGTTCTGCCCACACATTTTCTGAAGGATTGAGGTCAGGGCTTTGTGATGGCCACTCCAATACCTTGACTTTGTTGTCCTTAAGCCATTTTGCCACAACTTTGGAAGTATGCTTGGGGTCATTGTCCGTTTTGGAAGACCCATTTGCGACCAAGCATTAACTTCCTGACTGATCTCTTGAGATGTTGCTTCAATATATCCACATACTTTTCCTGCCTCATGATACCATCTATTTTGTGAAGTGCACCAGTCCCTCCTGCAGCAAAGCACCCCCACAACATGATGCTGCCACCCACGTGCTTCGTGGTTGGGATGGTGTTCGGCTTGCAAGCCTCCACCTTTTTCTTCCAAACATAACGATGGTCATTATGGCCAAACAGTTCTATTTTTGTTTCATCAGAGCAGAGGACATTTCTCCAAAAAGTACGATCTTTGTCCCCATGTGCAGTTGCAAACTGTAGTCTGGCTTTTTTTAATGGCGGTTTAGGAGCAGTGGCTTCTTCCTTGCTGAGCGGCCTTTCAGGTTATGTCGATATAGGACTTGTTCTACTGTGGATATAGATACTTTTGTACCCTTTTCCTCCAGCATCTTCACATGGTCCTTTGCTGTTGTTCTGGGATTGATTTGCACTTTTCGCACCAAAGTACGTTCATCTCTAGGAGACAGAACACGTCTCCTTCCTGATCGGTATGACGGCTGCGTGGTCCCATGGTGGTTATACTTGCATACTATTGTTTGTACAGATGAATGTGGTACCTTCAGGCATTTGGAAATTGCTCCCAAGGATGAACCAGACTTGTGGAGATCTACAATTACTTTTCTGAGATCTTGGCTGAATTCTTTTGATTTTCCCATGATGTCAAGCAAAAAGGTACTGAGTTTGAAGGTAGGCCTTGAAATACATCCACAGGTACACCTCCCAATTGACTCAAATGATGTCAATTAGCCTATCAGAAGCTTCTAAAGCCATGACATTTTCTGTAATTTTCCAAGCTGTTTTAAAGGCACAGTCAACTTAGTGTATGTAAACTTCTGACCCACTGGAATTGTGATACAGTGAAATAATCTGTCTGTAAACAATTGTTGGAAAAATTACTTGTCATGCACAAAGTAATGTCCTAACCGACTTGCCAAAACTATAGTTTGTTAGCAAGAAGTTTGTGGAGTGGTTGAAAAACCTAAGTGTATGTCTGACTTCAGCTGTAGGTCCTGGATGGCAGGAAGCTTGGCCTCAGTGATGTACTGGGCCATTTGTACTACCCTCTGTAGCGCCTTACGGTCAGATGCCGAGGAGTTGCCATACCAGGCGGTGATGCAACCGGTCAGGATGCTCTCAATGGTGCATCCTGACCAGTTGAATGGTAATTGACCGTTAATTAGCATCTCCAAGCTGCTGATGCACGCCTTCGGAATGTCTAAATCTATTTAATATACACCATCACAATAAATCCATTATTTATTTTAGGCAGGTCTAAAGAAACATTGTGATATGAATAAAATATATTTCAGAATAACCGAATGAGTCGGCCTACTGTATGTTATCTGGCTATGTGCCATGCAATAGGTTGTAAGCTAGTTCCTTTAGCTGACAAGAAAATGCTTAAGTCCTGTGCCATTATTTTATGTTTTTATTGTAAGAATAATATAATTGAATTTAGCTGAATAAAATGGAAAGGATATTTTTTCCATTCAGGAGTGAGTGTACATTTGAAGTGGCTATGTTGCGTGTAAAAGTGATCATTTGAAACAGGTCCTATATGCTAGATTTTTGAATTTGGAACATTTTGTTGTGAATGATACAAACCTTAATGTCTTAAATCAAAACATATATGGGTTGCATGATGCAGAATGGCCCATTTTTATCAAATGGGTAGGAGCAGGGGGAATAATACGTTATCCGTATGTACTCGAATAACGAATGGAGGCCACTTTCCTGCAGTTTAAATCATACGAGGTAGGCCTAAATATAGTAGCTGCTGGGATCCTCTGTTTAGTGGCAACCATCAACTTTCACATGATTGCACATAGACATGTCTGGGCTTATACGAACACGTCTTTCACTTCATGCATCAACCACTGTTTAAGGAGCATGCAGCCTGCATTCTACTCAAACTCTGTATGCCATGGGATCCAACCATGTTCCTGCAGCTACCCAGTGCTTAATTTGTGAAACGAAGTGAAATCTGTTCGGGAACATCAATAGTAACATGTTTTCACAACACAACAATTCAACTGTTGATAGCCCCTATCTCTGTGTGCTCGAGAAAGGGGAGGAGATGGAAACGCACGGTTTTGAGATTCTGTAGTTTAAGGTGATGTCAGCCAATTACTTGGCTATTCAAATGCAAATTTACTATAATTGTAGGGTAACATGTTGACTAGACTGCTCGCGCTTCTGCCATCACCCACATGTTGATTTTGTTATTTTACCTGAAATGCACAAGGTCCTCTACTCTGATTAATCCACAGATAAAAGGGTAAACTGACTTGCTTCTAGTAAACTCTCCTCCTTCAGGCTTCTTCTTTGGACTTTATATGATGGTTGGCAACCAACTTTAAGGTGCATTACCACCACCAACTGGAGTGTGTACCTCAGTTCATCTTTCAATCACCCACGTGGGTTTATGTTCCTAAAAACCAATGAGATGGGAGAGGTGGGACTTATAGCCCGTCAAGCATCACAAATAGAACCAAGTTCTATTTTAGCACCTGGTTACGCAGACACTCACGAGCATTTTGGGTGCTGTGATTTGAATAACATGTATGTGTACATTTATTTTGCAACGCACGTGACGCAAGCGGTGTGGTCAGCATGTCACTCTATAAGCTGCCCTGCCCAATCAATGAACCAACGGCATTGCCTAGGCCTATATGTTCTCTCCCAACGTTTGGAGTATAGCATAAGGTAACCAGTTCATCCAGTGTGTGTATTATAATAATACAGTCCACACTCAAAGGCGATTTACTAGAATTTGTTTAATTTTGGACTATAGGCTAGATCAGACTTCTTAAATCTTAGGCTATGTATTGTATAACGGCACAATTATTTTAATTCATTTTTCTTTTTTTATCTGTTGTGGACTCATAGCTTATGCCTATGGGTGTTCTACATGAAATGTCTTAAATGCTTTGAATTAATCATCACCTTAATGCTGTCCATTTCGTTGTTTGTCTTTGAAACAACATCCATTTTGTTTTGGCTTTGAAACAACATCCACAATGGCCATGTTTTCTTCTGTTTCAACCTGTTGTTGAACGTCTTACTTCAAATTATCACAGTGAGGTCCCAAAAAAATGGAGCTAAACGGTGTGATTTTAAAAAGCATGATACTGTTTTAACGTTAAATGTTTGTTTTTCGATTGTATTTGCATTGATGTTAGGGAGACAATAGAGCCCTGAATACCAGGTCGTTAGCGAGTTGGGTACTACCAACGCATGTCCAGAGTGTATACGAGGAGATGGCTGTGTCACGTGAAATTTGACTGCTGTCATGACTACCTGTGTGGTGGGAATATGGTCACCGCAACAGCTCTATCAGTAACATGTATTTCATATCCAGATTCAAAGTGGTGGACCTGTTGACCATGGCCTCTGTGCACCAGAATGCAGTACTGGACGGTGAGCAGGAGAGGCCAATGCTGGAGGGAGCCTTGACGTTTCTTGTCATCTTGTCCAGTCTTCGCATTCACTTGGGTAGGTGCAGATGCATTCAGGGGAGAAGGAAATTGTACATGAACGACATTTGGAATATTTGTATCATCCTGACTATATTGGCGTTATCCGTAGATGCATGAATGAATATTTCTCCCTCTCATTGATAGGCATGGCAGATGATGAAATTCTCAGAGCCGAGATGGTCTCCCAACTGTGCATGAACGACCGCACCCACAGTTCACTGTTGGACCTCGTATCCTCACTGCTTTATCAGCCTCTAATTCACAGAATTAATTGAATATCCTAACCCGTGGTCAGTATTTTCTCATTGAGTTTGTAGCTGGCTTTTTAGTCTCTGGATTTTGTAGTGTCAGTGGTTGTCAGTGGTAACTCTTTCTGAATACCCTTGTTTGTTCCCTTGCTAGAATGTGCTAGAATTGGAAAAAGCACCAATAACACTTTGTTTTCACCAGAACCGCCCCCTGTTATTACATGTGAATCTGATTGTGATTGGTTTAATCAATGTAAAATTCCATCTTTTAACACACAGCCAACAGTCTTTGTGTTAACATTTTTTGGGGTCACATTTATTATGCTGCACATTTGCCTAGGTGCATACTTTCCTTAAGTGAATATTCAGATTCCTGAGAATCCCAACCCCAAGAGTGGGATCGTCCCGGGAAGCTGCAGCTTTGAGGAGATGCTGTCTGCTGTGGCTGACTTCAAAGCCCCCGTGTTTGAACCTGGGGGTTCCATGCAGCAGGGCATGTACACACCTAAAGGTAAGTTGTCCCTTTTATCTCATCGCCTGGTGTGAATTCACTAGCTACAGAATGGAAGCAAATGGAACATAACAGGGAGGGACCTCCCGGAGTTTGTCCAATGAACTCGTTTTTCTTTTTTTCTTGCAATTGTTTTTTACTACAGTGCAAAAGTTTTTCTACGATGTGTGACTAATGCTGTCCAAACGCTTTGTTGGATCATCACCAAGCGTGTTGTTTTCCATTTGAACATAATCACAGGTGCTTTTTCACCAGTCTGCCTTGAGAGGGCACTCATGCACCACAGTTGACTATAGTTCTACCCATACAGAACTAGGGACTTGCACAATTCACAAGACTAATTCAAAACAAGGTCCATCTGGAAGACTTTGTTATTGTGATGCCCTTCAGGCAGTTACATCTATACGCTTTGTCTCCCCTGTTACCAAATATAGGGCATTGCCTGCAGAGACCTGTGTATTTTCAAGTCAATGGCTCTTATAAAGCATTGTGCGTTTATGATATCAGATCAGGATTTGTCTCATTAGGTGTCCTATCCTAATATCAGCCCTGTGACTTTGTAGTTTGAGCCATTTTGGCCCAATGTCCAGTTTAAATGGGTTTTTCTAATGGAGACCTCACCTCCTATACGATTTGTTTTGAGGCCATTCTCTGCTGATATGATTCTTCTGTTGGTTGGTAACAATCAGAAGAGCGTTAGTTTTGTCATAGGAGGCATCAGATTGTCTTTGCAACTCCACATTCACTGTCATTGCACATTCCACTTGGGTGGCAACCTAACACCACTTTCTGATAGCTCAGTAGAAGAAAAAAAGAAAGAATGACTTGTATGTCAGTGACTTTTGTTTTAGCGGGTGTTCCTAAAGGATTTCTTTCTGTTTTCCAGAGGAGGTGTGGGAGAAGGAGTTTGACCCCATCATGGTGGTTCTCAGAACAGTCTACCGTCGTGATGTCCAGTCAGCAATGGACAGATACTCAGCATTGTAAGTTAACGGTCACGAAGCTCATCGCCTCCACCTGGAAGTGAATGGTTTATTACATTTTTTCAAAGCATGTGAGTAGTTATGTATTCATAAATAACCATTCAAAACCCTATGTATTTTAACAGTACATTTAGTGTCTTTTTATATAGTTCTGGTTTGTTCAGTTCTGCAGTTGGGATGGTAATGTTTGAACAGCCATGCCAAACTGAGTGGGTGGATGTCATGCCCTGTTGCCCTGTTGAATCCGCTTTTCCCTCCTGCCCTTGAAGAGAGTGGTTAGGCGAACAGTGAGAGGGGGTTTAGGCCAACAATGAAGAGAGTGGTTAGACCAACATAGGGAGGGAAGAGGGGGTTTAGGCCAACATAGTGGTTAGGCCAACATAGTGAAGGGAGGAAAGAGAGTGAAGGGAGGAAAGATAGTGGTTAGGCCAACATAGTGAAGGGAGGAAAGATAGTGGTTAGGCCAACATAGTGAAGGGAGGAAAGAGGGGGTTTAGGCCAACATAATGAAAAGCGGGGTTAGGCTAACATAGTGAAGGGAGGAAAGATAGTGGTTAGGCCAACATAGTGAAGGGAGGAAAGAGGGGGTTTAGGCCAACATAATGAAAAGCGGGGTTAGGCTAACATAGTGAAGGGAGGAAAGAGGGGGTTTAGGCCAACATAGTGAAGGGAGGAAAGATAGTGGTTAGGCCAACATAGTGAAGGGAGGAAAGAGGGGGTTTAGGCTAACATAATGAAAAGCGGGGTTAGGCTAACATAGTGAAGGGAGGAAAGAGGGGGTTTAGGCCAACATAGTGAAGGGAGGAAAGAGGGGGTTTAGGCCAACATAATGAAAAGCGGGGTTAGGCTAACATAGTGAAGGGAGGAAAGAGGGGGTTTAGGCCAACATAATGAAAAGCGGGGTTAGGCTAACATAGTGATAGGGTTGGTTCCAATTAGTTCTCTGTCGAGTAAAATCAATATTTCAAGGCAAACTGTAATAGAATTGAGGAAATCCTTCCCCTGTTAGATTTAGGTTGGACGTCTCCGAAGACAAATGTGATGGTTGGGGTGAAGGAGATAGTGTTAGGTTAATTTCCTGAAGATCTCTTTAAGATGTGAAGTAACTAAATGTACAGAAGTGTACTCCTGGCAGCATTTCTTCATTTGAAATAGCAGTTAAAGGGCAAGCAAAGCAAACATTGGTAATGGATTTAAGTGCTTTTCTTCCTCTGGTCTCTTCAAAACCAAATGTAGGCTATATTGAACAAAGGCAATTTAGATATCCAAGCAATTCTTTCAATGTTGAACAAGAAATACTGATTTCATTTCTGTTTTGGTATTTTTCGATTATCATTTCATCACGTTGAAAGAAACCATTCTGGTACGGAATGTAGTAAACCTGATGTCATGACCACACGATAGCTTATTTCCCACTTGACGCAAGTTGATATTTCCCCAACTCAGTCTGTGACATCAGGCTTATGTTACTGGTTCACACTGTTTGAATATGATGGATTGCCTGTCAGCCAGGCAACGTTTTATATAACCGCAATCCTGTCATGGCTAATAGTGTGACACTTTCAGCCGATTGGCTGTTCCATTGCATAGACTGAAAGATTTTGTGTGGTCAATTACTCTAGATTATTTAGTGTCACATTTATTACCTATGCATTTGTGATGTTGAATGGATATCTATTGAATATTGTTTTCAATTGACTGTATTACTGCATGGAATTGACCTGATTTGTTGTTGTACCCAGCTTGAAACAGTCTGGGATGCACACGACAGGGAATCCATGGCCACCGTACAAAGAGCGGACTCCTCTGCACCCATGTTACAAAGGCCTGGACAGACTGTTGCACTGCAAGACTCTTCACATTGTCATCTTCACTCTGCTTTACAAGGTGACCCTTCCAACTGCTCTCTTCATTCATATTATTCATTGCTTAATTTGTCATGCAAAGAAACACCTGTCCATCAAAATGTAATTGTTTGATATAACTGATGGTGAGATTGCCCTATGATTTGAATTTGGCAGAACTGTAATGTTTTGTTTTAGATCTGGCTGGATCACTCCAACATGTCTGAGCATGTTCTGTGCATGGTGCTCTACCTGATTGAGCTGGGCTTGGACAACCAGGTTCAAGAGGACAAGGAGGAGGAGGTAAGATGTATACTGGCTTGATCACTATCTGACCTTTAGCCACTCGAAGACATTGTTGGTAACATGTCGGGAGTTTAGGTTCTATCTGCATTTTTGTCAAAGTTGTGTTATTGACATAGCCTTGTTCTGGTCAATGTTCTACCTATATGGTACTCTAAATACCCCAATTCATGTTAAGTTCAAAAGAATACTAGATAAAAAAAATAGTTCACACTGTTTTTAAAACCAATGAAGGGTCAGAACTTTAAAACCAATTATCTCAATATTTTTTTTGCAGATAGAACCTTTTATAGTCCCAACTTCTCAATGTGTTATTTTGTTTTTAGTATTATTAAGGGACCATCAAGGTGTTCTCCACATTAATTTGTCTCATGTACTGTGACTAGGAGCCTTGCATTGAGGAGCACTGCCATGACAGCTGGTTCCCAGGCACCAACCTCCTGTCCAACCTGCACCATGTCATCAACTACGTGAGGGTGAGGGTGCCTGAGACTGCCCCCGAGGTGAAGAGGGAGAAGGATCCCCCTCCCAGCACCAGCGCTCAGGCATCCAACTTCGGCCAGGTCAGATAAACATCTGTCTCTACCCTGTCTGCACACCGGGTGGTACTGCCACTACTTCTGTATTCATACTACATTTCATGTTCAGAGTGGGCTCAGAATTGCTTGCCTCAGGGTAGTTAAGGTATAATGTTCATTCAATGCGTTTGGTATATTGGCTGTTTTTGTATTATGTAGCCTGTCATATCCTCTTCCTGATGCGGAGAGGTTGCTCTTTGGCGGGTCATGTTTTAGAAGCATTTTACGTATGTTGGTTTGCCGTACTTTTGCTCCACAGAATTCCAGGCGTCTGACAGGGAATTGGAGAGAGGTAGCTGTTTGCATTGGACTGTTTGTTTGGTCATATTAAGAAGAGGAAGACCTGGTTGATTTCCTCAGGGCCTTGGAGTGTGTTCTGTTCTGACCGTTGTGTGAAAAACCTCATGACTACGTTATTCTCTCCTCTGTTATATTTGTGTGTCTTATGATTTTTAGTCATTGAGGTTGCACTCTGCCTTGGTTTGTTTAGTGCTCTGATGGGGTTTCCCTCTTGACTGCTGAAACTACACTGAACAAAAATATAAACGCAACATGTAAAGTGTTGGTCCCATTTTTCATGAGCTGAAATAAAAGATCCTGGAAATGTTCCATACGTGCACCAAGCTTATTTCTCTCAAATGCTGTGCCCCTGCCCAGTCATGTGAAATCCATAGATTGGGGCCTAATGAATTTATTTAAATTGGCTGATTTCCTTACATGAACTGTAACTCAGCAAAATCTTTGAAATTGTTGCATGTTGTGTTTTTTAAATATTTTTGTTCAGTATAATGTGAGTCTGGGTAAATGCTCTTTAACTGCATGTGACTTTGATTGGTGGCGCTCCGACTGGGCTGTATGATGTATGTTTATTTAACAGTACTCCGGTCCTTTGTCTGGGTAGGTAATCACAAGCGTTTAAACATTTTTCGTTTTTAAAGTTAGGGGTTGAATTTTCTCTCAGCATATGAACTAGCACTCTGCGCTTCTCTTAAAGTCAGCCAAGTTTTTTTGTTTTTTTATTTTTAAGGGGTGTTTAATGTGACTTTGACATGTTTGCTGTGGTAGGTAAGCTACTTTCTAAATGTAATCTGTTACTAGTTACTTGTCAAATTGTAATCACTAACATAACTTTTGGATTACTTTAGAGTTTGGCTAATCTGATTACTTCCCATTAAAGGTCAACTGCCCCTTAGAACCAACTTCTCTGGTTTTAAACGGCCTATGTGGAATTGAAGGAATTGTTCGTAGAGCTCCGAGACCAGATTGTGTCGAGGCACAGATCTAGATCTAGGGAAGGGTATCAAAAAATGTTTGCAGTATTGAAGGTCCCCATGAACAGTGGCCTCCATTCTTAAATGGAAGAAGTTTGGAGCCACCGAGACTCTTAGAGCTGGCCGCCCGGCCAAACTGAGCAATCGGTGGAGAAGGGCCTTGGTCAGGGAGGTGACCATCAACCCGATGGTCACTCTGACAGAGCTCCAGTGTTCCTCTGTGTAGACGGAATAACCTTCCAGAAGTACAACCATCTCTGCAGCACTCTACCAATCAGGCCTTTACAGTAGAGTGGCCAGACGGAAGGCACTCCTCAGAAGGCAAATGACAGCATGCTTGGAGTTTGCCAAACGGCACCTAAAGCACTCTTGGACCATGAGAAACAAGATTCTGAGGTCTGATGAAACCAAGATTGAACTCTTTGGCATAAAAGCCAAGCGTCATGTCTGGAGGAACCCTGGCACCATCCCTAAGGTGAAGCATGGTGGTGGCAGCAGCATCATGCTGTGGTGGTGTTTTCAGCGGCAGGGACTGGGAGACTAGTCAGGATCGAGGGGAAGATGAACGGAGCAAAGTACAGAGAGATCCTTGATGAAAACGTGCTCAGGACCTCAGACTGGGGTGAAGGTTCACCTTCCAACAGGACAACAACCCTAAGCACACTGCCAAGACAATGCAGGAGTGGCTTCGGGACAAGTCTCGATGTCCTTGAGTGGCCCAGCCAGAACCCGGACTTAAACCTGATCGAACATCTCTGGAGAGACTTGAAAATAGCTCTCTGTGACAGAGCTTGAGAGAATGGGAGAAACTCCCCAAATAAAGGTGTGCCAAGCTTGTAGTGTCATACCCAAGAAGACTAGGGTGTAATTGCTGCCAAAAGTGCTTCAACAAAGTACTGAGTAAGGATTCTGAGAACTTACGTGGTATTTATTTTAATACATTTGCTAAAATTCCTAAACCTGTTTTTGCTTTGTCATTATGGGGTAGTGTGTTTCTTTTATATATACACTGCTCAAAAAAATAAAGGGAACACTTAAACAACACAATGTAACTCCAAGTCAATCACACTTCTGTGAAATCAAACTGTCCACTTAGGAAGCAACACTGATTGACAATACATTTCACATGCTGTTGTGCAAATGGAATAGACAAAAGGTGGAAATTATAGGCAATTAGCAAGACACCCCCAATAAAGGAGTGGTTCTGCAGGTGGTGACCACAGACCACTTCTCAGTTCCTATGCTTCCTGGCTGATGTTTTGGTCACTTGAATGCTGGCGGTGCTTTCACTCTAGTGGTAGCATGAGACGGAGTCTACAACCCACACAAGTGGCTCAGCCTTTGTGCAAGGAGCAGCACTGCCAGAGCCCTGCAAAATGACCTCCAGCAGGCCACAAATGTGCATGTGTCTGCTCAAACGGTCAGAAACAGACAGATTTTATTGGGTTAAAATACGCTCATAAATTATATACAGCCATCCACAATCCGTAAGGCGCAAATACCAAAATTAGAGCGCAGCAGTGTGATTCACATAATTTTGCTATGTACAGGTCAATAATAAGTGATATCTGTATCACCAGCAGGCTACACCACTGCTGTCATCCTTATCTCCAATTGGTTATTCAACTTTGATGTATAATCTTTGTTCTTCCAATGGTGCAACTATCTTGGACTTTAGCCTACAAAAGCCTTTTCCTGTTCTTTCCCCGCGATGCATCAAAATGCATTTGGTGTGCCATCATAGTGGTCGCTGACTTGTGGTCACTTGCTCAGGCAGGAAACAAACTTAACTTGTTAATTTATTTATTTTTAATCTTTAAAAAAATGTAAACATCCTTTCTGAATTCAAAAGTAATGCTAGAAGTAATCTAGTTTTTCAAAAGTATCTAATCCGATTACAGTATTTCTGCTGGTTATGTAACGGCTTACATCATCTGCATGTATTTAGTGACCGCCATTATTTGAACTGCAGGTTTGGGAAAGTGTGTGTGTCAGAGATCTGATGTGTTTTTCTGCTGTTGTAGAACGTCCGGGAGGCGCAGGTGTTCAGCCTGGTGGCTGAGCGCAGGAGGAAGTTCCAGGAGATCATCAACCGCAGCAGCACCGAGGCCAGCCAGGTGGTGAGGCCCAAGAGCAGCTCTACGCGCTGGGTCCCGCCCGGCACGCCTCCCCAGCTGGTCACAGAGATCCTGGAGATCCGCGAGAGCATGCTCTCCCTGCTCATCAAGCTGCACCAGAAGCTATCGGCCAAGCAGAACTCTCTGTCGGCCACTTGGCTGGAGGATATGGAAACCAGCAGCCACGCCCACGGGGATGGCATCACTGCCATCGAGCGCGTCCTCACCAAGGCAGCCACGCGCAGCCGCCAGAGCAAGCGCAGCATCCAGGAGATCTGTGGCAAGGTCTCTCCTCCTGTCGCTCCCAAGAAGAACAGCCCCACTGACAAGAAGACCATGGATAAGGACGAGAGGTTTGTTACAGGCTCCCGTCCTGTTTGCAAAACCATGAACACCAACTTATCTGTACCACTTTAAATGAATACAATGTTTAAAAGGTTATTAGCCTTTGAAATGAGTCCCTCTTTTGAAGTTGTTCAAAGGGCTTCTGCAGAGGGATTTTGTATTTTGTAAATCCCCTTCACCCCACTGTGGAGTCTGTTTTGAAATGAAGATGAAGCCGGATTTGGCAGTTCCGCTCACATTCACCGGCCACAACATCCTTATTCTCTTCCCACCACTAAAGATGATGGAATGGGCTATAAGCACTCCATGATGACCTATTTTTGGGTTGACTAGACCCGCAGACGAAGGTAGCATCTCTCGCTCGTGGTGGTGCCAGGGCGACTGTGGGCCAGCCAATGGCAGAGGAAAGCCGAAAGGGGTGCTGCACATTTCTCAGGCGGGCCGTCTGTGCCCCTGAAGCTGTCAGTGGGAATTACTGAGCTGTGGCACTCCTGTCACAATTTGTTTATGTCCTCTTATTAGGAGTCTCTATTTACATTCAACCCTGCTCTCTGGAAGTCTGCACAGGCGCTACAGTCTGCCACATTAGGGAAATAATCACCTTGCCAGCCCTGCACCCAGTCACATACTGTAACCTTATTCAAATCAGACTCTTACTTTGTATGTATTGTGTCCAATGCTACAAAGTTCATCTTATACTTTATACCACGGGTGTTCAACTCTTACCCTACGAGGTCCAGAGCCTGCTTGTTTTATTTTCTATCTGATAATTAATTACACCCGTCAGGTGTCCCAGGTCTAAATCAGACCCTGATTTAGAGGGGAACAATGGAAAAAGGCAGTGGAACTGGCTTCGAGGTCCAGAGTTGAGTTTGAGGGCTTTATAGTATGCCTTTGTGGTAGCGTCTGAGGGGGAAAATGAGCATCTGTGACGGTCAGACAGTCACTCTGGAAATGAGAATGCACTGGTGGGTGAGTAGTGGTGATTTAATGGCTAGTCATTGAGAGAAGGGCTTTCAGTGTTATATAAAACCAAGCGTTTCCACTTACCCACAGAAGCTGTTGCTATAGAGATGGGTTAACCCCTTCAGTGTGTAGAGAATAGGCATTACTCCTGCATCAAAATAATGGAAGTCTGGGCCATATGCCTCGGCACTCTATTTTAAGTACATTTTGATTTGAATAGCGCGATAGGATGTTTATTTGTTTTTGTGTGGTGGTTTCAGACTTTCCACGCTATGCAACACTTTGACAGTTACGTAAAATGGATTGACTGATGTATCATGATGACAATTTTCTATGTAGTCTTCTATGCTAAGTTTATTTTTTCCTGGTCTTTCAGGCGTCAGAGGGCTCGAGAGAGACAGCAGAAGCTACTGGCTGAGTTTGCCTCCAGACAGAAGAGTTTCATGGAAACAGCCATGGATGTCGGTAAGGAGTGACCCGCCCCCCCCCCCCCCCCCTGTTTGGTCCAGCAGCATTTCTCATTCTCAAAGCTTATTCATGTTGTTCCCTCATCTATTAACTATTCTGAATGTTTGGTCAGTTTGTCTAATACACAGGAAAGTTGATTATTCAGAACCTGTCCAAGCTTTTAGATGTACTGATGTATGGTCAGATTTGTTACATGGTGCGCTATTATATTCTAGCACTTGGATACAGGGCCTGGTTCTCTATAACTTTCAAGTGGACTCCACTCACGTTGAGGATGTATTGTGCACACGTTCCATTATAGTCCTTGAAGGAAAGTAAAAAAGATAAAAATACAGCTTTGCTTTTATTTATTTTATTTTTTAATGTCAATGTGGCAAGGTGACACTGGCCACAGCCTCCCTGGTTTCCCCAGGCCTGTTAGGAGCAATGAGAGGAAAGCACTCCTCTGAGACTGGAGCCGTGCTGGTTGAGGGCACTGCGGATCAAAGCACTAATAGTGGGATGGACTCACAGGGACCACCCTGACACAGCGTGATTAGTGGATGAATAATGGTCTCTGATCAGAGGGAGCACTTAGGCAGGGCTACGGATGGGCCTCCGGCTGAGCAGGCTAGGACGCCTTGTGTGCAGGGCTACATCCCAAATGGCATCCTTTCCCCAATATAGTGCACTACTTTTTACCAGAGTCCTATGGGTCCTGGTCAAAAGTAGTGCACTATAAACTAAATAGGGTGCCATTTGGGAATTGTCTCTAATCTCCCTCAGGCTAACTGCTGTCTGGCTGGCTACAAGTTTCACATACACAACATCCACCTCACATACCTCTACTGTATTGGCACAACTAGGGGCAGACAGAGATGCGCATTAACTTCATTGATAATTGTGTTTTCTGATTTTGTCAAAAGATGTAATACAACTAAATGTATTGGCTATATGCTTGAACAATATACATGGAGAATGTGCACTGCCGTTGAAGAAATCTACCACAGCTAAGACTCTTGTGATTTGAGTTAGTACTTTCACTATTTTTCTTATTTTTTTGTAGGTGTCTCGGCTGACATTAGCCCACATTTATTGAACGGATTTAGCTTGTGTTTGTGTCTTATCAGTATAAAGAATGGTCTTGACTTCTCATGGGCTACATTTGTTTCACAGATTTAAATCAAAGGTCACAGATAATATAAATATTTGCACTGGAATTTTTACCAGACAAATTCGTCCAACAGTAAGAGCATCTGTTCAAGCATTAATCTCCCGGTGCTGCTTTTAAATAGAGTTTGTATAGATAGCTGTACCGACAATCACGCTACAATATTGACTGTAGGATTTTACACGTGTGTGTATAGTAGAGAGAAATAGCATAGCAACTTAGCAAGGCGGTAGTCCTGCATAGCAACACGGGTGTCCTTGTCTCCCAGCCCTTCTCCAGCTCTGTGTGTGTGCTGTGTATACTGAGGGCCTGAGGCCTGAGTTGTTCCATTGACATCTAATGCAAACTGTTTATTTCCCCTGGAACACACTGACCTCTCCTGAGATCATATTGCACCCTGAAGCAATAAATCAATTCCAACACGGGTTGACATTTCTACGCAGAATCTACTGTTCAAATTGAACACGGTCTTTAACATTTTAAAACTAATTTCACATCAGTAATTAATCTCTAGCGCCATGCCAATCCCTTGGACAGAGGAAGCAGAGAGCTGAAGTGTGGTTATTGGAAGCATTGATGCTAGGCACAGTCCGATGTTTGTATTCCTTTCCACTACAGTACAGTGAGTGGTGCTCTAATGCACACATTAGGTGAAGTGGTAATGTGCGTACTAATGCAGTGACAAGGTTGTCTGAAAGCCTCCTGTGCTTTTGTCAGTGCCTATCCTATTTACCCACCCTTTCTCATCCTGTATTTGAGAAAATGCTCTTGGGAAAATACATGCTTTTTCACCAAAGTGGAAATGTCGAGACTTGTGTTTGCTTCTCTCTAATAGAACTAGTCATTGATTTGCTCTGAGTTAGTAAAGAACAAGGTAATTGAGCATGGTATTATTTCTAGGCAGGAATGTGAGCATATCTGCCGGTGACCACCTCTAATGGCATTTTATTAGCACCCGGTTTTAGCCGGCCCCAAAGACTGCAGAGTTTCACACCACATTACCCTCCTAAAGTTTTATTTTTAATTTTAATTTTTTGCACATTGCTTGCCAATATCTATTCCAATGTGTCTTCTCGCTTTAAGTTTAATGTCAATTGATCAGAAAATCTGTTAATAATGCAAAATTGCTATCCAGCTCCAACATATCATCTAGATACGATGCATTTTCTGATGAAGCTTTTGAATGTGGTTATTAATCAAGTGTTTTATTAAAGACCCAAGAGTAACTCTTTGTCTGTCAGAATCCCCGGATGCTGAAGCAGCCATGGACCTGGGGGCCTCTGAGGTGATGGAGTCTGAGGTCCTCTATGACTGTGTGATCTGTGGCCAGAGTGGCCCTTCCACTGAGGACCGGCCCACTGGCCTGGTGGTTCTCCTCCAGGCATCGTCAGGTACTACTGCACTGTATCCCCCTCAGTGTGTCACACATCTGAATTAATGGCCTACACCGTCTGCCTTTCTTACCACTGTCCTGATTTGTTGTTCAATTTCAACCACCTACAAATGAACTGGCGATACGGAGTCAAATTAAAGGTAGTGTATTTCATTGATATGAAAATCTACTTCCCCCCCTTAGCACAGCCCTTGCCTGTTAAAAGATACACCGTTATTCATGGAAGCTTAGCACCAGCGTATTGGAAAATCACATTTTAATAGGTAGGTTAGCTGTTGTTTTAATTGGCTCATTTATCATTCATGTTGATCCCTGGCCGAGTTTTCATACTGCCTTTCTATGCCGTGCTGCCGGACAGGATCATTCACTGTCATGAAAATAGACGGGATGTTTGATTAGTAATTAGTTGCGGTTTGGGAACGCTCGCCGCCTCGAGGTCAAAAGAACACCTTATATGATCTGCCACCTGCTATTTCATATTAGCCCTCTCAAAAGACAGTGTAAACACTAAGTGAATTATCTGTCAGATCTTTATTGTCCTTTTCATAGCCTTAATCATTTGAAGCAGATTTTTTTTTTTTCAGGCTGCCACTGATTTACTGAGTGGATGTTTGGGAGATTAGCTGTCATTATCAACTGACGTATCAGTCACTATCCTCTGTTCCTGATGTGGAAAGGGGAAAATATCTGCGTTTGACTACAGGCACGCCTAAAACGTGACGTGTTCTCCAAGCAATCATTGCCCTTGATTTGTTTTATATAAATGTTATGTAGATCTATAAATGGGAATCTGAGAGCTCATTACTCATGCTAATACATTTATAATAAAGCTCATTGTCACTCACTGCGAGCCCCCGTGCTCTGATTTTTGTTTCAGTGCTGGGACACCGATGCAAGAGTGACGAGACGAAGAAACTGCCTACCACTGACGATGAGCACATCTACCCAGCGGACACGTGCGGGGCGGCTCACGACGTCAGACTCGCTCTCATGCAACGCTTCTTCAAAGATGTAGGTGTCTTGACTGACGCACCCAGTCACTTAAACACACACTCTCTCTACCTCGCACCTTCCACCCCCCCACTCTACTTCTCGCTTGTGTCCTTGGCTTGGAACTAGCTAGTAAAGCCTCACTGAAGCGTTTCAATGTAAGCACTACCGTTTTTCTGAAGTCTTTCTCTAAGCCTATTTTATGCACATAAAGAGTGGATTCCCATCATGCATGTTGAACCGTTTCCTCCTGAGCTGGGTTCAGGTGATTCAGCAGCCCAGCCCCCAGCCCAGTGTTCCAGCCTGCCAGTCTGTCAGCAGCTCCAGACTCCAGCAGCCAGAAAACAGAGAGAATTGGTCATGGAGGATTAAGACCTCCTGACAGAGCTTCTCCTCCCTCACTCCTCTACCCCTCTCTGGGAGCTTTGAGGCAGTTAGTCAGCGTGACAAAGAAACACTGCCACAGTCTTCGGGTGTTAGCTGCACTGCTGTTCTGCCATTTCTTGTCACTTTCTCCAGAAAAGGCTCCTCCTGCCTTTTTCGCACATAAAAATGCTGCTGTAGAAATGTAGTTAAATCAACTTCTTGTATATATTTCTGTCAAAGGAGGCTGCTGAGGGAAGGACGGCTAATAATAATGTCCGGAACAGATTGTATGGAAATCATGTGTTCGATGTATTTGATACCATTCAACTCATTCCGCTCTAGCCATTACCACGAGCTCGTCCTCCCCAATTAAGGTGCCACCAACCCCCTGTGGTTTCTATTCTACCGTTATGGAACTTAAGAGACTCTTATTTGTCTTGAGCTGTTCTCTTGTCTGTTTCGCAGAGTTCCTGTCTGCAGTCGGTCTCAATAGGCTGGGATGGGGGTGTATATGTGCAGACCTGTGGACACACCCTGCACATAGACTGCCACAAGTCCTACATGGAGTCTCTGCGGGTAGGGGTATCCTTATGAAAGTATGGATTGACATAAGGGTCATAACATAGGACAGTCCTACCTGCCCTGTTTCCTGTAATAATCACACATATTATTTTTATATATATATATATATTTGTTTTACCCAGAATGACCAGGTGCTGCAGGGCTTCTCTGTGGATAAGGGCGAGTTCACCTGCCCGCTGTGCAGACAGTTTGCCAACAGCGTGCTGCCTTGCCGCCCGGGCCGGAGCACCGAGGTGGTCAGCTGGCACATGCCCACCAACAAGAAGACCGCTGTGCTGGTGAAGGAGGTGGAGGACCTGCAGGAGCAGCTGGGGCTTTTCCCAGTAAGCACCACTGTAAGGCAGAGAGATATACACCGCTTCACCCAAGTCTATCCCCTTGACCCCGATCACGCCATCTTAACACTTCCGGACAAATGAGACTGACGCCAACAGTATTGTAGCTGTTTTGGTGTTACTCCAGTTTGGCCTCAATACATATTTCACCTGTCATCTCCTGCCAAACATTTGCTATGGTTTGTTTCATGTACTCTCCCAATGATTTGCAAATGCATACATGTAGGTGGCCATTTATGTCAATATTACCATAGTCAACAACATTTCAAAATGGAGATCCTGCTTCGTCACTTTGCAACCTTTCCCTTCCAGACGGAGTCCAACCTGAGTAAAGAGATGGAGTCGGTGATCAAGGACATCAAGAACACCACCCAGAGGAAGTACATGGACTATGGCAAGAACCCCGGTTCCCCTGACAACGACTTCCTCTTCATGTACTCTGTGGCCAGGTGAGGGACATGACGCAGTCAAAATGTCACCACAGACTCCTCTGAGATGCTTCAAAATAATGAAACCAAAGAGAAACTCCATTTATCACAGTCATATGGAGAATTTTCCATTTCCAGCTCCATGAGACTAAGTGAAAGTGCACCTGGTAACATATGGTGTGAGTCGTGCAGGCCTGGGAGATGAGCAATGGCCTGTGTTCCCGTGGCTAGTGACCCCTATGCGTGATCCAATCAGACAGGGAGGTCCTCCTCCTACTGCTCTCTTTTATGCAGCCCGCTGACTCTAGTCTTGTGGCCTCTGGCCAAAACACTGGCTACCTGGCCTGTCTGCTCCTCTCCTTTTGTGCTCTGAAAGCCGGCTCCCTGCCTTGCATTACAATGACTGGGCACAGAAAGAGAACTGCAACATTTCCTGAGTTTAGCCTAGTTGTATTTTTGTTTTGTTGCATTTATCCATTGAGCGCACTTCTTCGCTTGAGGGCCGCTTGAAAAGGCTTTTGTACAATATCTGTAGTGTACAGTCGGAGCGTATTGAATTTTAGTCTTTGTACCTGCACCGGATATATAGATTACTTGGTGTTTTTTGAAGTTGCTCGGTAGCTGTGAATGTTTTTTTGATTGGCTTTATTCATACCTCTGATTGTACTGCAGTGTGGGGCTGGAGGTGTCGCTGGAAATTCTTCTAAGCAACATTGGCAGCTTTGTCAGTTGACGCTGCAGTAAAATGGTATTGACTGGTTGGTTCCACCATCCTTTATTACCTCTGACTGTATGGGTTTAACGCTCTGCCGTTCTTCGACTGATTTTTGAGCTCTTTTTCTCCAGAGTACTTATTCACAGTTTTGTTGCTTCTTGTGTTTGGACACGCTCCTCTAAATGACGTTAAATGATGCTTTTATCATCGTCTGAAATTGATAATGCGTTACAGGGACTAGAGAATGGAACTGTCATTTCTATTCTCTCACCATAGGCAAAGGGTTGTGGGATGCCCTTGGCCCCTCCCAGTCTCCTCCCCCTCACCTTTTTCTCTCAACCTGTGCCCTGCAGAGAGAAGTCCTTGCTCCCTGTGTCTGGGTGCCTGTTGGTTTTCACAATTTCAGTGAACAGCGCAAATTGCCTGAGCAGTGGAAAATTCCTCTGTCGGAAGGGCGCTCTTATCAGTAGCAGCCAGATGAAGCTCGGCATGGCTGCATTATCTATGTGAAATTGCTTTTTCTCCCAGGAAGCCCGAGGATTTGCCCCCACCTCCCCAGCCTACGGGAGGAAACGTCCAGTGGCAGGATCAAAACAACCCCTGTTCAGTCTAATTTAAGCGACACCTATCTGCTTTTAATATCAATTTATTCTCTAATGGTCTTACTTTTTTTCTTTATTTGGTGGCAGAAATTGAAATATTAAATGAAATGTGTTTGGATATGCATGGGAAATTCACAGCCGAGATTATACAAGGGAAACTGGATGGAACAGCTTTTATGCCAATGGACTAGCTATTTACATTTTTTGTTATTGATATGAAATAGCTGGTACAAACACAACAGACAATGTCTGCTACATCTTCTATATCTGATATTTCTTATAAAACGGGTAAATAGAGGTTTAGTCAGTAACATCACCAGATATTGGTGATAATTTCGCTAGTTGAGCCCTCCCGTCTTAGGCCGCTACGAGCCCTCCCGTCTTAGGCCGCTACGAGCCCTCCCGTCTTAGGCCGCTACGAGCCCTCCCGTCTTAGGCCGCTACGAGCCCTCCCGTCTTAGGTCGCTACTGCAATAGCAGGTAGATGACATGAAGGAATGTTAATAGTCCACTGTTTTGTCCTGTTTCTGAATGGGGGGGATAAACTCCTGTCAGACTACCTGAGCTAAAAATGGCTGTGAAAATGCCCCAAAATCTTCCTCTTGTCCCACTAAGCCCTAGCAGTTGACTGTGTGTGTACTTAGTAATGGTTGTTTTCCTCAGGACAAACCTGGAGCTGGAGCTGGTGCACCGTGGAGGGAACCTGTGTTCTGGAGGAGCCAGTGCTGCAGCCAAGCGCTCCTGTCTCAGTGAGTACACCACTCCCCTCGCTTCTCACTAGATTAACATGCATGAAGCCTCCTTCCGTCTACTCGGTGCTATATGAAGTGTGTTGCCCTCTACTCGACCACTAAGCTATAGTGTACATCCGAAGTTGACCTTGTGTAAAGCCATTGACCCATGTTTCGTATACCAACAGTTTGAAATATTTTTTTTAGATTCAAAGAGATTAGAATGAAGCATTTTACTCTTTGTTCTTTTACGATAAGGTCCATTGGAATTTAGACTGATTATGGGGACTTGAGGGAATCGGAGGTGGTGGGAAGCCTTGTCCCAACGGCCCTTGTGTAATAAAGTGTCTGAGGTGAGATTGAAGCGGCTCGTCCATGTAACCGTTGGACCGTTGGTAAAGATTGTCGATTTAGCAGTGGTAGGGAAGGAGAGATGAGACTCTTTCTGCCGTCAGGGTAAATGAAGCAGACGAACGTGTCAAGTGCTGTTTTAGTTGATTGTGTGGCAAGGGTGGTCCACTCTGGGGTGGACTGGAAATGAAGACCGAGTGATGTCGCCGTCTTGAGCGGTGTGACTGCCCGCTGTGACAACAATGCCGAAGACAAAGCCTCCGACATTGGTGGTCGATTGGAGGACGACACACACTTATGCTCAGAGGTGCAGACGAAGATGCGAGGTTCTGATTTTTGGATGGTTGACTCAAGATGCCCAAGGTGTTTCTCCTTGGTTCTACTTTGTCTGTCATTTGAACTTGACCTTTTTTGATGTGTTTAACATTATGTTCTATCAGAGCTGAGCCTGGGGATGAGAGCAGTCCATTTTCCTGCTCTGTTTAATTAGTCTGTTTAGTGGCGATAAATTCGTGCTGCTCTCTGCTCTAGTGAGACGCCTGTCATCCTTGAGTGGGGCAAAAGAGATTTCACACTAGAGGACTGTCGTTTTCTGAGCTACATTAACTTGTGTAGCCACGCCGGCGGCCACATTTACTCAGTTGCAGTACATTAGTGTTGCCACTTCGTAGGGAATGGGATATGGAAGGGGGTACAGGGGACATGCGCTAACTACTACAACCCAAGGGGGTTCCTAAGCCCATATCCCACAAGGCACTTATATCGTTTAGCTGATGAGGATGTCATGGGCTGGAGAGTGGAGCCGGCACTCTCTCTCGTGTTAAATCAACTGTGGAGAGTCCACCTTCAAATGGCTCGCCTCTGGTATAGCTGCCATTTTTGAATTAGGCAAGTCTAGTGATGTGGTCTTTACAGTGAAGATGGCCTTCAACGTCCAATGCAATACTGTTATGGTAGGTGTCGGCCTATCACGATGAGATGTGTCCAAGAGAATTTCTCATTTGAAGTGTTTGTCTGCAGGAGGGTGGGTGTTAAAGTAATCTAATCCCAACATAAGTCACACAGCCATTACAAATCTATATCGGAGGGATGACAAGTGCGGGGGTAAAGATCATAGCAAATAGCATGAGCTTTAATAGAAAGCAGAGCCAGATCAATATCTGACGGCAAACTGAATACCTCTCTTTTGGTGCTGTCAGACCGTGTGTCTGTGGGGGGGTACAGAGCACAGGACATCGCAGCAGACTGGGAGAGGAGAACAGGCACATACCAGGCAGGGGCTGACTGATGGAAGAGGTGTTAGCCATGCGAGCAGCAATTGAAGCCTGGTTCCCTGCCAGCTTGAAGGGCATTGGCTGGTGATCCTTCCTACCACAGTGTCACTCTTCACATATCTTCGTCCTCTAGCGGAGGGACTCTAACCCCATCTGACAGACGGAGGGACTGAAGCAGAGTCACTCACCTCCTTCGACCTCTGGGTCATATCCTGCTGCAACCATGTGTCAGCTGTAGAGGGCAGTGTTGCTCTAGTTTGACAGCCGTGTGAGCCAACTCACCCGAAGGTCCACATTGCAGCACTGGAATTCAATGTTTTGCTGCATTACAGCTCTGTCATAACTATCAGAAGAAATATATATATTGGGCTACAGGTCTGTTGGATGTAAAGAACTGTGTTAGTATTTCAGACCACTTGGTTGTTCTTCGTGAGAGAAAGTAGCCAACATGATCGCAGGTCTCTATATTAGGAACATATGGTTTGTTATTGTATGCTTTTACAGGTGTAATTTTGAAATGTAGTTTTTTTTCTCCAAATTTCAAATAGACATTTAACTCTGGTTCTAATGAGCACTACCTTAGTGGGCCATTAAGGAGAAGTAGATGTCATGAGTTTTTTTGGTGTTAATATTAAAGGAGGACATTGTTCCAGGAGGAGATTACATTTTGTGTGTGTGAGAGCGAGAGAAAGGTTTGGCGCTCTTCATGTTCCATTAGTTCCACAGTGAACAGGTGTGACTCCTGAGCAGAGAGGATAGCTGGGAGCGGAGTAGTGCCGTCTATCCATCTGGCCTGTTTTGTCCCAGCCGCTACCCAGTCAAACCATTACGCTCAGTGCAATCAGTTCAAGTCAACTGCATCTGTCATTTTGATACACTCATAGCTTGGTGTTCCAGTAGGCACTGGCCAATGGACATGCAGGTGGCCAGCTACAGTTAGCCGTCTCATATCTGCTCCAGTGTTTTGATCTATCTGGCTGACCATTTAAATCCATGTGTTTTTTTTTTTTTTTTCTGTCTTTCAGATCAGCTTTTCCATGTGCTTGCCATGCACATGCGTCTGTACAGCATTGATTCTGCGTACAATCCCTGGACCAGGTTGACCCAGGTGGCTCAGAGAAGAGACGAGTGAGTGACGGCCATCCTAAAGCTACACTACACAGACATTCGGTACTCTACTCTCACCTCTCCTCGCCCTGCAGGTCCACTACACACACTGAACCCCCCCCCCCCCCCCCCCGAGTCGTGCAGATCCACCTGACATCCCTACACCCCTCTCCTAAGTCCAGTTTACCCTAACAGCCCATTCAACACATACGCAACACACGCACCCTTCCTGTAATCACAGTGCCACTCTCCCCTCACGCTAAACACCACCATCCCCCCCTGGCCCTTGCAGCTTTTCCTCTAGACAAAGAGGAGCCAAAAACCGAGAAGGCACCATGCGTGGTTGCCATAGATACCAATAATTGCTGCATCTGGCAAATTACCGGGTGCTCGTTAGAGAGCGAAACGACCCCGTCACGATCACTGCACCGAGAAACAACCGCACCACACATCTCAGCCCTCCGCTGCCCAGCCTCATCTTTCACAGGTTCAGAGAAACAGAGAAATGTAACAAAGCACAGTCTCCCCTTTATTCATGCTCTCGCTACAGAGCTTGTTTTTGTTGGTCAGACGTGCTCTGTCTTGAACAGTTTGGCTTCCCAGGTTCAGTCTTGAGAGCTATTAGCATCCCAGTCGTATAACACTTAGCACTATTAGGTGACCTAACGACCTCTCTCCCTCCCTGTTAGCGGTGGAAGACAGCTTTTTACACCTGTTACTATTTAAATGCTCCGAGCCAGGCAGGAGTCTCAGAGGAGCAATTTTGTGTTCAAAATCCCTTAGAGATTCGGAAGGCAACTATGTCATTGACACCCTGCCAGTCGTGTTCCTCTATTTAACTAGGACAGAGAACGTCGATGCCCGTGCCTTCCTAGTCTGACTATAACACAATCTGTTTTTCATAACCGCTCTCTTATGTCCATTTATGTGGGATGCCTTACATTTAATTAAGTCTCATTTTCAAAAGACTACATTGCTCATGTGATTTTATTAGTCATCTGGATTTGACTGAGATGTGCAACATATATTTCGTTGTGTGGGCTGTTCACTGTAGGCAGGTCTTTTTTTGAATTTGATGGAATGAAAGCAGATTGCTGCGTCATAAAGGTTTTCTTCTATTGCACGCTAGAATTAACCGGCGAGTGCCTTCAAAATGGAATGTATTATTGTGTAAGTGCACCTCCCTTCATTCGATGTCCCCGGAGGTCTTGAGTGGAGATGGAGGCTCTCTATGGGCAGCCAGATGAAAAGCAGCCATTTTAAATGGAGGTGGCAATCAACAACAATATGTGGCCCGGGTTGCATTATGGAAGTGGGTCAAGGGATATAAGGGAAGATGCTTTGCTTTCTCCCACTGCATTAAAGTGGGGGACTCCTCGAGGGCAATTGGAAGTGTGACGTCATTGCAAGTTAAGTGCACAGCATATTAAGGTCAACCACAGGAGGTTGGTGGCATCTTAATTGGGGTGGACGGGCTCGTGGTGAAGGCTGGAGCGGAATTTGTGGAATGGTATCAAACGCATGGTTTCTGTGTGTTTGATGCCATTCCATTTGCTCCATTCCAGCCATTATTATTAGCTGTCCTGCCCTCAGCAGCCTCCACTGAGTGCAGCGTATACAGTATATTCAAGGGAGGACTTTCTTGGCCCTGAGAAGATAAAGGCAATGGGCATCTACGGTGGGCTCAAAGTATTGGGACAGTGACTCTTTTTTTTGTTTTGGCTCTGTACTCTTTGAAATGATACAAAGTATGCACTTTAACCGCAGTCAGTCAGCTTTAATTTGAGGGTATTTTCATCCATATCGGGTGAACCGTTTAGAAGTTACACCACTTTTTGTGTATATATAGTCCCCCCATTTGAGGGACAAATTCACTTGTGTATTAAATTAGTAAAAAGTTAACTATTTGGTCCCATATTCATAGCACGCAATGACTACCTCAAGCTTGGGACTCTACAAATTTGTAGAGACATGCTATCTTCTCACCATTACAACAACAGGGGGGTTTATGATATTTGTGATTCTAACTTTCTCGCTCATCATTATTCAGGATTATCTGTAGTCATGACAACATCCACATTAATGTAGAAGTGTTATTAAAGATGACAGTCTGCACGTTAACCGCCATAGTCATTTATCATTTCAAATCCAAAGTGCTGGAGTACAGAGCGCAGAAAACAGCAAAAAGAAATCGCTGTCCCAATTTATTTTGCACCTCAATGCATTTTAGCGTGCACATTCTCTCTTACCTGCACCTACCAGTAGTTATTGGGAATAATCAGGGTGGAAATTGACAGAATTGAATGGGTAAACCCAGCTAGGGGTCCACTTAAACAGCGATTGCTAAAAATATATTCTGTTGAACTGGCAAACTGATCTGATGTCTCTGCTCTTTCTATTTGTTAGTCCCATCCAGTCTTGTCCATGTCCTCTTTTGTTTGTCTTTTCCCCCTCCTTTCTCTTTCACTTGTTGCTGCTGTTGTCAAAGTTTTTCATGTACAGTTTATAATACAGTTCTTTGACAGTTGGTGGGGCAAATAGAAGCAGTAAAAGGAATTTGAGTGATTTGCCATTTAAAAGTTATATTATGGTAGATCAAGAAGTTTTCAATTGTTATAGGCTAATGGAGAATTCAAGATGAACAAGTTAAAGGTGTTCAATATAGTAAACAATAATTCTGATTTACTTTAGTAGGATGGATTAGAAAAGTACCAGATACCAGGAGTGGTCTTCCTGAACGAAGCACACTAATAAGCTTGGGCCATAGCGTCTTGCACATACCGGCGCCTACATGCAGTTACGAAAATAGCTCTTATCTTTTGATTAGAAGCTATTTCTGTTCAGTCACTCAGCATCGCTGTTTCTAGCTTCCTACCTGAGGGACAGACTGAGGTGTATTCCCATTGGTTGGAGATGTCTTTGAGCCAAGGTTTGAGGTGCGTTCTGAAAGAGCAACACAGCACAATGTTTTGAATGGACATTTTAATAATAACTGTTCAAAGGATTTACCCACAATTGTATTCAAATTTAAACCGGAAGGTGCATTCCCCCTCCTAATTCATCCCGTCCCGTTTCCACCCATGGGAAAAATAAGATGTTTTCAGACCCCTTGACTTTTTCCACATTTTGTTAGGTTACAGCCGTATACTAAAATGGATAAATCATTTTTTCCCCTCATCGATCTACACACAAATACTCCATAAAGACAAAGCAAAAGCAGGTTTTTAGAAATGTTTGAAAATGTATCTAAAAAAACGGAAATCAGTGAAGTATGTATTCAGACCCTTTTACTTTGTTGTAGCACCTTTGGCTTACAGCCTCGAGTCTTCTTGGGTATGACACTACAAGCTTGGCACACATGTATTTGGGGAGATTCTCCCATTCTCTGCAGATCCTCATCTCAAGCTCTGTCAGGTTGGATGGGAAGCGTCGCTTCACAGCTATTTTCAGGTCTCTCCAGAGATGTTAGATCGGGTTCAAGTCCAGGCTCTGGCTGTGCCGCTCAAGGACATTCAGAGACTTGTCCCGAAGCCACTCCTGCATTGTCTTGGCTGTGTGCTTAGGGTCATTGTCCTGTTAGACTGGGGTGAAGGTTCACCTTCCGAGGTCCTGAGCGCTCTGGAGCAGGTTTTCATCAAGGATCTCTCTGTACTTTGCTCTGAGTTCAATCTTAGTATCATCAGAGTCTTTAGGTGCCGTTTGGCAAACTCCATGAATGGAAACAGGATGCAGCCGAGCTCAATTTCGAGTCTCATACTAAAGGGTCTGAATACTTATGTAAATAAGGTTTTTATTTTTTATAAATTTGCAAACATTTCTAAACCTGTTTTCGCTTTGTCATTATGGGGTATTGTGTGTAGATTGGGGATTTTCTTTCCTTTAATCCATTTTAGAATAAGGCTGTAACGTAACAAAATGTGGAAAGTTAAGGGGTCTGAATGCTGTACCTACCTTGTTTCAATGAATACTTAACTCTTATCTTAATGCGAATGTACTGTATGTTTTTCAATATGTCTTAGTGTTACCTCAGGTGTGTTTTTCTCTACAGCTGCCTGGATGACGAGAGGCCAGAGGTCCCCATGCTGTTCAGAGACTGCCCATCCCTGCTCATCATCTTTGTGTTGACCATGCCACAACCACTACGCAAAGGTGCTGTCACTAACTATCCATCATTTTTTTATTAAAATATATATATATATATTTTTAAATCAGACGATGGACGTGAGGGGAAGGGGAGTTAACGAGGCTACAGAGGGAGGTTTCTCATCGGTTGGGTCAGAAAGACAGACCGTTATCAGTCCTAATCATGACTGAATGTAGGGAGAGTTCTTATCTGTTCTTCCGTTCCCTCTATTTTTGGCTGTAAGGAGCAGAGTGACATCGCCCTGTTTATGGAGGCTGTGCACCCTTCACATGCCCTTCATCTCCAGCTGAGTGCTTCCTGTTTGATCTCCTCCAGGCTCAGCCCTGTGCCCGAGGGGAGGGCCACTACATTGGAGCCCAAATTGCAGCAATCATAGGCCTACTTAATGGGTGCCATGCCATACAAAGCTGTGCTGAACTGAACTGCCTGAATCCATGGACACTGAGGCGGTATGAGGCCTAAAGATCTATCCTAGCATCAAAATGGGGGAGAAATTTAGAATACTCTGAAATATAGGCTATACTTAACTCTGGTAAACAATATACAGTACAATACAATTGTACATGGTGAGTGAAAAAGAGCCTGAGATAGTATTGGTGAGTTGATATAGCTGTGACAGTTTTTTTTTTTCAGAGAAAGCCATTTCACAGCTGTTAGACCTCTTCTCCCTATTGACTGATTAACACCTCCTTACATTGCCCTTCAGTCTGTCGGGGAAAACTGCCCTCAATGTCTTATGCACTTTTAGATGGACTTTGTGTCGTCTTCAATTCCACATTGATTAAGCCAAATAAGCATCATTACGGCCCTCCTTGTGACATGGAGAATTGATTTTTAACACATCACTATGCGAGATGGGTGTGAATGAAGTATTGTTATTATATCCGTGGCATGGAGATGGAGGTCAGGACATGTCTGGGTTTTTCTCTCATTTAGAGGGGATAGGAGGGAGAGGCGGGGGGGGGGGTTCCTAACAGCCTGTATGTCCTTCATGGCAGTAAAGGTTGGTTTTTTTTGGGGGGGGGTTATATGCTGACAAGCAACACAATGGCCAGTCCAGTGGACCTGTCACCACCACCACTTTCCTAAGGAGGGGGAATTGTTTTTCTGTCGGTTCAAATCCAAGACCTGCTCCAAATCCCAGCTCCCACCTGGCGGGCCCGGTGCCCCCTGCTAATTACAAGTCTATTTGATGAGCCTTTATAAACACCGGAGCGTTCCTCTGGAGACCAAACTTAACCTATTGACTTGTCTTCTAGCCCAATAAAAAGGTTTAATCTCCTTTGAAGGCAACCTGATTGTCCAGCTCTTAAAGGTCATTCTAGGCCTCCTTTAAGTAATTCCTTTTACTGTTGAACATAGATGAAACTGCTGTCTATTTAACAAGGTGTTCAAAGTAGTCACTGGGAAGAGATAATGTACTGTATGCCTGTATTAATGTATTGTTCCACTTAGTAATTCGTCTGTGGAGAACACATCTTGGCTGTTGTGATTTCCTGTTTTTGCTGATTGCTTGGATGCTCTATCCATGCCCATAATTATTGTAAAAGGAAAAATGCAAATGAAGGGCGGTAATTTGCATATTCTTCCAAAACGATTAACTTTGTTGCCATCATATTCCTGTTTTTATGATATGCAGATTTTCATCCATGAGTGGTTCTTCGAATGAGAATGGCAACAACTTTAATTATGAATCCATTATTCTTCTCAAAACAATGAAAGTCTGACCAAGACTATGTAGCGCGAGTATCCCAACACTATACATGGGTGTGTCTCCTCTCTCTGTTCCTGCAGAACACTTCATCTGTCTGGTGAGGATGCTGTACAACCTGCAGTACACCCAGGCTCTGGCATCTCTCTCAGCCAAGTTCAGCCCCGAGGAGAGGCAGGCCTGGAGCACGTCTGGAGCTCTCAAGAAGGTAATGGACATATCACCCACCCTCCTCACCGTACTGCTGCCTTGTACTCTACCAAGTTACCTTAGGAAAGTTCCCTTGATTGAGAAGCCAATGCAGGCGGTGTCTCTATACTTTCTACCTGTTATTCCCAGGAACTGTTTACAGCCGTAGCAAATGAGTGTGAATGCAAATAAAGATTAAGCCCTGGCCTAGTTAATTTAAGCAGTTTGGGCTGTAGATGTATCGATCATCATTATCAAGGAGAGAGAGATTACCGGAGAGGGCTGACATTAATTGGCTTTTCATCTTCAGTCTATTAAATCTGTATTAGCAAGTGGCTGGTTGGAATGTAAATGGGCAAACAGCAAAATGCCCACCCTTTTAGTGTTTTCTATCTATTGGGGCGCTGCTGAATGTCTTCCCCCACTCCGTCACGAACAATGCAGCACTGTCATTTAAGACCGCTCGGAAATCCTCATTGTTAACACGGGCCATATTTGGAGGGATGTCGTTGTATTTAAATTGCAGTTGATAAAAAGACGCCAAAGTCTCAACCGAGATCCCGAGCCCAGAGGAAGGAAATCCTGACTCCAAATTCCTCCAGCTATAAATCTAGGACTGAGAACGCCAGGCTAGATAAGACTGGCTGATGGTTTATATTCTCCCACCGTCAACTTGATAAATGCTAGCAGCTTTACTCCATATAGAATATTAGTCAAACCAGTTTAATTTTATCAGAACACACATTCAGTAATGTCTTGGCTCTTATCAACGGTGAAATATTTTATTGCATGAAAATGTGTCCTCGGCTTATTCTGCATAAGATATTATACAGTGCTGCACATTTTTGAGGGGGAAATATGCACACTGCAGCACATCTCAAATACTTGACATTTGACTGCTTGAATATCATGTGAAACGGTTCCAGTGGCACAAGCTGAATTGTTTCAAAGTAGTGTCATTCTATAGTACTCTGTCACCTCTACTTTTTGACTTTTTCTCACACAGAATGCTTTCAATGCCGAGAAGTCCTATGACGCTCTTCTCAGCCATGTCATCGGTGAGCTGTCCAAGGTGAAGACTGTGTATGATGTGAACACTGAAGTGCCGTCTATGGTAAGCCATATAGCGTTTGGGGTTTCAAAACCAAGCTTCCGAACTCTGTGCTTGGCTAGCTCCATCTCTCTTGGTAATCCCCCCCCCTGGTTTTCTCCTCTTTTCTCTTACATGATAAATTGGCCATTACCCAGAACAACAATGCTTTGATATCTGTGCTCTCTGAAGGAGATGTATATCACCCCATTATCAGCCAGCTGTTGAAAGGTTATTGATGAGGCATTACTCCTGTGCTTCCTTCCCCAGCTGAGCTCCAGTGTGTGGTCCCCACACTCCATAGAGTACAGCCTCCAGCAGTTCTGCCTGCCCTACCTCCGCCTCTCCTGTCTCCTGCAGCACCACCTCTTTGGGGACAAACTGTCAGGTTGCCCGGTACTGTTACTGTTCCATATCTCCGTCTGTCTGTCTACCTACCTGCCTGCACCGTAGCAGCTCCAACCCCACGGCTTTAACTAATACTGACCATTTGTTTCTTTTTCAGGAGGTAGAGGAGTTCTCAGGCCTCGCCGGCTGTCTAGGGCTCCTGGCCCCGGCCCTTCAACCATCCAACCCCGTCTACAGTGCCTCGTGTCTTGACTGGACGGTCAACGCTTTCGACCTGATGACTCAATGGTGCTCTGAGGTCACGGGGCTCTCTGACACTCAGGCAAAGAAATCAATAGTAGGTTTGAGGCTGAGCACTTAACGCCACCAATCGTTGTGCTCCATTATAACGTCTCCAAAGCATCAATGGTGGTGTCATTTTGTGTTTCACTATTGTGTTATAAAAGAGTATTGACACCATGTGTGAGCCATGGCATTTCAGGCCCTTTATTTTAGCCAGTGCTGCGTATAGCCCCTCTACTGTATATTCAGTGCTGAATATAGCCCTTGCGAGAGTAATGTTTTTCCCCACCCTGCCTTTGTCACTCGGCACAGACCTTTGCTGCCTTACATCACAAGATGAAACCTCACATCGCTTCACACTGCCATTCTGGATTGTTTCTACCTTTCAACCCACAACATTACACCCTGGAGTTGAAGTGCATACTGAAAAATGTGGCATTTAGGAACTCTTGACAAGTTATTCAGTAGAAGGCTTTAAACTTACTTTAATTTCCTATATTCTTAAATCCCTTTTAGTAACAAGTGGAGAGAGACAATGCCCCAACTGAAATGAATGTACAGTAGCTTAAGTGTTTCTTCGGGGTGATGCTTAAAGGAGCAGGATGAAAGGGCTATGTCATATTTTCTTCAATGTCTAAAGGTTGCCGAGGCGACCTGATGAGTCCGCTGATTAAGACTCTATTGACAGGTTAGAGAGCGCAGAAGAGCACATGGCTAAATGAAAGGGACTTCAGAGTCAGCTCTTGCGGAATTGGTTTTGTTCTTAAGTGATGAGGCAGCTGAAGGGTAGGCCTACCATGGACAAGGCACAATAGTGAGCACCAGCTCCTATGCATCCAAGCTGTTACAATGGATTGCCTAGGTCACAAAGTTGCAGTTCAAAATTGGACTGTTGTGACAAACATGTTTTTTCCCCTCTCCATCCAGACCTTGCTTGTCCAGGATCCACAGTGGGCGTCCCCCCACCTCCTCCACTTACCTGACCACTACAACATCATCTTCCAGTACTACCACAAGAAGGCCTGCACTGCCTGCAAAAAGGTGCCAAAGGACCCAGCACTCTGCCTCGTCTGTGGCGCCTTCGTCTGCCTCAAAGGGTTGTGCTGCAAGCAGCAGGGGATCTGTGAATGTGTTTTGGTGAGTGGCCCTGCTTTTTCGAAGGCCATATTAGACTACAGTGGGGAGAACAAGTATTTGATACACTGCCGATTCTGCAGGTTTTCCTACTTACAAAGCATGTAGAGGTCTGTAATTTTTATCATAGGTACACTTCAACTGTGAGAGACGGAATCTAAAACAAAAATCCTGAAAATCACATTGTATGATTTTTAAGTAATTAATTTGCATTTTATTGCATGACATAAGTATTTGATCACCTACCAACCAGTAAGAATTCCAGCTCTCACAGACCTGTTAGTTTTTCTTTAAGAAGCCCTCCTGTTCTCCACTCATTACCTGTATTAACTGCACCTGTTTGAACTCGTTACCTGTATAAAAGACACCTGTCCACACACTCAATCAAACAGACTCCAACCTCTCCACAATGGCCAAGACCAGAGAGCTGTGTAAGGACATCAGGGATAAAATTGTAGACCTGCACAAGGCTGGGATGGGCTACAGGACAATAGGCAAGCAGCTTGGTGAGAAGGCAACAACTGTTGGCGCAATTATTAGAAAATAGAAGAAAATAGAAGAAGTTCAAGATGATGGTCAATCACCCTCGGTCTGGGGCTCCATGCAAGATCTCACCTCGTGGGGCATCAATGATCATGAGGAAGGTGAGGGATCAGCCCAGAACTACACGGCAGGACCTGGTCAATGACCTGAAGAGAGCTGGGACCACAGTCTCAAAGAAAACCATTAGTAACACACTACGCCGTCATGGATTAAAATCCTGCAGCGTACACAAGGTCCCCCTGCTCAAGCCAGCGCATGTCCAGGCCCGTCTGAAGTTTGCCAATGACCATCTGGATGATCCAGAGGAGGAATGGGAGAAGGTCATGTGGTCTGATGAGACAAAAATAGAGCTTTTTGGTCTAAACTCCACTCGCCGTGTTTGGAAGAAGAAGAAGGATGAGTACAACCCCAAGAACACCATCCCAACCGTGAAGCATGGAGGTGGAAACATCATTCTTTGGGGATGCTTTTCTGCAAAGGGGACAGGACGACTGCACCGTATTGAGGGGAGGATGGATGGGGCCATGTATCGCGAGATCTTGGCCAACAACCTCCTTCCCTCAGTAAGAGCATTGAAGATGGGTCGTAGCTGGGTCTTCCAGCATGACAACGACCCGAAACACACAGCCAGGGCAACTAAGGAGTGGCTCCGTAAGAAGCATCTCAAGGTCCTGGAGTGGCCTAGCCAGTCTCCAGATCTGAACCCAATAGAAAATCTTTGGAGGGAGCTGAAAGTCCGTATTGCCCAGCGACAGCCCCGAAACCTGAAGGATCTGGAGAAGGTCTGTATGGAGGAGTGGGCCAAAATCCCTGCTGCAGTGTGTGCAAACCTGGTCAAGAACTACAGGAAACGTATGATCTCTGTAATTGCAAACAAAGGTTTCTGTACCAAATATTAAGTTCTGCTTTTCTGATGTATCAAATACTTATGTCATGCAATAAAATGCAAATTAATTACTTAAAAATCATACAATGTGATTTTCTGGATTTTTGTTTTAGACTCCGTCTCTCACAGTTGAAGTGTACCTATGATCAAAATTACAGACCTCTACATGCTTTGTAAGTAGGAAAACCTGCAAAATCGGCAGTGTATCAAATACTTGTTCTCCCCACTGTATATCTGAAAAAACAGCATGATTTTCATACCGTGTTTTAAAAGATGTCTTATTCATTGGGTGGCCCGATGTGCTTAATTTTTAGGTCATTGATGGATATTATTGCTTGCTTGCTTGGGTGGTGCTGCTGTGTGTGCAGATGACTGATTAGGTGAAGAGATTGTTTATGTCTGTCTTTAGCACTCTCAACACTGTGGTGCAGCAACAGGCATCTTCCTATTGATCAACGCCTCTGTCATCATCATCATCCGAGGGCATCGCTTCTGCCTGTGGGGCTCTGTTTACCTGGATGCCCACGGAGAGGAGGACCGCGATCTACGGTACGAACACACTCCATAGACACATTGCCGAACACTTCTTCAGTTTCATATCTCACACAATGATCTTGTCAGGTTCTCACTTGAACGGTTGATGTGGTGCGGACTATGCTGATAATTGAAGTGATTTACTTACATTTTTACAATCTTTTTGCAGTCGTGGCAAGCCCCTGTTTCTATGTGTGGAGAGGTATAGAGTGCTGCAGCAACAGTGGGTTTCGCACACCTTCGATCACATTAACAAGCGCTGGGGACCTCACTACAACGGACTGTAAGGTTACCTGAACCCACACCCTGATGGAAAAGAATCTCTTTGACTTATGTGTCTGCCTCTGTTAAACATATAGGAAACTTATCATGTGATATAAGCAAATATGCAGTGAGTGTCACTGCCACAGCTTTGGATTATGTGGATTTTGGTGTACAATCATGCCTAAAGACTAACTGTGTGTGTGTGTGTGTGTGTGTGTGTGTGTGTGTGTGTGTGTGTGTGTGTGTGTGTGTGTGTGTGTGTGTTTATTTAAGTGATTTACTGTGTGAATTTCAACAGGGAGAAACCTGAAAGCAGAACTTTGCCCAGTTAGTTTGGAAGAGGTTTTGAAGACAGACAGTTTTTTTTTCACCAAAAAATACTCAGATTCTGGTGGATATTTGTACACTCTGAATGGCTTACAGGTTGAGTTCGAACTACTCGATATTTGGAGTATATAGAATGACAGATTTGCCCCTGGTAAGGTTAATGATTATCATCTTTGTCACCATGTACGAATTGATGCATATCCCTCATTTTTTGACTTCATACTGCTGGCATGAGTTTAAAGCTCTTGATAAGTATACCAATGTTATTGCAAATTGTGTGCTCAGTGTGTGTGTTGGGACATTCTGGTAGGCGACACAAGTCCGCTCATCAACAAAGAGTTTATTGCAGTTAAGCAAAGGCAATTTTTTTTTACATTCATCCTCAGGTATAATTTTTTTGCTGCAGTTTAAAATTCAACGTTTTTAATATTTTTAATAAATGTTGCTGCTCATTGTTCCAATAAGTAATTTTACCTTTTGTAAAGATTATTTTTGTTTTCTTTTTCTAAGAAATTAAAGTTTTGTTTATGGTAGATGGCTGGCAACAGGTTGTTGATTCCAGCTCGCTGCAAGGTTGAGGGAGACAGTCATCTCTATTGGTCTTTGCAGTCCTGCCTTTCATTATGCCTCCGGCCCGGGTCCCTGAGGAAACTCAATGCCCACTCACCAGTCTGGCCACAGTAGAGTACACAGAAAAGACTGTTGTGGAGTATATCTGTCCAATGTAATTGGCATGCTTTTCCCAAAATCTCCATTGCTCAGAATGTCATGTGCAATGGGATTTTGCTAAAGTTAAATTGAAATATTTTTATTTCAAAGTTATTGTACTGATATGGCTTTCTTTAAGGGAATGGGAATCATTTCATCCTTTGTGCTGGTGAAGAATTTTGCAGTTTTAGAGTACAGTTTCATTTATTTTTTTGGCCTGATTTTCACATTTCCTTAGTTTCTCTGTAAAGTTATAGTAAATGTACATGGGCTCATAATGCAAGATCCCATCTTTAAATAACCATTGGTAAAGACAAGTCATTGGGAAATTGTTGAAGATGATGATAGATGTAATTGTAGGTGGTTTTGCAAAGTGTAATAGCGTTAATCTTAACAAATTTGTCATTCATTTAATCCACACTTGTGGTCCAATGATATCATTTTCTATACTTTCAAATAACAGTTTATTTGTATGCTTTTGATTGCCAAAAGTTATAATTACAGTGTATTTATAAGGAAGACTATTTCCCTATGCCTAAATTTCTCCAAGTTTAAATTATTATCTTAGGTCATGGATGCATTCCAATGTTAGACATCAGACTTCAACCATAATACACAATGTATGCATGCCATTGTTTTTTCAGTCACACTTTAGTCACACTTTTTGAGTTTTGGGTCTTAAATGCTTAGTTTAAATTACAATGTCACCAACTGGATGAGTAGATGGCCTACTTATCCACTTGTGCGTGCAAGATAACGTTTAGTGAAAAACAGCACATTCAAATCCTTGGGTGATTTATTCTGGTGAAAAGTATTTTGTGAATTGCTGGTCCACATCGTGCTCGAAGGAGGAATCTTTTCGGGAATATTTATTTCCATCCACGCATGCTGCTTATCTGTCTACTCTGAGATTCCCTTCCCTCTTTTTTGCCAGTCCCTACTTTGTAGCCTACATGACTGCAACAAAATATCCAATGAGTGATGGGTGTACGTTCTAATTGAAAGTTCTTTGTTCTCCTGTATGAATGAAAATCAGAAGGAATACAGTACATTACTGTAGGTGCTGATTCAGGCTTTCTGAGTTGGATCAGAAAGTGTGACTTGGACATTTATTGCAAATGTAACATATGTTAATAAAATATAAACACACTGACTCGTTTATCTTCATTCTCCATGCTGATGTCATTTAGATTCGATATGGAACAAATATATATCCTATTTTTATTCTCCGGTGGGTTTGTGTTGTCGTTCCATTCAGATGATTAACATAATTGGCCTGCAGCAAAGCCCCTTGTGCTTCCTTTGTCTACTCAGGCCATTAACTATGATTTCTCAGGACCTCAAGTTGAAATTGAGGTTAGCTCCATGGTAACCGTTAAAGATGGACTATGTAAAAAGCACTCAATTTACTGTTTGAAATTAGGAAAACTATTAGAATTTTTGCAGTTTGTGACAAAACAAGCAAGTACAGTGTAGAGAATCATTTTACCATCGCAACAGCGCTGAAATATATTTTCCCATAACCAAAATTATTGTATTTTCAGCTGTTTGAAGCTGGTGCACACAACCTAAAGTAAGCAAAGAAGAATCGTTAAGAACGGTAAGCATAGAAAATGGTGCACATAGCACAGATCTACTGCTGCTTAGACTTGCTTGCATTGAGTGACCGATCTAGAACTACCTTTTCTCTGTGAATTTGTTCGGGTTGCCCAAAAAAGTTAAAATATTGCCTCAGCACTAACATGTACATCCTGCTCTTACAGTCGAGCTGGGAGAAGAAACTAAACTGTCCAAAATGGAAAAGAATAATACACAAATATTCAGCCACATTTGTATTTCATTTTTGTGAAATGTATTGTTAGTGCTTACAATGTTTCCATGTACATGATCACATATGCCTACTACATCACAAGAAGTCAAAACACATACTGTAATCGAAATAAAACAGATTACATCATTGATTAAGATTGATCTACTTCTTGTCACAGTGAATTTTGTCTCTGGGTATTGTTGCAGAAATGTGCAGATAGAACATTGTTCTGGGACTGGGAGCACTATGGATCATTTACTCATTGGTTGCTTTGACTGAATATATGATTTAATGTACAATTTGAAATAAGAATTTGTTCTTAACTGACTTGCCTAGTTAAATAAAATTAAAATAATAAACTTCACCTATACTTTCAGTCTCTGTGGCCTGTGGAAAACATGTCTTTGTAGTTAGAAATAAAGGATGTTGTGCAATTTGGTTTGATATAAAACCACAGACATCTGTGAGAATTAAAGGGAAACTCACGTTTTAAATGAGGAAAAAAACAACTAGGCAGAGTCCTATTCACAATACATCATTGCAAGCCAATGAGGGTATTACATGCCAAATAGGAACTATGAATGACAGCAACATATTATATTGTGCACTGGATGAAAACTGGGTTGAAGTTTCAAAGACAAAAGGCCTCTCAACGTAATGAACAGTACTGTACAAAGCCTCTATGTCATGGCATCATCTCTAATTAGTGGAATTTGTCAGACATGCAGATGATGCCAGCAGGGAATCCTAAGAGTTTCAACATTTGTTAAATATTTAGCTAAACCAAGGCCTTTTTCTAAAATGGAGCTTTTCTCGCACGCTCTGATCACACGAGCACTGAAATACCCGCCACAGGCATCCCTACATTTGAGGAACTTGTTGGTTCCGTGCTTTGGTAAGATCTTATTTGAACCATTTTTTGAATTTGTAAAACATTTTGTATGTGCTATATTACATAAGCCTAAGTAAGACACATACAGAATGTGGAGCAGTAGCTTGCAGAGCAAGTAGGTTAGGGTATATTATTTCCTCTCAATTGCTTATCAAGTTCCTGTTAATAATTAAACCCTTGACGGGTGATTGTGGTTAGTGAGAAAACCGAGAAAATCAGTTCGGATATGTCGCTATGGACGGTAAGATACAGAGAAAGTGTATTAATTGGATGATGCTTGTCTACAATATGCTAAACACGTTTGTCATAGTGTAGTTACAAACGTCGGAATGTCGTTCATTATCTCCGCATTCCTGAGATGGGGATGCCTGCGTTTGAACTGGCCATGTCATGTGTCGCAAATTATCAAATTGAAAGGAAAATGTGTTGTTAGTAGTTTTTTATGGCTGTCAAGATGTTTTATAAGTTCTCATTTGTTTCAGAGTCTTTTCTATCATTTAAAACATTTCCAGGGTTCGGGTTCACAAATGGAAATACTGACGCAGCAAAGACAGGGTAAGGCTTTTATAAAAAATATATTCAAAATACATGACTGCAATATTTTGAAATTAAATGTAAATAGTCTGAAAGGAAATAAAGTTATTTTTTTCTTTAAGCAGCTGTACCAAAAACAAACATATGATTACAGTACCTAGCAAAGAATAAATTGGCTGACATGAAGATTACATAGAGGCTTTAAAGGCCCATTGCAGTCAAAAACGTGATTTTCTTATGTGTTATATACACTGAGTGTACAAAACATTAGGAATACCTGCTCTTTGCATGACATAGACTCACCAGGTGAATCCAGTTGAAAGCTATGATCCCTTATAGATGTAACCTTTTAAATCCAGTGTAGATGAAGGGGAGGAGACAGGTTAAAGAAGGATTTTTAAGCCTTGAGACAATTGAGACCTGGATTGTGTATGTTTGCCATTCAGAGGGTGAATGGGCAAGACAAAAGATTGAAGTGCCTTTGAATGGGGTATGGTAGTAGGTGCCAGGCGCACTGGTTTGTGTCAAGAACTGCGACGCTGCTGTGTTTTTCACGCTCAACCGTTTCCCATGTGTATCAACAATGGTCCACCACCCAAAGGGCATCCAACCAACTTGACAGAACTGTGGGAAGCATTGGTGTCAACGTGGGCCAGCATTCCTGTGGAAAGCGTTTGACACCTTGTAGAGTCCATGTTCCGATGAATTGAGGCTGTTCGGAGGGCAAAAGGTGGTGTAACTCAATATTAGGAAGGTGTTCCTAATGTTTTGTACACTCAGTGTATATTTCCACACTATGAAGTTGGAATAATACTGTGAAAATGATAATGCCCTTTTAGTGTAAGAGCTGTTTGAAAAGTGCGCCTGAAATTTCAGCCTGTTTAGGTGGGACAGAGTTTTGGCCTGCCTGACATCACCAGGCGGTAAATTAGTCAATAGACCAATAAGAAAGAGAGTTCCAAACCTCTCTGCCAATAACAGCAACTTTTTGCTTTTCCCTCCCCACTCAGACCACTCCCAGGCAGTCCTTGCACAATTTTTGCTTGAGAAATTGCTGTTTGCTAAGAAGCTTTTTTTCTTAGGCTTGGCTACTGCCTTTTACAAACTCATGTCGCATATCAACATAAATTATCAAATACAGCACACATGGCATACATGTACAGTATTGACAATAGGGTGTGTCGTTTTTACTCACTGCTCAGGATACATGGAAACACTGAGGAAAATCACCTCAAGGCAAAAGAGTTTTTCCACCTACACGGCAGGATATGGTGAGAGACCAGATCAGATACTCAGTTCTTCCCACTTTGGCTTTCACCACTACATATCATACAGTTAGCCTTAGCCTCCTACTGTACAACCATCCTGAAGTCTCGCCAGTTTACATTCTGTTTCGCTACACGAAACGAGAGTGCAGCGTTCAGGATGGTCATGGATCAGGCTATCATACAGTGTCCTGTAGTATGATATTAGTGTTACATTAGTACCTAGTGTACCAATGGCAGCACAGAAGTACTTACCTGTAAACGATGAGGTTTGAATAGAGGGATGCAACACATTTCATCTCCACCACTGTAATCTCTCCATGACTGTGGTCACTGGTCAGACAAGGTTATTGCAAGGACATGACGATTCAAGTTTGACACGTTGATGGAGGTTTACAGTACTGTAAAGCCCCTTCATATCCCCTTAACAGGGATTAAAGTTGGGAAGAACTGAGTATTTTTGCAACAGACCATGTAAAACTTACCAGTCAGCTTGGGATATAGAGTATGTGTGAGTTAGATTCTCCTCTTACACCTTGCACTCTGGTTCCAGTCCAGTGTGGAAGATGCGTGGATAATTGCAAGATTATGTTATAGTACTTGTAAGATTATATTATAATCTTTGTATTGCATTAGAATGGTTGTTTTATTCGACAGAATAGAGTATTCTGTTGACTATTGTGGGTGTGTGTTCCACTGAGGATGGGCCTCTGAGATAGCACTGACAGAGGAGATTTACGATGTCTTTGGGTAATAAAGCCTAAAGAGCATTCCAGATAGTAAAGGTAATGTTTTTGTGCTATACCGTACCAGGGTGAGATGGGTTCCAGTTTGGAGTAGGAGGGGGCCAGACACTGGTCTTTACAATGAGAACTGTTGACACAGCAGTAACTGTCTGCTATGTTTTATAGATATCTTTCATACAAATCTTAACCTTTGTGAACTGTTCCTAAGATCTGTGGTTCGTCATGTAAGTTGAGAGGGGTGTATCTTGGCTATAAAACATCTTTGTATTCTTCTGTAGTGACTCTCCAAATTAATTTTAGATAGTGAATTGTTGAAAGTCAAAGGCTAAAGCTTAAAGCTCATTAAAGATTAAGTTTAAGTATAACTCTGACTGGTGTGTAGTTTGTAACTCTCCTCATTTGGTAATACAGGAAAATGCCATCTCAAAGGTAATATGTGTTAGTAACTGGTCACATGACCTGTAACTGCCACCATGTCCACACATCACCTGTTTGGTTGTGCCTATGAAGAATCATAGTGATTTGGTGAACCATGCTAAATATACCTATACGGTATATGTATAGTAGCTGATGAAACACATTGTAGAGCTAGAGGGAAATACATTGCATGTTGTATTGTCACATCTACTGGCTCCAATATTGAGTGCATTGTAAACTCCTGGCAAATGCTTTTGGCTTTATCCTTCAATGATGCTGAGTGCACATAAATATGTAATACATTTATAATGTTTTATATACATGATTATGTTGACTGGTGTATCCAACTGCATTGTTTGCATGCATTAACAGCATTGCATTCTTTACGGCGTGTCTTTTATTTTCCACATGTTGTTGACACAGTGTCGTAGACAATGAGTAACCAGAGCCTTGCCATCAGGCAGTTCTGGTGTCCTGTTCTGCGAGAGCGCTCTTTCATTGTCTCCCAGACATTGGTTTATCTCACATCCGTTTGGGAGAACGGTTGTAGGAACATTTTCTCTCTCATTGCTGTGGTGATAAGATATACAGTATTTTGCTGTTAATACACAATAGTCTCAGGGGTCGGGAATATATCAATCTCTCGAATTTGGGTTTATATAAAAACAGGTCACGTTTGGTGTTAATGTATGAATTGTTTGCATGGGGTAGATTCAACAACGTCAGTTCAATTTCAAATCTGATCTATTCATGGTATACTGACAGTTATCTGTATGAAATGGAAGCTGTTGTGGAAGCGAGGCAGCGGTTATCTTTTGTGTTCAGTCTGTGTGATCGTCTTTTATCTCTGTGTTCCCCCTGGGCTTTGTACTCATAGCAACATGACTGCTGGTGTTTGTTGCTCATGTGAAATAAGTCTTGTTTTTGCTGCTAACCATTCAACAAATGAGTACAATGCATTGCAACACAAGTACTACTAAGACATTACACAACTGCACATTAAATCTAGTATTTTAGCCATTTAGAATTTCAATGAAGATCAAGAGTTGTCTGAATCCAAAGTCAAGTATTTTATCAAGAATATGTCAGTGAGGTAGAGTTAATTTACTGATTGGAGACATGTGTGGGTCACGTGACCTCGTAACTATCCAGAACTTCCTGGTTACCTGTGTGCAACCTGAGAGGCTTCATATCTACCTCGTTTATGACTGGATACATCTGGCACCTGAATATTTCAAACTAGATCACATTGCTGATTACTACTGGATGAATTATTGATCGCTGCTGATTAGCATGATTTGGTCAGGGACATGTTGCTAGGGTAGACACAGAGACACACTTTTAGCAGAACGTGATAGGGAATCAACTGTCACAAACAAGGTATGCATGGGCTATTGTAGCTTTTTTTACCAGAAAATATTTTTGAGAGTTCAGTTTGAGATTCAGAGTGGTATACCGTACTGTACGTATGTTATGTAATGTTTGAGGTGAAAGGAGATGTGGGATTTTTGATTAAGGATGGATGATGTTATATTGACATGTTCTCTTTTGTGTTTATCTCAGCGTTCTTGTTATGCTACCAGTGCTTATTGTCAGTGTGATGTTTGACATTCAAAAGGAGACGTTAGAGAGGTGTAAAGGGTTGTGTGTAGCGTGGTATTTCATTTCATTCATAGTGTTATGTGTGTCTTTAGTGATCTGAAGTTTATATGTAAAATCTAAGTTCATACTGTTTTCCTTTTAACAAATGATTTTCAAAAATATATATTTCAGCCACTAATTGAGTATTTTCATGAGAACAGTACCAGCTGGACTGGCAATAGGTTACTAATGCAGATCCGAGGCTTGAGCTTAGTTTTGAAGCACCAGGAGAAAGTTGATATACTAGACTGGGTGTCTGATGCTGCCAGCCACTTTGGTCACACAGCTGCTCTCTAGCAATATGAGCCTACTGTTGTTACAAAAGCCTGGCATAGATGCCTGGGCAACAAGGGAACCACAATGTATTCAATGCACTGAGACTCAAAGATGCTTAGAAACCAAAATGTTTCCGTTCGTTTCGAGTAATCAGTGGCTCAAAAATAGTTTTTTGACCTTGTTGATGCACAAGGCATGTGTGATTTACTGTATTTGAACGGGACTGAGCAGGTAGATACATTTCTGGATGATCGGTGATGATAGCGTTGTTTTTTACTGAAGTCGGACAGTGGGGGAAATGATTAGGCGGTCTTGCCTAATGTTACACTTTCAAAGAAGGCTATTGTCTCCCGCTTGTCCACGCTATGTTTGGTTTCTTTGAGGAAGGACAAATTGAAGGACTTCAGTCACCACTTTGCTCTGCATGTTTATACATCTCCTCAAATTACTGTTATATCCATCTAGTGTCAAGCCATCACTCACCCTGCTCCTATGCCAATTCATTAATCTATCCATGCTGGTGCAGTGGAAGAGAGTCCTGGTGGTCCAAAAATATTTTACTTTTTTTTCACGTGAACCGCTACTCAAAATAAATTCTCCCCCGTCTCCCTCAGGGTCAGTCAACCTCTGTGATACATTGCACTTATGTGACAAACTGAAGGGATGGGAGAACTGAACTCCTCTCACTGAGAATATCAATCATTCAGGGAATACGGAATATATACGGAATATATACATATGTAAATACGTTTTCCTGATCGGTCACATCGTACAACTGCTCACTCAGGTGTGTGTTTTGACACCTCTTGCTTTGCACCATTAACCCATTATATCTGTCATGCTGGTTATGCCCCCACTGTATACACCCCAGAATGATTTATTACAGGCCTAACCCCTCGGCTCTGATAATAGGGATTTATCTTTCATTTATGACACTATGGGGTGGTTTCCCGGACACAGATTAAGATTAAGAATCTCCATTGAAGATGCTTTTTAGTCCAGGATTAGGCTTAATCTGTGTCTGGGGAAACTGCCCCTCATTATGCAGTTACTTAGTATGATTTGAGCTTGACCTGTCCGGATAAAGACACCAAAGTCAGATTTGAAAATGATACAACGGAGAGAAAAAAAAGGAATTGTTTTAGAAAACTCTTTCAGTTTGATTATGTGTGGAGCCTGCGGGGCGGGGTTGGTTCTGCGGTAGACAAAAGCACCAGTCAAGTTAATCTCAGGCCAATCCAATTGATTCTGAAGAGATTGAAGTGATCTTAGTGGCGTGTTCTTGGGCATAGACTGGGTCCCTGTGGTGCGCGCTAATTCGGCGTCCCGGTGCAATGCTGCTTGTTACATGTCCTCCCGGGGATAAGCGAGCGCCATCTGTATGGGTCTTGTTTTACTATGAAACACCTTAGTCGTTTGTGTGCACTGCCCAAGGCTTAATGAGTCAGCAGAAAATAACTGTCCCGATGTAAGTACCGTCGTATGGTTTGTATTTTGCTTTCTCTTCATCAGTTTTAAATCTGTTAAGCGCCTCCCATGGCCAAATGGATGTGTCATTGAGCACAGTCCGTGGTGAAGTAATCTACTGTATAACATAGCAAGCTGTTAGGATCTTTGCTGTTGATATATTGCTAGTGAGAAAGTGTGTTTTGGTGGAGCGTTACATGCACATCAGTGTGGTTAAAGCCATATGCGTGATGTTTTGAAGCTAAGCTTAAAGCTATGGTGACACGTTGCCTGCCATCTTTCCTTGATTAGCAAAGCTTCCCCTAGAGAGGAGAAAGTGTTGGCAGGGATGCATATTTAGTTCCAATGTGTGTACATGAACGAAGCATTTCTCTTGGATCTCTATTATTCAATGTAGGAGATCGCTGTATGGACTATACCCTTACAAGGCCAGTATGATCGGTCTGGAGAGCCTGGCGGATCCATCGGGTGACTGGGACATTGCGGAGACCATCGGTAAAGGAACCTATGGTAAAGTCTACAGAGTGAACAACAGGAAGGATGGGAGTCAGGCAGCAGTCAAAGTCCTGGACCCAATCAATGTAAGTTATTGCAAAAGACATACAATCAATGCATGTGCCACCTTGTGCATGGAGCATACTTGCTATGGATCTAGCAAGTTTAGGTGCTCTCCCGCCTAGAATTGTCAACCCTGACCTGTGACAACACTAAACCAAAAAAATGTATAAAGGAAATCCTCTCTGTTTTTCTTTACTATTGTTTGGCTTGTCTCAGTATACCAGGCATACAAACAGAGTAAGTTTCTTCACTTATTTCCTTGTACCTGCCTACCCCTCCTTCCTCCTGTACCTGTCCCTGTGTTTACTGTTCAGTAGTAGATTCCCCACCTATAGTGGCGTGTCCAGGGGGTGGCCCAGGCTGGCCACGCCCCTCCACTGAAATCTGATTGGCCACCCCGGTGGCCCCCCAGAAATGGTGAGATCTCATAGGTCGTCTGTGAATATATTGACTGACAGCAAGACTCACTCCTCAATCTCACCAGAGAAAGCATCCGAGCGAGCGCAACAGCCCTATGTCTTAGTATGTGTAGCCCATGTATCTGATGCTGTCTGGACATGTCACACTCTTTTTGGCTAGACAAAATCAGATACATGGCCTACATATACTAAGACAGAGGGGCGATTTTTGCCTCACTCCGATGCTTTCTCTGGTGAAATAGATTCAGCCTCTTGTGAATTATGCCTCTTGCGAATTATGCCTCTTGTGAATTAGCCTCTTGTGAATTAGCCTCTTGCGAACATTTTTAAACACGGATAGACACGAAGGAGACATTTCTAAGTTTCTTTCTCTTTTTATTGTAAAACATTTTGGGGATGCCGCCACTTTTTTGGCTGAATGTCATTAAACTTATGGTGTTTGTAATAGAGTTTCCCTTTCCATTCAAATGGCGGGTGCACAGTATTTATTTTAACAGGGAAATGTACCAAACCTAAGCTGAAGCATTTCATGCATTGAACCATCATAATTATATTGAAAAATCCACTTTGATCGATTAAGGTTCAAAATGTTATGGCCCCCTGTAAACTGAGTCTGTGGCCCACCTTGGCCACCCCCATTCAAAATGTTCTAGACACGCCACCTCCCACCTGTTTCCTTTTTCACCTATTTTCACTCCCATTTCTACACCCGCTTTCCACGGTCGTCCTAACCAGTCGCTGTGTCCACCTTCCCCATTATGCATGTGTCGCTACCTTAGTGATGTGCAGTTAGCTGCCAGACCTGTCTGTGGTAAAGATGCCTGGGGCCATGGGCCCTGCAGTTGCGCCATGTTGTGTGTTTGTGAGATTCAGGGCTGAGTGCTTGTTTATGATTGTGTCGGTGCTCCAATCCCTCTTGCGACTCTCTTTGCTACCCCCCTGCTGCAGCTCCCTGCCTGGCCGGTTATGAAGATGCAGCTGCTTCCATGCTCATTCCTCTCCTTGATTAGACCGCTGACAGTATATTTCACACATCCAGGAAGAGGAATTCTGCCTCTGTGACGCTTTCTCTTCACTTCCACTGAGATTTAAACTGATATAGAAGAAGCTCAATTGTCACTTCTGACCAAGAACTAGTTTCCCCTGTGTTTAATGGTTCCAGGCTCTGATTGAAGGTGTTATCGCCTCCTTATAATCTCATTTCAAAATCCCTTTTTCCCTTTTTTTCTTCTTCTAAATGTCAGAAGTGTCAATACAGTTTGTTGTGTGATTTATGACAAATGTCCTCAGTCAAAATGGTGTGTCGCTGATGTAAATGTGTCCTCTTTGACAAAGGATGTTGATGAGGAGATTGAGGCCGAGTACAACATCCTGAGGACCTTGTCCAACCACCCCAACGTGGTCAAGTTCTACGGCATGTTCTACAAGTCAGACGACCTCTCAGGCGGACAGCTCTGGTTGGTTCTAGAGGTGAGATCCCCTGGGTTATTCTGTCTCGCTTATAAAGTAAGACTTTGCCCAGCTTTACAGTCCTGTCAAAAACTCTATGTCTATAATATCTCTGCATCTTCAGCACTACACATATGGAGTTAATCATTAAAGTGCTCATACTGTATGACTTTGTCACGGGAGGAAATATAACCCAGTGGTGTTTGCATGTCAAACATTACAGTCTGCTTGTGCTCAATATAAGTAGCTGCACTTTATCTCTCTCCTGTGTTACATCTCCTCCACTATGATCACGTAGTCTTACAGTTGTTGTCTGTTTGAGAAGTAGAAGGATCACAAACAGTAGGTTTGCTTTATATCACGGGAGTGAAATCCATCACATCAGCTGAGAGGAGGTCACCCTCCTACACTGGGAAAAATGGCATGTTTTAAAAGCTCTGGAAGAAAGAGCCGTGACACCAGTCTAGTTGTATGTGTGGGAGGGATGGCTCTTGTGTAATGAATCATAATCTAGAGTAGTGAGTAATGGAGGAGCCACTGTTCTCCCTCTCTCTGTCTCTGTCTCTCTCTGTCTCTCTTTGTCTGTCTCTGTCTCTCTGTCACTCACTCACACTCTCTCTCTCTCGCTCTCTCTCCCTCTCTCTCTCTCTCTCTCGCTCTCTCTCTCACACAGCTGTGCAACGGGGGCTCAGTCACCGATCTCATCAAAGGCCTGCTCATGCGGGGCCAGCGACTACTGGAGCCCGTTATCGCATACATCTTATACGGCGCCCTCTTGGTGAGATGGCCAACTGCAAAACGCCTAATGACGGAAGGGGGTGGCATCCACACACAGTGGGCAGGGGATTGACTCAGGTGGTGGCGGGGTGTGGGAGTAATAGATTTCCATCCCTTTAAACAGCAGGGGGAGCTCTTTGATATGCATGGCAGTAGACGGCTTTATTTGAAACACATTCAAATTGTACTAATCACAAACCGTTGATAATGGGGTTACTGACGCTTATTAAGCCCCCCTTTGCTTTCCTCCTCCCGCCTGCCAGGGTCTCCAGCATTTACACAACAACCGGATTATCCATCGTGACGTCAAAGGAAACAACATCCTTCTGACCACCAAGGGAGGGGTCAAACTTGTTGACTTTGGTAATGGCTTTTGTTATCTTGTTGTGGGTGCACTTTGGCTAATTGATGGCTTGTAGAAAGAGATACATGCATATTACAGGGAGGCTCTGGGAAGTTGTTTGTTGGCTCTGTTTCTTCTGTCTGGGTCTTCGTTTAACAGATGACTTATCATTAATAGTTGGAAGTTAATCCATGTTTTTTTGTCCACAAAAAAGCCTGTGATATTATTGGTAAAGAGTATAAGATGAATGCAAGCATGTGGAGATCAATGCTTCGATGCAGTCCACATCTTGCTTCCCCCTTACCCTATGTAACATCTTGGTATTTCATGGACCGTAGCTTAACCTAAGGCTAGTTATTGCTAATTTAAATTGCATTATTTGATCCTTTGCATATAAAAAGAAAGCTGTTCTAGCAAATGACTCTGAGTTGCCCCGGGCATGTTTATGTCCTTGTGTGTTGGGAATGAAGTGGACTCCTGCTGATAAAAATCTGTCCCACTTAATTTGAAATTATTATTGCCAGTTTATGTTGGTATGGCAGGTTGCCCCACCAAATGATATGCCATATTGCTATTGATTGATTCACACACACTTTCCCTCTGTAATTCATAATCATGTAATATGCACATAAAGCGTATTAAACAACTGTGAATATGTAATTATAACAGGCTGTAATGTGGTATAACACAAACAATGGTATTTTGCACCAAACGCTGATCCACTGAGAATGAGGTGATTTATTAATTAGCTTGAATTCTATCCAGGTGTCTCTGCTCAGCTGACGAGTGCACGTTTGAGGAGAAACACATCCGTTGGCACTCCCTTTTGGATGGCACCTGAGGTTAGCCTTTTTTTTTACATGCCCAACTAAACCACTTTGCTTGCAATTACATGAGAACACTAAGCGCCAAAATATCCTACATGATGACACCATTGAGTTGCATTAGATGTGCTATGTGGACTGTAGAGCGAGATAGACGAGTGACTATGTACTCTGCTGAGGCTTTTCAATATGTAACACCCCCTTGTCATTGTGCATTCCCCTCCACGCGCCCTGCTCTTGAGGTCGCCCCAAGGTTAATAGCTGGGAGTCTGCTGCCCCAGCTTACTGTTTGGCAGAAATGAGGCATGATGATTGGGCTGGTAGGAGGGGTCCTCAGGGGCAATTAGAATAAAGGAGGCTGTTCATTTTGGTCTCAGTAATGATTTTTGACGGTGAGAGAAGGGAGGTTCAATACTAGCTGCAACGCACCTTATCTGATGAATGCATTTAACTGTACCCTTTTTAAATCAACATTACAATGCGTTTTTCGAACACAGGCAATTATAAAATGACTTGATCGTCTTCTGAATTGTTGCCCAAAGCTCATCGGATTTCAGCTCCACAAAAATTAAAGACTTTTAAGTGTCCATAATGAAGTCAGTACCTCGCTGTTGTAAAGACATTATCGTCATATCATCATGGACAGGAAGAAACATGGCAGCAACTTGCATGAGAAGTGTCCACCTGCTTGTGTCATGCTTGTCCTGCCTGTGTCGTTCCAGGTCATCGCCTGTGAGCAGCAGTATGACTCCACGTATGACGCCCGCTGTGACGTGTGGTCACTGGGCATCACAGCCATAGAGCTGGCTGATGGAGACCCCCCGTTGTCCGAGATGCACCCTGTCAAAGCCCTCTTCAAGATCCCACGGTAAGGCACTAGAGGGCTCCCTCTGCACACGGCTGGCTGGGGCAGACCAGACACGCAGCAGTTGCGCTCTCATAAGAAGCTTTTGATTTTGGCTGGAGGACAATGGTAAACTGAATTTAAGAGTGGATCGTCACAGAGCCCTTTCTCTGAAAAATTATGAAATGCCAAATATGTCAAGAAATTGTAAAGATTCTTAATGTAATTTTGTGTGGTCATGAAATGCAGGATAGACCTGGTATAGATGAATTAAATCAGGAAAACAATTAGCGTTCTACAATCCGTGTTTCCAAGCTACAAGGCTAGATTGGAAACTCAATTGAAAATTGCAGAATGATAAACTGATCAGAACTGATCAAGAGTTAATGGAACAACATTTGGCCTTACCCTTAAATATGTTATTTAATCTAAAAACTCTCCTCTGATGTATTCACAATTTCTGATGAATGATTATTTAAAAGCTCTGATGGTACAAGTGGCTGACCTTTTACTATTGGCACAATCATGTAATTATCTCTCAGTTTGGTGAGGATGTGCCCTTCTGATTGCAATTTGCATTGGTGATTAGCTCCATTCACATTGAGATGAGGCTGTCACCAGCCACCCATCACGGTGTTATCTCCACCCCACCAAACCTGATGAGAAACAAGCAAGCATCGTGTCGCTGTAGTAGTTATGGGAACCACAGCAGCGGTTTATCACACCAAACTCAAGTGAAAGGTAAAACAGGTCACAGCAATTACAGGCTCAGAGGAAGCTGTCCTGGTCAAACGAACGCTCCCGAATCACAGATCCTGAAATAACACTACTGGGTCTGTGGGGAAGCATGCATTCAGTCATCTGATTTGATAGGATGGAACCTTTTCAGTGGGATGTACACCTAAATTCTGTATTGTGCTGAGTTGGTGATTGGCCTGTTTTGGTAGAAGGATGCAGCTATTGATACAGTACCAGAGTAGGTTTTGCATTCTGTGTGAATGATTTGAATTGCCCTTAGATAACATTCACTAGAGGTCATGATAAACAATGGAAGGGCATGTACATTTCTCTTCTGTTATCATTCATCCATTTTTCTTTATCACCTTTTTAATGAAATAATTTGATTTTGTGAGAGATTTGGAATATGAATAGAGTTAGACACGTGCAGCAATCTACCATTGTTAAGACTGGGGTTTCTTTTTCAAAATCAAAATAGATATTTGGCCCTGGCCCATAAATCTTTTGAATTGGGACCTTTGGCTGGGCGGCGCCAGGATAAATCACAGTGCGGGCAGTGCGGGCACCGTGAAATGATTCTGTTAACATGTCATCTGTCTCAAATATATTTTCCCATCAATGCAACAAGGCAGTCAAACTTATAAGGGAAGGTTGTCTGACAGTGTCTGTCTGTTGTATGTGCGTTCTATTTGAAACAGAGGACGTGTTACAAAATGGTGTACCTGTGTGTTACACTTTTATTCTGCACTTTGAGCACAGAAATTATAGTGATACACAATATATTGCTTTAATGAATGTAATGAGGTAGATTTAAGGATTGTATTGAGGTAGATTTAAGGATTGTATTGAGGTAGATTTAATGATTGTAATGAGGCAGAGTTAATGATTGTAATGAGGTAGATTTAAGGATTGATTTGAGGTAGATTTAATGATTGTAATGAGGCAGAGTTAATGATTGTAATGAGGTAGATTTAATTATTGTAATGAGGTAGATTTAATTATTGTAATGAGGTAGATTTAATGATTGTAATGAGGAAGATTTAATGATTGTAATTAGGTGGATTTAATTATTGTAATGAGGTAGATTTAATGACTGTAATGAGGTCGATTTAATGATGTCGATTTAATGATTGTAATGAGATCGATTTAATAATTGTAATGAGGTATATTAAATTGTTGTTTCCTGTGAGTGTTCCACGCATGCTTTAGTTGCTCTTTAAATTGCCATAATCAGTGGCTTCTCCTGATAGAGTATTGTCCTTGGGAATAATAGGTTTTAATAAAAAATCCCACGGACACTAAAACATGCTATATTTAAGCAATAAGGCTCGAGGGGGTGTGGTATATGGCCAATATACCACGGCTAAGGGCTGTTCTCACGCATGACGCAACGCAGAGTGCCTGGATACAGCCCTTAGCCGTGGTATATTGGCCATATACCACAAACTCCCAAGGTGCCTTATTGCTTTTATAAACTGGTTACCAACGTAATTAGAGCAGTAAAAATACATGTTTTGTCTCATACCCGTGGTATAAAATAAAGCCAATCAGCATTCAGGGCTCGAACCACCCAGTTTATAATTCCTTATGACATAAGATTGTATGTCTTTGCACACATTTCTGTATTTCCATCTCACAATCCACTCAATGGCACACTGTATTTATTAATCTGCTGTGTAAATCCCAATATTATTCCTATGAGTAGGACATTACCATGACAAACATGGTCTATATTGGGTATAAGCATTATGAAAAACACAACAGATGTTTTTATGAAATATGGCAATAACTGCATATTCAGTGTCACCATCTAAATCTAGTTGATGCTTCTGTCTGGCTTCACCTACAGTTGAAGTCGGAGGTTTACATACACTTAGGTTGGAGTCATTAAAACTCGTTTTTCAATCACTCCACAAATTTCTTGTTAACAAACTATAGTTTTGGCAAGTCGGTTAGGACATCTACTTTGTGCATGACACAAGTCATTTTTCCAACAATTGTTTACAGACAGATTATTTCACTGTATCACAATTTCAGTGGGTCAGAAGTTTACATACACTAAGTTGACTGTGCCTTTAAACAGCTTGGAAAATTCCAGAAAATTATGTCATGGCTTTAGAAGCTTCTGATTGGCTAATTGATATCATTTGAGTCAATTGGAGGTGTACCTGTGGATGTATTTCAAGGCCTACCTTCAAACTCAGTGCCTCTTTGCTTGACATCACGGGAAAATCAAAAGAAATCAGCCAAGACCTCAGAAAAAAAATTGAGGACCTCAACAAGTCTGGTTCATCCTTGGGAGCAGTTTCCAAATGGCTGAAGGTACCACGTTCATCTGTACAAACAATAGTACGCAAGTATAAACACCATGGGACCACTCAGCCGTCATACCGCTCAGGAAGGAGACGCGTTCAGTCTCCTAGAGATGAACGTACTTTGGTGCAAAAAGTGCAAATCAATCCCAGAACAACAGCAAAGGACCTTGTGAAGATGCTGGAGGAAACAGGTACAAAAGTATATTTATCTACAGTAAAACGAGTCCTATATCGACATAACCTGAAAGGCCACTCAGCAAGGAAGAAGCCACTGCTCCAAAACCGCCATAAAAAAACCAAACTACGGTTTGCAACTGCACATAGGGAAAAATATATTTTTGGAGAAGTGTCCACTGGTCTGATGCTTGCTGCAGGAGGGACTGGTGCACTTCACAAAATAGATGGCATCATGAGGCAGGAACATTATGTGGATATATTGAAGCAACATCTCAAGACATCAGTCATGAAGTTAAAGCTTGGTCACAAATGGGTCTTCCAAATGGACAATGACCCCAAGCATACTTCAAAAGTTGTGGCAAAATGGCTTAAGGACAACAAAGTCAAGGTATTGGAGTGGCCATCACAAAGCCCTGACCTCAAAGCCCTGATCCTATAGAAATTTTATGGGCAGAACTGAAAAAGTGTGTGCGAGCAAGGAGGACTAGAAACCTGACTCAGTTACACCAGCTCTGTCAGGAGGAATGGGCCACAATTCACCCAACTTATTGTGGGAAGCTTGTGGAAGGCACCCGAAACATTTGACCTAAGTTAAGCAATTTAAAGACAATGCTACCAAATACTAATTGAGTGTATGTAAACGTCTGACCCACTGGGAATGTGATGAAAGAAATAAAAGCTGAAATTTAAAAAAAAATCTCTACTATTATTCTGACATTTCACATTCTTAAAATAAAGTGGTGATCCTAACTTACCTAAAACAGGGAATTTATACTAGGATTAAATGTCAGGAATTGGGAAATACTTAATTTAAATGTATTTAGCTAAGGTGTATGTAAACTTCCGACTTCAACTGTATATCCTTTTGTGATGTAGCTGGCAGTATGTGAAACCTGGGTTGAGATCTGAGAGGGTTCTGGTTGTTTTGGCTGGCTCAGGACTATGCCCTTCGCTGTACTACATTATCTCCTCCATGTCATACAGCAGATGGAGTGGCCTTAGGGTGTGGACTCACCGTGTAGATAAAGCAACAGCACCATTAACGTAGCCAGGCCTCTGGGGCCATTGACACTGGGGCTGAATACAGGCAGGACTACTGCAAGCCACGTGATAGAGCTTTAGATTTGTGGTGGGAACTTGCACAGATGGTATTCCTTTCACAGCGACCAGTGTGAAGTGATGAGAGGAGTTCAGATCGCTGTCAGGGAAGCTGCTCTGCTCCTCCACTCCATTCATACCTGCTGCTTGCTCTTTTCCACAGATAGCATCACATAGAAAGAACTGTATTGATTCCAACACCATTGTAAATCACTATTAACAGTAAAGTAAGGCCGGCCCGGGAGCCAATCTGTTGTAGATAGACCTCCAAGAGCCAATCACAGATCCTCCTCTACGGGAAACAGATTATATGCCCTACAGCATATCATGATGAGAAGATTGGATGTGATTTTGCCTGCTTTATAGTATGTCATATATGTGGGGCCCATGGTTATCATGAATGTGGGTAATGGAGCATGTAAAAGGGTAAAGCTGTAAAACGGTTAACTGCAGAATTAATTACGGAAACTTGAGACGATGCTCTCAGATATTCAATATGTGGAAAGGTTAATTGCTTGAGCCAATATTCTCCATGCTGTATTTGCCAAACCCAGAGTAAAGTCCTGTGTAAAGTCATAGGGAAATGTGTATGTATAAAGCCTGTGAAGGTTAAAGGTAATTGGCAAAGAAGTCCAATGCTGTGTTTATTCGCCCAGATCCCAGGGAATATTAGCAAAATACAGTGAACTCCAAAAGTATTGGGACAGTACATATTTTTGTTGTTGTTTTGGCTCTGTAATCCAGTACTTTGGATTTGAAATGATACAATGACTATGAGGTTAAAGTGCGGACTGTCAGCTTTAATTTGAAGGTATTTTCATCCATATCTCATGAACCGTTTAGAGATTACAGCACTTACAGCACACCACAAAAAATCTGTCACTGTCCCAATACTTTTGGAGCTCACTGTATGTAAATGGGCTTGTATCTGTCTGAAGGGAGACGTGAAGTGAGGAAGATAATGGGTGTAAATGATGGGTTGTCAGAGCCAACAAAGGCTAATGAAATCATAGGGCAACCAGTGTTCTGGCAAGAAGCAATACCCCAGCCAAAAGCCACAGGTAATGTAAAGGTTGCAGAGCAGAACAGTCAAATCAAATCATCAAATCAAATTTTATTAGTCACATACACATGGTTAGCAGATGTTAATGCGAGTGTAGCGAAATGCTTGTGCTTCTAGTTCCGACAATGCAGTAATAACCAACAGTAATCTAACCTAACAATTCCACACTACTACCTTACACACACACACAAGTGTAAAGGGATAAAGAATATGTACATAAAGATATATGAATGAGTGGTGGTACAGAACGGCATGGCAGATGCAGTAGATGGTATAGAGTACGGTATATACGTATGAGATGAGTACTGTAGGGTATGTAAACATAAAGTGGCATAGTTTAAAGTGGCTAGTGGTACATGTATTGCATAAAGATGGCAAGATGCAGTAGATGATATAGAGTACAGTATATATACATAAGAGATGGGTAATGTAGGGTATGTAAACATTGTATTAAGTGGCATTGCTTAAAGTGGCTAGTGGTACATTTTTACATAATTTCCATCAATTCCCATTTTTAAAGTGGCTGGAGTTGAGTCAGTATGTTGGCAGCGGCCGCTAAATGTTAGTGGTGGCTGTTTAACAGTCTGATGGCCTTGAGATAGAAGCTGTTTTTCAGTCTCTCGGTCCCTGCTTTGATGCACCTGTACTGACCTCGCCTTCTGGATGATAGCGGGGTGAACAGGCAGTGGCTTGGGTGGTTGTTGTCCTTGATGATCTTTATGGCCTTCCTGTGACATCGGGTGGTGTAGGTGTCCTGGAGGGCAGGTAGTTTGCCCCTGGTGATGCGTTCTGCAGACCTCACTACCCTCTGGAGAGCCTTACGGTTGTGGGCGGAGCAGTTGCCGTACCAGGCGGTGATACAGCCCGACAGGATGCTCTCGATTGTGCATCTGTAGAAGTTTGTGAGTGCTTTTGGTGACAAGCCGAATTTCTTCAGCCTCCTGAGGCTGAGGAGCCTCCTGCTGCGCTGCTGCGCCTTCAAGACTGAAAGACATCGCTACCATTTTTACTGTTTTCTTTTACCAATACTGTTCATCCATTTTGGAATGTATTTGATAAGGGTCAGATTTTGAAATTGACACCTGACCATCAGCAGCACAGTATTCAGGCCTTGGTTCAATGTTAAATGTAAACTTAAGTCTGAGCAGAATGTAAACTGTGATTCTTGTATTGTAATCTTGACATTCAGCCCTGGTAACATTTTGGTGATTTTTATGCACATGAAAGGCTGGGGTTAGGGTTGGGGTTAAGAATTATGCTTACTTTTCTATAAACTGAGACTTTGAGATTGAGATACGTTCATTTCAAAGTTAACTCACACAGCTTTTGGTACGTACTTTTCACAACAATTGTTTGGCATTTTGTATGTGGAAGATTACTATTGGCAATATGTCAACTGGTCAATCCATCATAGTCTCTAAAGCCTTGTTCACATTGGCAGTTTGAAGTGACTTAAATCCTATTTTTTTTGCATATCCGATTTGAATCTGTTCTTTTTCCTGCAGGAAAAAGTTGGAACATCTTATCCTTTGACGCTTTAAAAGCATTCTTACACTATGATTCTGAACATTCAAAGAAACTGGGAAACGTCCATGGCAGGCATTGTTGTTACGTTAGCTTGCTACATAACCTCTTGAGTGATAGGAAGCACGAGCACCAGCACTAATCAGCCTGCACCACTGCTCACACACCCGTCATTACAACTAGCATAGCTAGTGTCAACAAATGACTGCTGTCTGAACACTGATAAATCCGTTTTGGTCACGTCACTTGTAACTTGCTCTTTGGACAGTCAATAATCCAAAACGGATTTGAAAAACAAACTGATTTGAGCATTAAGGCCTGCAGTGTGAACAAGGCTTTAGAATATTGCTGGGTACTGTTTTGTATCTCTCCGTGGGACTTTTTATGACAAACGATCAGTGGTCGTTTTTCAAATGTCTTGTAATGATTTAGAGTCACGCTATGGCTTATAAACGAATGTAGTTACTTCGCCACAATTATTTTTCAACATTGTGTGGTCATTTGTTCTGGAAACTCCTCACTGGTTGTTCTGAGAAATGTAGCAGTAATAGAACACAGGCTGGAAAGGTTTCTGACCTAGTTATGTTATTTTTTTCTCCAAATAATATTGGATTGTTTGTGATTATCCAACAGCTATCTCAGAGAAAATGTATTGTACTGACTACTTGTTTTCCCTCGTTCAATATCCTATTGTTTTTAACATAATCTAATACACATCTGCTGTTTCGACCTCTGAGGTGATAGGATATTGGGGGTGTGACATTGGTTGTGTTTAGAATGGCTCTGTCTGTCTGTTATGCAGTTATTCCATGCAGGCACACTGATGTACCCTCACAGTCTATCCTGTAGAGAGAAATGTTGCAGCACTTTTCCGTGTTCATTCATGTGTGCTCAACAGAACTGCCGGTGCTCTCTGATGATAGATGAGCTGGAGTTTGAGCGGTTGGCCCACAGAAGAAGTATTTCTTGTGTTTCCCGTAGTGCTGCTCTTTAGGCCCTCAAAGTTCAAACACTGCCAGATAGTGTCTTTATTTCATGATGCACTGTGTGTACTCTGGGCTCCCCAACTGGCGGCTATCCTATAAACAAATAAAACCAGAGTGGTTTTATTTGGCCCCCAAATGTATTTATATTTCTTTTTTGGGGGGGGACGCCAGGAAATCAGCTCCAAGCGATTTCAATTTTTTTAAATCTGTTCCCCAGTAATTTCCACACGTAATAGAGAGACACGTGATTGTATACAAATATAAGCAATGTTTGAAATGATTATGTTTTAGTCAAATATTATATCTGTTTGGGCTTCTTGCGATCAATTTGTAGTCTACAAATAATTTGTATTCATGTTCCGGCCCCTCGAACATCCGCTCAAGACTAAATCAGCCTGTGGCTGAATCTAGTTGATTATCCCTGCTATGCTCTATAACATGCTCTATAACTATATCTACTGTATGACATTGGCTGTCAGGATTCATGGAAATTATCTGACTGTTTTTTATATCTATTAGGAAAATGGGAAGAATTATGAGCTCTGCATACAAAGTATCATATTCACGAGCATGCTTTTTTGTCTTTTTCCTGAGCTTAGTAGCAGACTTAGGGCTTCAAAAGTGGAGCTGAGAACCACTGATTTTGACTCAATCCACTTTGACACATGTTTGACAGCACAAGGAGTGCCCCGACCTAAATTTAAATAAGCCAATTGTGTTTACAAAATGAGTCAGTGCTCCCATATATACTGGAAAGAAAAATGCCTGATTTTCGAAGCACAATGAGGGTACTTGACAGTGTTATCACCAATGTGCTGGTGTATTGACTTTGTAATATATAAGCAGTGCAGTGGTACAACATCAAGGCAAGAGCATTGCTGCAGGCTCATATTATATTTTGCATTGAAGCAGTCCATTACTAGGCTTTGATCTGCACTTCAGAAAGGACTGTCTGTCTGACTCTGAGTCTCTATCACAGACGTGCGTGACTTAGTGCTGGGAATAATGACACATTTCCTCATTTAATAGGCTCCCATATGTGTGTAGCATAAAGCTTTGTTATTGATAATGTTTTCTTATCATATAAATTAGAACCATTTGTTCTTGGTTGTTTTTTTGCATGCCTTAGATGTACAAAGCTGGCTCCATTTTAGAAATGAGTTGATGATACTTTGAAAATTAAGTTTGAAAGCTTAAGTATACGAAAGCACCCTATCCAAAATGACAGTATGAGCAAAATCATAACTTTAATCACTATCTTCCCCATTACATTATTTCTTTATTTTCTTTGATGAGCATGTTTTGAACTTGAAGAATGGTAACGCCCTGTTGTTGAGCCTTGGTACTGCCCTGGCTCTGTCCCGATATCATCCACTGAACTAGTCTTGAGGTGCTTGCCTCGTTATAGATGGTCTCTTTAAATGCTGCTGACAGAGGTATTACTGGCTCCCATAACTTTGGCTCCTGCTGGCAGATGCTTCCTGTCAGACAGTTGAGGAGCTGTTATCATTTGTCACTGACTATACTCAGTGACAAATGAGACTGACGCTCCAGTCTCATGAGAACTATCGTGTTTAGGCCAACAACAACACCATCAGTAACTTAAACATTTCAGTTCAATGTAAAAAAAAATAAAAAAATGTTTTAAACAACTGATTTTTGTGTTGTGTGTTCGTTTCAGAAACCCTTCCCCTACGTTACGCAACCCAGAGGAGTGGTGCAGAAGCTTCAGTCACTTCATTGCCCAGTGAGTAACCTGCTCTTTCTATGACAATGAAGTTGCTTCCTGCTGAAATTAATGTGTTCCTCTACACTTACTTACACAGTAAGGAAGTTGTTGGGTCTAATCCAGTGGGAGAATTTATCTATACATGTTTATTTGTGTTTATTTAGTCTTTGAAGTGATTGCAACCAACTGGCTCTAATGCAGTTGGTTAATGGTGATGACAACAAAATATATTCATTGCTACTTTTTAAACAACACAAGCCTATTTGAATGGGTTTCAATGGCGGGACCTCAATCTTTTCCTATTTGGCCAAGGGGGCAGAATGCACTGGTTACGCATTTGATTCTGGGCATCCTTTGATCACTGGAAATGGAAAGGACTAGAAATTGATCTTTTTTTTTAAGATAGATTTTATCAACCCTTTTCTCTTCCTCGCATTTCCTCGGTTTTCATTTGCGTAAATCTGTCACAGGAAAAAACTCATTCTACTGACTTATCAGTTATATCTTCAGGACAAGATAAGTAATCAGTCCCTCCAGTGTGGAAAACAAATCATGTCAACATTGGCCCATAATAGTCTCGCTGAATATACAACCTTAATATCTAGCATGCAGTGCAAATAAATGAGAGAGAAACAAATCTATTTCTTCTGGGGTTATTTGTGGGGGGGAATTTCGTGTTATTATTAGTGGTGGAATAGATTGAAAGGCAGTGGTTATTAATTCATTATTAATAATGGAAACATCAAACAGTACAGCTGTGAACCCATAACCATTAGGGGTAATAGACTCATTTATTTGTGTTAGTCGTGCATTTATCATAGCACCAGGTCTGTCAGAGATGGATTAGAAGCTGTAGCTGAGTCCAATGTAGAGTTGCATGACCTGTACACTACTGCGTTATAATATTGTTAAAGCTTTGCTTGGAATGGATCCCCTGTCATAAGGCCTATCACACAGGCCTTTTTGTTTCATAATGCATGTAGAAAAGCCCTGCTTTAAGATGTTGTACCTTTTGTGTGGCTTGTTATTTAATAATTTGGTGAAGCTGGAGAGCTGAGGAGATGGTTCAAGGCCCACATGAACAGTAACAAATAGTTGGTGCTGTTGTGTTATAGGTACCCTAAAGAAGCTGATTTCTCATTTACAGTGCATTCAGAAAGTATTCATACCCCTTGACTTATTCCACATTTTGTGGTGTTACAGCCTGAATTCAAAATGGATCAAATATATTTTTTCTCTCACCCATAATGACAAAGTGGAAGCGTGTTTTATAAATGTTTGCAAATGTATTGAAAATTAAATAGAGATATCTAATTTGCATAAGTATTCACACCCCTGAGTCAATACTTTGTAGAAACACATTTGGCAGCGATTACAGCTGTGAGTCATTCTGAGTAAGTCTCTAAGAGCTTTCCACACCGGGATTGTGCAACATTTTCCCATTATTCTTTTCAAAATTCTTCAAGCTCTGTCAAATTGGTTGTTGATTATTGCTAGACAACCATTTTCAAGTCTTGCCATAGATTTTCAATTACATTTAAGTCAAAACTATAACTTGGCCACTCAGGAACATTCACTGTCTTCTTGGTAACAACTCCAGTATAGATTTGGCCTTTTGTTTTAAGTTATTGTCCTGCTGAAAAGTGAATTCATCTCCCAGTGTCTAGTAAAAAGCTTTTCCTCTAGGATTTTGCCTGTACTTAGCTCTATTCCATTAGCGATTACAAGCATACCCAGAACATGATGCAGCAACCACTATGCTTGCAAATATGGAGAGTGGTACTTAGTAATGTGTTGTATTGGATTTGCCCCAAACATAACACTTTGTATTCAGGACAAACAGTGAGTTGCTTAGGCTATTTTTTTTTACAGTATTTCTTTCGTGCCTTGTTGCAAACAGGATGCATATATTTTAATATTTATTTTCTGTACAGGCTTCCTTCTTTTCACTCTGTCATTTAGGTTAGTATTGTGGAGTAACTGCAATGTTGTTGATCCATCCTCTGTTTTCTCCTATCACATCCATTAAACTCTAACTGTTTTAAAGTCACCATTTGCCTCATGGAGAAATCCCTGAGCGGTTTCCTTCCTCTCCAACAACTGAGTGTAATTAATAACTTCACCATGCTCAAAGCGTTTTTTTTTTTTTTACCCCTCCATAGGTACCCTTCTTTGCGAGGCATTAGAAAACCTCCCTGGTCTTTGTGGTTGAATCTGTGTTTGAAATTCACTGCTCAACGGAGGGACCTTACAGATAATTGTATGTGTGAGGTACAGAGATGAGGTAGTCATTCAAAAATCCATGCAAATTATTATGTGACTTGTCAAGCATATTTTTACTCCTGAACTTATTTAGGCTTGCCATAACAAAGGGGTTGAATTCTTGTTAACTTAAGACATTTCAGCTTTTCATTTTTAATAAATTTGTAGTTTTGACTTTAATTTGACAAAAGCTGGATCCCTTCTAGCCATAACCTAAGAGAGGGTTGAGGAAGAGGCTTGAAGTGCTGGGCATCTTGTTATGACATGCATTATCTGAAATAGCTATGTCCACATAATTATGCCTACGATGAGCGGCTTCTATGGAGGAACTTTGAATGTCGTTTGAGCTAGCTTGCTAACACTCTTGTGTGTGCAGAGCAGCACCAGAATTGAAAAAACCTCTTACCTTTTTGTAGTTAATAAATCCAACGGGAAACTTAATAACTAGGCCTATAGTATTCTTAAGGGATAGCCCCCTTTTTTTCAATTTTCGCCTAAAATGACATACCAAATCTAACTGCCTGTAGCTCAGGCCCTGAAGCAAGGATATGCATATTCTTGGTACCATTTGAAAGGAAACACTTTGAAGGTTGTGGAAATGGGAATTGAATGTAGGAGAATATAATACAATAGATCTGGTAGAAGAAAATACAAAGAAAAAACCAACCGTTTCTTTTCTACAACCATCTGTGAAATGCAAGAGAAAGGTCCCAGTTCTTGCCATCACTCTGATTGTAATTCCGATGATGTCCACAAGATGGCAGCAGTATATGTGCAAAGTTTCAGATGGATAGCTTGAAGTATGAGCGAACTACATGACATTTAGTGTGAAGTCACCCAGGTATATTTGGGAAAATCGTGAAGGAGACATTTGAATTCATATTACATTTTTCTGCAAGATTATCGTCAAATCTGTATACTTGGACTTTGACTTAACTTTTCCAGTATTAGTAGCCATATTATCAGTTCAAGATTTGCAAAACAACCAGTTTTCATAAATTCATAACTGAATATTCTTATAATTTTTGTCCAAAAGGAAAAGGCATGCTGTCCCACAAGGTTAGTAGCTACATTTTATGACTGATACAGGGTTTCCAGATACTCCCGTAAATCCCAACTCATTGGCTATCTAGCTAGCTTCGTTTGACCCCGATTGGTGCTTATTTGACTAAGTTAGAGTTGTTCAAGTGAAGACTGCCCACGTCATCGGTGTGCCACGAAGGCGTCGCTCTCTGACCAAATATGGTGTCCTATAGGATATACTACACCTCTAATGATATAGTGAAGTCTGGTTACGTTCTAGGATCTCTGAGGAATACATACAAACGTGATTTGTCTGGTTGAAACAACGTTTAGAGTTAGATTTTCACAGATTCCTTTCTTTGCAAATTGAACAAGTGGAAATACAAAATCGATCGTGCATGCTATATGGACCTTATATGAAAATTTCAGAATGTAAGTACACATTTCACCTTCAGAGGTGTATTTATCAAACCTATCGTGGTGAAAAAAGTGTTTTGTTGTTAGGAGCTCTCAAACAATAGCATGACATTTTTTTGCAGTAAAAGCTACTGTAAATTGGACAGTGCAGTTATATTAAAAATTATTTAAGCTTTCAGCCGATATAAGACACTTACAGTGGGGAGAACAAGTATTTGATACACTGCCGATTTTGCAGGTTTTCCTACTTACACAGCATGTAGAGGTCTGTAATTCTTATCATAGGTACACTTCAACTGTGAGAGGCGGAATCTAAAACAAAAATCCAGAAAATCACATTGTATGATTTTTAAGTAATTAATTTGCATTTTATTGCATGACATAAGTATTTGATCACCTACCAACCAGTAAGAATTCCGGCTCTCACAGACCTGTTAGTTTTACTTTAAGAAGCCCTCCTGTTCTCCACTCATTACCTGTATTAACTGCACCTGTTTGAACTCATTACCTGTATAAAAGACACCTGTCCACACACTCAATCAAACAGACTCCAACCTCTCCACAATGGCCAAGACCAGAAAGCTGTGTAAGGACATCAGGGATAAAATTGTAGACCTGCACAAGGCTGGGATGGGCTACAGGACAATAGGCAAGCAGCTTGGTGAGAAGGCAACAACTGTTGGCGCAATTATTAGAAAATGGAAGAAGTTCAAGATGACGGTCAATCACCCTCGGTCTGGGGCTCCATGCAAGATCTCACCTCGTGGGGCATCAATGATCATGAGGAAGGTGAGGGATCAGCCCAGAACTACACGGCAGGACCTGGTCAATGACCTGAAGAGAGCTGGGACCACAGTCTCAAAGAAAACCATTAGTAACACATTACGCCGTCATGGATTAAAATACTGCAGCGCACGCAAGGTCCCCCTGCTCAAGCCAGCGCATGTCCAGGCCCGTCTGAAGTTTGCCAATGACCATCTGGATGATCCAGAGGAGGAATGGGTGAAGGTCATGTGGTCTGATGAGACAAAAATAGAGCTTTTTGGTCTAAACTCCACTCGCCGTGTTTGGAGGAAGAAGAAGGATGAGTACAGCCCCAAGAACACCATCCCAATCGTGAAGCATGGAGGTGGAAACATCATTCTTTGGGGATGCTTTTCTGCAAAGGGGACAGGACGACTGCACCGTATTGAGGGGAGGATGGATGGGGCCATGTATCGCGAGATCTTGGCCAACAACCTCCTTCCCTCAGTAAGAGCATTGAAGATGGGTCGTGGCTGGGTCTTCCAGCATGACAACGACCCGCAACACACAGCCAGGGCAACTAAGGAGTGGCTCCGTAAGAAGCATCTCAAGGTACCGGAGTGGCCTAGCCAGTCTCCAGACCTGAACCCAATAGAAAATCTTTGGAGGGAGCTGAAAGTCCGTATTGCCCAGCGACAGCCCCGAAACCTGAAGGATCTGGAGAAGGTCTGTATGGAGGAGTGGGCCAAAATCCCTGCTGCAGTGTGTGCAAACCTGGTCAAGAACTACAGGAAACGTATGATCTCTGTAATTGCAAACAAAGGTTTCTGTACTAAATATTAAGTTCTGCTTTTCTGATGTATCAAATACTTATGTCATGCAATAAAATGCAAATTAATTACTTAAAAATCATACAATGTGATCTTCTGGATTTTTGTTTTAGATTCCGTCTCTCACAGTTGAAGTGTACCTATGATAAAAATTACAGACCTCTACATGCTTTGTAAGTAGGAAAACCTGCAAAATCGGCAGTGTATCAAATACTTGTTCTCCCCACTGTATATGTACCAACATTTGTTGTTTCTCTAAAAATCTGCAATGGTGACACAAGGCGCTGCATGATTTACAACTGTCCCGTTGAACAGTATGTGTTTCTGTTCCGGAACAGTATGGATCACTTTCTTTATAGATTTTTTTTGGTACATTTTACCCCTTCATCATGTCCAATTGGTAGTTACAGTCTTGTCCCATCACCGTACACCGTACGGACTCGGGAGAGGCGAAGGTCGAGAGCCATGCGTCATCTGAAACACGACCCCGCCAAGCCGCACTGCTTCTTGACACACTGCTCGTTTAACCCGGAAGCCAGCCACACCAATGTGTCTGAGGAAACACCGTACAGCTGGCGACCGAAGTCAGCGTGCATGAGCCCGGCCGCAACAAGGAGTCGCTAGTGCAGGACATCCCAGCCGGCCAAACCCTCCCCTAACCCGAACGACGTTGGGCCAATCGTGCGCCTCCTCATGAGTCTCCCAGTTGCGGCAGGCTGCGACACAGCCCGGGATCGAACCCAGATCTGTAGTAAGGCCTTTAGACCACTGCGCCACTCGGGAGGCCTAGTACGGATTACTTTCGTTCTCGTTTCTGTTTCCGTTTCTGTTTCTTGAAAAATTACATAGGTTTTTGGTTCAAACTTTTGAAAAAGTCAAGGGGTGTGAATACCTTTTGTTTATTGTAAAGATCCTCATTGTTTTCCTTTTTGCCTTCTTTATTGAGAATGCTGACGTCTTTATTGCTTCTCTTAAACTCAGTTAGAGAACATTCTTAGAGAACACAGCTCATACAACCTTTACTTGATTCGTCCCAAAAAATGTAATGAAACATCTTATAGCAGGGTTCCCCAACTGATGGCGATTTTATTTGTCCTCGCCAAGTTTTCTGAGCAAAAACATTAAGCAAGGGGGGTGGGGGACATGAAAGACTGTAAAAACACCAGCAAATCAGCGCCAAGTGATTTACATTTTGGAAACCTGTTCCAGATTGTAAGCAAGGTTTGAAATGATTATGTTTTAGTGAAATATTATATCTGTTTGGGCTTCTTTCCGTCAATTTGCGGTCTACAAATGATTTGTAATGATTTTCCGGCCCACTGACCATCCGCTCAAGAAAACATCGGCCCGCAGCTGTTTATAGTTGATGATCCCTGTCTTATAGTAATGCATCCTCTTCTATTTGACCATTTTCCATATTCAGATACAATGCATTTTATTAGGTGCTTTTTTAATCTTTCTCTCTTTCTCATGAGTATGAGGTAATGGATTGTATGATATCAGATCAGAAATAATCTCCTCAAACAAAGCCCACCAGGCTACAATGTGTGGAGCATGGACAATGTTATCAGGCCTGGCAGGCTGTTTGTGAGGACTCTCCAGCTCCCAGCCAGACCAGTGTGTGTGCGGGTGGGTAGGTAACTACTGTCATTGCTCTCGATAATAAATGCATCACCAGTGTCTGTCCCTGTGCAGCCAAAAGAGCTGCCTTTTATAACAAAGTGGCCTGATGTTTAGCATCCTGGCTGCACAGCTCAGCTAATGGCTGCAGCCTCTGCTTAATGTCCTGACACTAATGAATTCTATGAATGAATTTCCAGAGCATAAAAACTGATAGAAAGAGCGAGCAGAATTTCAGCCTAGATTAGGTAGCAGGAGTCAGATTGGTATTATTCTCTTATCTCTCGCCTGCCTGCATTGTTGTGTTGCAGTACACCAAAACATATTCAGGCGTTTAAGTGTTTAGATTAGGTACGGAATGATGGATATTCTGAATGAAAGGGATAGATACAGAGCGATGACTATTGGTAACGTCTTTTCAGAATAATTTTGTTTTTAAAAAACATACATTTTAAATGGAGTGCTAGGCAGCTGGTTTAAATAGCCTCACCATTTGAAACGGTATCACACCATGTCCATGGACTACATCTTTTACAAATGATTTTACTTACGATATAAAGTTATTTGAACAACAGTGTATTGCCTCTGGATGAAAAATATTTCATATTATTATATCATAATGTAAAGGCAGTAGAATAGTGACATCCCAGCTAACCAAAATTGGTTCTGTGAAAGTTCCCAGAACATTCGTTATGTTGCTGCAAATGTTCTTCTCATAACACAAAAACAGTCCAGTTGTACTGATGATTATACAATGTTTGTATAAAACATACGCCTGATGTTCCCAGAACGTTGCTCTCACATTTTGTTGCAGCAGTATGTTCTAAAACATTACTGGTACATTGTGTTATTACATTACCTGGAAACTTAATGAGAACATTTGGGAAATGTTCTGTGGTAGTTACAGATGTTGTGCACAACATTTTAGTGAATGTTAAGAGAACCATCCAAGGATATGTTATTTAAAACATTTTGAGAATTATTTTTTATTTGTATCAAAAACAATGTTTTGGGGATGTTATCATCCTAATGTTAGATAAAACCCTAACTAGAAGTTAATGGGAATATTAGCTAATGTTCTGGGAATGTTCCCGGTTTGCTGGGATATGACCACTATGACAAAAAGGGGTCTCTGAGTAAACACTGCACAGGGCAGATAGGGGCCATCCAGAAACAGACCTGTTTGCAATGGGGGCCATGGTGATGACCAGACCATGTGGTTCTCAAAGAGGGGACACATTGGTCAGTCACCCAGACACAGAAGCACTGATGAGAAGCTCCATAGAAGCACCCTACTGAACACACTCGTGTCAGAGATAATCCAGAAAAATCCGCTTTGTAAAATGTTCAGGTCATTGTATTTGTGATCAGTGAATTAGTGATCAGAGGGTTCAAACCCCAAAAAAGGTTGTACTTTTACTTTTTATGATGTATTATGATGTTGTAATTGCGTTCTCTCGCTACACAGGTGTCTGATAAAGGATTTTGAGACTCGTCCGTCTGTGACCCACCTCTTGGAACACCCCTTCATTAAGCAGGCCCATGGCAAAGAAATGGCTCTCGGTCAACAGCTGTCCACACTAATCTGCGAGCAACAAGACCTGGGCTGCAAACTCAAGACCAAGTAAGTGTGTCATCTACTCAGAGAAATGCTAACATTCTCAGTTAAAGAATTCTGAAAGAATCCCCTCTGCAGATCTCATTGATGTATCTCTCTGAGATGACATCTGTTAAATCTATCAATCAATGATGTTATGTATCTGTTATTGCTGATTAATTAATCTACATTGGAGAGACAATGCTATGGAGCAAGACAGAGTGAACTGGATGAAATGCTGAGATGAGATGTGTTTTCTCACCAGTGGGTGGCAGGGTTTCATTTCCTTCAACTGTTGTGTCCGTCCAAACTAGTGTAACAGATACACTACGGGACCAAAAGTATGTGGACACCTGCGTCGAACATCTCATTCCAAAATCATGGGCATTAATATGGAGTTGGTCCCCCCTTTGCTGCTATAACAGCCTCCACTCTTCTGGGAAGGCTTTCCACTAGATGTTGGAACATTGCTGCGGGGACTTGCTTCCATTCAGCCACAAGAGCATTACATGCTGACCAGACCGGATACGTCGCGTTGCGAGCATCGCAAAATAAATTTTGAAATCCATGTTATTCAATTACTGCACCCACACTGCTCGCGCGCACCAACGAGCGTCTGCAACGCCAAGGGCTAAAATAGAACTCCTTTCTATTTCTGACGCAGATCGCGCTGCAAGTCCTGCCTCTCCCATCTCCTCATTGGTTTATAGAAGCAGGAACCCACGTGCCATCTCCTCATTGGTTATACCCACGTGGGTGATTGAAAGACAAACTGTTTTGCCGGTAGTCGTGGTAAAACTATGAAAGTTTAGATGCGATCACCAAATAAGTTCAAAGATGAAAAAGCCTGGAAGGAGGAGAGATGACTAGAAACGATTCGGTTGGCCGTTTTATGTGTGGATTAATTGTCGGAGTAGAGGACCTTGTGCAGTTCAGGTAAAATAACAACTCAATGTTTATATCCCAGGACAAATTAGCTAGCAACAGCAAGCTAGCTAAATAGGACAAATTAGCTAGCAAGTGCAAGCTAATTAGTTAAATTGCCATACATGTTTAATGCTTTTCGACCTGTCCCCAAATTAATGTCATTGGTTCAGAGTTTGTTTTGATATTTTAACCTGCGTGTCGTGATCGCGTTTGGTGTAGGGGGACAAAATACATTTATGCAAGATAGCGCACGCGCGCAGCCGGTTTGGGTTCCGTGTTAGTGAGGTCGGGCACTGATGTTGGGTGGTTAGGCCTGGCTCACAGTCGGCAGTCCAATTCATCCCATAGGTGTTCGATGGGATTGAGGTCAGGACTCTGTGCAGGCCAGTCAAGTTCTTCCACACCGATCTCGACAAACCAGTTCTGTATGAACCTTGCTGGGTGCATGGGGGCATTGTCATGCTGAAACAGGAAAGGGCATTCCCCAAACTGTTGCCTCAAAGTTGGAAGCACAGAATCGTCTAGAATGTCATTGTATGCTGTAGCATTAAGATTTCCCTTCACTGGAACTTAGGGGCCTAACCCAAACCATAAATAACAGCCCCAGACCATTATTCCTCCTCCACCAAACTTTACAGTTGGCGCTATGCATTCAGGCAGGTAACATTCTCCTGGCATCCGCCAAATCCAGATTCGTCCGTCAGATTGCTAGATGGTGAAGCGTGATTCATCACTCCAGAGAACGCATTTCCACTGTTCCAGAGTCCAATGGCGTTGAGCTTTACACCACTGCAGCCAACTTTTGGAATTGCGCATGGTGATCTTAGGCTTGTGTGCGGCTGCTTGGCCATGGAAGACCATTTTCTGAAGCTCCCGACGAACAGTTATTGTGCTGACGTTGCTTCCAGAGGTAGTTTGTAACTTGGTAGTGAGTGTTGCAACTGAGGACATGCGATTTTTACGCGCTGTGCGCTTCAGCACCCAGCAGTTCTGTGAGCTTGAGCTCCTAGACGTTTCCACTTCACAATAGCAGCACTTACAGTTGACCAGGTCAGCTCTAGCAGGGCAGAAATTTGATGAACTGACGTTGAAAGTCACTGAACACTTCAGTAAGGCCATTATACTGCCAATATTTGTCTATGGAGATTGCATGGCTGTGTGCTCAATTTTATACACCTGTCATCAATGGGTGTGGCTGAAATATCCGAATCCACTAGTTTGATAAGGGTGTCCACATACTTTTGTATATACAGTGTATGATGTGTAGTCGAAGTTATGAAAATGATGTGATTAAAGAGAAGTTAGGGGAGTGGAACTAATTTGATATGAGTGATTGTGCTGACTCAAAGTTAGATTAAGAAAAGCTTTTTATCCCAATGGATCTTTTAACAGTGTGACAACGAGGAGCATTTAGGACAGAGCAGCCCTCCACCCATATGATTAAACCAATGAGGGAATAAAACACTTTAGTCTCAGATTGATTTACTTGTGGAAAATGCTAACTGTTCAACCTTGCAGGTCACATTATCACTGAATTAAGAATTTTGAATGATTTATATCTGGTATGCCATGAGCTTTTATTAAAAAACTGTTGTTTGTGTTTGCAAAACGATTCTGTTTACCTTGTTATTTCCCAAATGATCTGTTGGGGGAATACTTTTCCGTGTCCCTAAAGAAAAGAGCTAAGTACACGTGCCATTGAATGAGAGAGAGTCTTGATGCCATGCCATGTGTATGTTTACTCCAGAGTGTGTGTGTGGTGAGATGGTGATCTTATGTCCCTGTCCACAGTGAAAGTGCATAATGAGATTAGAGGCTTGAAGGAAAAGGAACTGTGCTTTCCCAGTTTTAGTCACTGGTGCCAAAGATCAGCACACTGCACAGACAGGAGACAGGCAGATTTAAGTAGGTGGAATGGTTTACAACATGTATCATGCTTCGAAGTAAGAGAAGGTAGAAGCTGAGGGCCTGTAATCTTTTTCAGAAGGGATGTCTCTGGGGAAGAAAGTGTTGAGGATTCCATACTACACCGTGCTCCATTGGCAGTTGTGACATTATGTTTCCCTGTTGAACTTCTGTAGGATTTCTACTCAGAATATTTATTAATTATGGATCCAAGGCAGCAGCTACTCTTCCTGGGGTCCAGCAACATTAAGGCAGTCCTACAATTTTAAAAACATTACAATACATTCATAACAGATCTCACGACACACTGTGTGCCCTCAGACCCCTACTCCACTACCACATATCTACAACACAAAATCCATGTGTACGTGTGTGTATAGTGCGTATGTTATCGTGTGTGTATATGCATGTGTCTGTGCCTATGTTGTGATATGTAATCTTCCAAAATAGGAAATCATTGTTCACTCGTAGGATGGATTTACTATTATGTTATTCACTTCATATACACTGAGTGTGTATATGAGAACACCTTCCTAATATTGAGTTGCATCCCCTTTTACCCTCAGAACAGCCTCATTCTTGATACACACGGGAAACTGTTGAGCGTGAAAAACCCAGCAGCGTTGCAGTTCTTGAAACACTCAAACCGATGCGCCGGGCACCTACTACCATACCCCGTTCAAAGGCACTTAAATCTTTTGTCTCGTCATCCTCTGAATGGCACACATACACAATCCATGTCTCAACTGTCTCAAAGCTTAAAAATACTTATTTAACCTGTCTTCTCCCCTTCATCTACACTGATTGAAGTGGATTTAACAAGTGACATCAATAAGGGATCATAGCTTTCACCTGGATTCACCTGGTCAGTCTATGTCATGGAAATGTTTTGTACACTCAGTGTATCTATTATTTATTATCATAGAATAGATACACTCTGTGACTGACATGTTGGTCCATTTCATTGTTCATGTTAGGTTTAGTATCTGAACTTGACTGGAATTTCTGGGTGCAATATTTAAGTGGTGATAACTGTTATTTTAGAGCTTGATGTTTTTGACAAAAGTGCTCTATTCGCTTACATGTGCACACAAATACACACACACACACACACACACACACACACACACACACACACACACACACACACACACACACACACACACACACACACACACACACACACACACATCACCGCAATAGGCCCTTGGGGGTTTGCATAATCCCAATGAGGCAGTTGCCTCCGTGCTGACCTCTGACCGGTAGGCCCCATTGTAGAGTGATAGGTCAAACGGAGATGAAGTGCAATCACAGCCTGTGATAATGGTGGAGATCTCCCTGGGGAACACCCTTATGGGCCAACCGGCAACCCATCTAAATGAATGGATTTTATATCCAGATTAGTATTAGTAATGTATCTGTATTCTTTCGTCACTGTAATGCTTTCTAACCCAGTATTATGTCCTTTACTCCAACAGGCATGAAAGAATCAATACTCGTAAAACACTCATAATAGAGACGAGTCCTGATGATGATCTGGTGAACCTGGAGTTTTTAGATGAGGTAAGATTTCATACTTTGACTTCGTTGTTGTTGGACTAGAGGACAGTATGTGAATCATGTAGGTATTGTACACAGTACCCACTGTATGTGTTCTTCTTCTCCGCAGGAGACCATCATCAAACACCTCTCGAAGAGATATGACGAGCTGCAGATATACACATACGTTGGAGACATCCTCATCGCTCTCAATCCTTTTCAAACTCTAAGCATCTACTCGCCACAGGTTTGTTTGTTACGGCAGTGCCATTGTGTGCCATAATTCCTCTTCACACCTCTGTAAAGACAGAACGGTATTGATATTCTAATGTGGGGTGTCTGTTCACAGTTCTCTAAGCTGTACCATGGGGTGAAGCGAGCAGACAATCCTCCCCACATCTTTGCTACTGCTGATGCAGCATACCAGGGCATGGTGACCTTCTGCAAAGACCAGGTACTTGAGGGGGATACACTTTGTGTGAGGAAGTCCTATTTAGTGTTATGCCGGTTCATATGGATAATGTTATCATTGGCGCTAAACAAAAACATGTTCTTTGTTTAGAGATCTAGTGATGTGCTTGTTAGAGACATCCCGATGACAAAGTTGTTGATGTGTCCTTATGTTTCAGTGCATCATCATCAGTGGAGAGAGTGGAGCTGGGAAGACAGAGAGTGCCCATCTGATTGTCCAGCATCTCACCTTTCTGGGAAAGGTACTGCTTGTTTACAAAAATATCTGGTGCTGTCAGTCCATCATCATGTTCATAAATATTGAACCTCAGTGGAATTCATTATTGAATGGACAGACTGGACACTGATAGATTCAGTCCTACACATTTAGTTTGCGTTGTCTCTGGAGGGAGTTATGCCCCCCCCCCCCCCCCCAAAAAAAAAATATTGACTCTGATTCCAGGCAAACAATCGGACGCTGCGGGAGAAGATCCTCCAGGTGAATCCCCTGGTGGAGGCGTTTGGCAACGCGTGCACGGCCATTAACGACAACTCCAGTCGCTTTGGGAAGTACCTGGAGATGAAGTTTACCCCCACCGGGGCTGTCATGGGGGCCAAGATCTCAGAGTACCTGCTGGAGAAGTCCAGGGTCATCAAACAGGCCACGTAAGAATGGAAAGATGTGCTAGGGATATTATTCATCACAACCGTCATCCTCAATTGAAGTTAACTGGCTAGATGGCTAACCGTTTCTCTTTATGCTCTTAGGGGAGAGAAAAACTTCCACATATTCTACTACATCTATGCCGGTCTGTATCACCAAGAGAAGCTGAAGAAGTACAAATTACCTGACAAGAAACCCCCCAGGTTAGCATTTCATCACTTTACTTGGCTTTGATTTCTTGGCACCTCAATATAGCCTGAATATAGTGAGTTATTTCCTATCACTTGACTAATGCAGAAACTGGCACTGAAAACTGTGTTTCTGTCTAGATATATTGAAAATCAACATGGCAAAGTGATGCAGGACATTGTCTCCAGTAAACTGTACAAGGAGCAGTTTGATGCCATTCAGGACTGTTTCCGCATCATTGGCTTCACTGACGAGGTAGGTACAGTTTCTCTGTTCATTTAAAAGCAAATGTGTGAACATTATTTTTATTTGCCTTGTCTGAGAACATACAGTACCAGTCAAAAGGTTGGACACACCTACTCATTCAAGGGTTTTAGTTTATTTTTTAATATTTTCTACATTGTAGAATAATAGTGAAGACATCAAAACTATGAAATAACACAAATGGAATCATGTAGTAAACAAAAAGGTGTTAAACGCATCAAAATATTTTAGATTTCGCAAGGGAGCCACCCTTTGCCTTGATGACAGCTTTGCACAATGTTGGAGAAGCATTCTAGGTGAAACTGGTTGAGAAAATGCACAAGAACCAGCTTCACCTAGAATGCTTCTCCAACTTTCTTGAAGTAGTTCCTACATATGCTGAGCACTGCTTTTCCTTCACTCTTTTGTGTAGGCCAGGTCATCTGATGCAGCACTCCATCACTCTCCTTTTTGGTCAAATAGCCCTTACAAAGCCTGGAGGTGTGTTGGGACATTGTCCTGTTGAAAAACAAATGTTAGTCCCACTAAGCGCACACCAGATGGGATGGCGTATCGCTGTGGTAGCCATGCTTTTTAAGTGTGCCTTGAATTCTAAATAAATCACAGACAGTGTCACCAGCAAAGCACACCCACACCATCACACCTCCTCCTCCATGCTTCACGGTGGGAACCACACATGTGGAGATCATCCATTCACCTACTCTGCGTCTCACAAAGACACAGCGGTTGGAACAAATATCTCTAATTTGGACTCATCAGACCAAAGGACAGATTTCCACCAGTCTAATGTCCATTGCTTGTGTTTCTTGGCCCAAACTAGTATCTTCTTATGGGTGTCCTTTAGTAGTAGTTTCTTTGAAGCAATTTGACAATGAAGGCCTGATTCATGCCGTCTCCTCTGAGCAGTTGATGTGTCTGTTACTTGAACTCTGTGAATAATTTATTTGGGCTGCAATTTCTGAGGCTGGTAACTCTAATGAACTTATCGTCTGCAGCAGAGGTAACTCTGGGTCTTCCTTTCCTGTGGCGGTCCTCATGAGAGCCAGTTTCATCATAACGCTTGATGGTTTTTGCGACTGCAGAAACTTTAAGTTCTTGAAATGTTCCTGATTGACTGACCTTCATGTCTTAAAGTAATGATGGACTGTCGTTTCTCTTTGCTTATTTGAGCTGTTCTTGCCTTAATATGGACTTGGTCTTTTACCAAATAGGGCTATCTTCTGTATACCACCCCTACCTTGTCACAACACAACTGGCTCAAACGCATTAAGAAGGAAAGAAATTCTTCAAATTAACTTTTAACAAGGCACACCTGTTAATTGAAATGCATTCCAGGTGACTACCTCATGAAGCTGGTTGAGAGAATGCAAAGAGTGTGCAAAGCTGTCATCAAGGCAAAGGGTGGCTACTTTGAAGAATCTAAAATATATTATGATTTCTTTAACACTTTTTTGGTTACTACATGATTCCATTTGTGTTATTTCATAGTGTTGATGTCTTCACTATTATTCTACAATGTAGAAAATAGCAAAAATAAAGAAAAACCCTTGAATGAGTAGTTGTGTCCAAACTTTTGACTGGTACTGTGTCTAAATATCCATAGCATTTCTTCACTCACTGTACACTGATTTCTGTGCTTCCTTTTTTAACAGGAGGTCAATTCTGTATACAGAATTCTCTGCGCCATTTTGAATACAGGAAATATTGAATTCACTGCCATTACTTCCCAACACCAGACTGATAAAAGTGAAGTGCCTAATGTTGAGTCCTTGGAAAATGGTAAGACAACTGTACTTCAGTGTTATTAGCAAACACAATCTTTTTCTTGCTCAGGTTAAGAATTGATAGTAAGATTCCCACCTCTTTTTGTATTTACACAATATGGCTGAATGGTTGTTTCCTTGCTACTCTGTGTGACTGTGACATGAACCTGCCCTGTCCCTCAGCTGCGGCCTTGCTCTGCATCGGCCCTGAGGAGCTCACGGAGGCCCTGACGTCCCACTGTGTGGTGACCCGTGGAGAGACAATCATCCGCACCAATACTGTAGACAAAGCCACTGATGTCCGGGACGCCATGTCCAAGGCTCTGTACGGACGCCTCTTCAGCTGGATAGTCAACCGCATCAATGCCCTCCTGCAGCCTGATATGAATATCTGGTAAGTGTAAGGTATCTTTGTCTTTGGTTGTTGCACTGTGCTTCACACTACCATGTGTGTGGATGCTGCTGCATATTATTAAGCTCTAGTTACCTTTATGTCTGAGTAGAGAACCAACCACGTGGAGTAGAATAGCAATGGACATCACAAGACAAGAAAGGGAGAAAAATAAGTAGAGTAAATGTTTTATGCAGAGTTACGTGCTGAGGAAATAATATTCTGATGATTAAAAAGACTTCAGAGAGACTGTAAAGGGTTGTTCATTGATCCAAAAGAATTCCCTCATAAATGTGAGCGTGGACTGTCAGGGAGTCATCTTCTCTCTCTGAGCTGTAGAAGGCCCACAGGGTCTGTTTCCACTTCAGTCATCTGTACACTCTGTTATTGCCATTAATAACCTGTTAACCAAGACAAAAGGTGACCTCTAATGTCTTGTTAATGAAAGGGATTATGGGAAATGATGTCTCTCGATCTTAGCAATAAAAAGTGAAATCACTCTGTGCGTATGTGTTGTAAGCTCTGTATTTAGTGTAGGCCTAAATGAAGTATTGTGTCAATTGTGTCGATCACAGTTAAATACAGACTTTAGTATCAATCTGTTTGTACAACCCTTGCCAGTAATTAACATTTTATGATTAACTGATCATAGTCAAGGATCTCTGAACATTCAGCACTTTTGTTTAAAAGTTCATTAGGACTCCCCCGTAACAGTAGAATTGGCCATTCAGATCAAAATATTCTGTATTTGGGTTGAACTTGCTTCATCGTTAAAGTTTCATAAGTCAATGTGGTTCACACAGTTCCACACAAGATGAACTTTGTTTGTCTGTCCTGGTTTTCCTCTTTGAAGTGTGGCAGAAAGTGGCATGAATGTGGGAATCCTGGACATCTTTGGATTCGAGAACTTCAAGAAGAACTCCTTTGAGCAACTCTGCATCAACATTGCAAATGAACAGATTCAGTTTTACTTCAACCAACACATTTTTGCCCTGGAACAGGTGAGCCTGCAGATGGGGTGGCTCATGTTTTAGAGAATCTAGATGAATTGTTTCTCTAACTCCAGTAAGTCCATTAACAGTGACAATTGAAGGTATACTAGATTTTGCTGAAAATGTCCTTTTGTTGTGTGTAGTACATGTTGACCATTTTTGTTGAGCATCATTTTGTATATTTAAAGTCGCGTTATAGTATCCCGGCTTGTTCATCAATCACGGAGGAAGTGTCTCTTAATGAAACATTGTAATCCAGCGTTATCTTCTTTATAGCGTTTATATGACGTTAACATAAATGTTTTTCTCCCTTACATACTAGAGATTATAACTTTTTGGGCAACCTGACCAAATTCACATAGAAATCTGTGTTATAAATCTGTCATTCTCATTGAAAGCAAGTCTAACAAGCGGTAGATCTGTTCTATGTGCGCTATTTCTATGCTTCCCGTTCTTAAGTTTCATTTTTGCTTATTTTGCTTTCAGTTTTGTACACCAGCTTCAAACAGCTGAAAATACAATATTTTTGGATATGGAAAATATATTTAATAGCGGTTTAGATGGTACAATGATTCTCTCTCTGCTCTATACTTGCTTGTTTTGTCACATAAACTTAAATTAGGCGAGCTATTAGAATTTTAACAACCAGGAAATGGCGGAGCGATTTCTGCATAGTGCATCTTTAATTGATTTAATTAAGCTTTTTACCCTGGAGTGTGGGAGCTTTTCGTTGTCACTGACAACACTGTATAGACATTAATCAAGAGCACTTTTTGCTCTTGTGTGCTTTTGTCTTAATGTTGGCTCTTTAGCAATTCCTCTCAAGGGAATTAGAGAGAGTTGGTATTTATAAAGTGATCACTTTATTCAGTCTAATGAATAGAGAAGAACTGAACTATATTGGGGTTGTGTTCTGAAACTGTCCTGTATATTTACTTTACCAAGGCTTAACTAGGCATACTTAATTCCTGGTTCTTAACTAGGCAACTTTCCTGCATGATTTGTTACGTAGAAGTATTAGTTGCTTTCGATGTAGCGCTAGTGCTTAGCGGAAAAGGGATTTTTATAATGTGAAAATGGCTTCAATCCAGTGGTACACAGAAGCTGATTATTCTAAGTTAATGATTTAAACATGAGGACGGTTTAGATCCATTGGTTCCACTTTATTAGTAAAATATATATTTAAAATAACTTTTTGATCTAAATTAAGCAGATGCAATAATGTGATATGACTCTGGGTTATTTGCGAATGGAACTAAATTATGAATTAGTACGTGGCTCTATCTGTTATTTCAGAACAGTTCTGTATAATTTCAGCGACTGACTTTAGAAATAGTAACTGGAGTGTTTCTCTGCATCACAGTGGTGCTGTTGCTTAAGGACTGTATATTTTTTTTTATTTTTTTTTAAACAAACATGCACAAATCCTATTTAGCCTAGATTGTTTAATTGGGTTATTTAGTGAAATCATTAACTGTGGAATGTTCTATATTCTGTGTGTTTTAATTAGATGGAGTACCAGAGCGAGGGGGTAGATGCCAGCCTGGTGGAGTATGAGGACAACCGTCCTATCCTGGACATGTTCCTCCAGAAGCCCATGGGCCTGCTCTCTCTGCTGGATGAGGAGAGCCGCTTCCCCCAGGCCACCGACCAGACCCTAGTGGGTAAGACGAATCAAATCCATTTGTATTTGTCACATACACTGATTACAATAGCTGTAGTCTAACTGTGATATGCTTGTTTATGAGCCCTTCCCAGAAATGCAGAGTTTAAAAAATGATCCTAAAAATAGTAACACAAGAGGAATAAATTACACAATAATGGATCTATATACAGTACCAGCACCAGATCAATGTGCAGAAAGAGGTATTTGAGGTAGATATGTACATGAAGGCAGGGTAAAGTGACTAGCCATCAGGATAGATAATAATAAGAGTCAAATTAAGAACGGAGTAGCAGCAGCAAATTATGAGTGTAAATGTGTGTGTTTTGTCGGTATGCGTGAGTCTGTTATGTGTGTGCATATGTAGTGTATGTGAATGTGTGTAGGTTTTATGTGAGTGTCAATGTAGCGTGCGTGTGTTTACATTCGTGAGTGTGTTTACATTCACATTCTTAAAATAAAGTGGTGATCCTAACTGACCTAAGACAGGTCATTTTTACTAGAATTAAATGTCAGGAATTGTGAAAAACTGAGTTTAAAGGTATTTGGCTAAGGTGTATGTAAACTTCCGACTTCAACTGTATATAGCCTTGTGAGACTATATATACACATGGCCTCACAAGCAGACCGATTCAAGTCCATGTGTACTAAAACAACCAAAGTCTTAGAAAGAAGCCTTACGTAGAAGGCTCTGAAAATATCTATGCTGGATCAAGCAGTTTATTTTTTTTTTAATATTATCCACAAAATATGTTTTCTCTTCAGATAAATTTGAGGACAATCTCCGCTACAAGTACTTCTGGAGACCAAAACGTTTTGAGCTCTGCTTTGGAATTCAGCATTATGCTGGCAAGGTATAGATCACCGCAGTATGTATGGATCAGTATGTTTCATTGCTGTTTGCCCACTGATACAGTTGGTTAGGTCGTCTTTTGTCAGGTGTGGTTTGAGTTGACTGTCCCTGTGCTGTCACACAGGTGTTGTACAATGTGAACGGGTTTCTTGAGAAGAACCGAGACACTCTCCCTGCAGACATCGTTGTGGTTCTGAGAACATCAGAGAACAAACTTCTGCAGCAGCTGTTTTCAAGTCCATTGACAAAAACAGGTAGGTGTCAAGACTTGTGATAAAAGTGTTGTAGAATTCATTATCATCAGCAGTTTACTCCTTTGGAGTGGTATTACACTACTGCCGCATATTCCACACAGGAACTTGGAAACTTCCCTTTTTTGTACAAAAAACTAGGTAATCTTCACTCTGTTTACACTGTGGTAGAAAGTTATTGGGGAGCCGATGGCGGTGTTGTGTGAGTGTGTGTTTGTTCCTAGGGTTCATGTCTCCATAAACATTCAGGTATTTTTTTTTTAAAGACTCTCCGGACGCGACAGCGTCCTGGTCCTCCACTCAAATCCCCTCTCTCTCTCTGCGATCCGATACTGTGTGTGAATAAATCTCCAGTCTCCATTATCTCCTGAGAGGCTCAGCTCTCCATGGAGGGCTCTGTTTTTATTTTCACTAAGCTGTCCCTTTTGGTTTCCTGCTGCTTGCTGCTATCTACAGATTGTGCAGCAGCGGGATATTTTTGTGATAAGGTTTCCAAATACCCAGGGGATGAAGAAACGGTATTTAGAGAGCATAAAAGCTACTCTTCTTTCCAGTCTTTTCTGTGCAGTTAACTGAAGGTGGTAATATCTTCGTCAATAGCCGTGGCTGGTGCCCGTGGTCACTTGGCTGAGCCGGAATGCTAATGGATGTGTTCAATTACCAGATGCAGCACTTCATACTTTTCTTAAGTTAAGCCATATTATGACTGCTTTCAGTTATAGTCGAATTAAGAGCAGCTCCAATTTACGATGTGTACCTTGGTTTAGCCTCCATTAGAAATCCATGTGTTAAATCTCTAGGTTTTAATAATGGGAGGTAGTGCAAAAGGTGAGCCCACGGCCATCCTACTCTTTTCTTGATTGCAGAAAAATACACTACCATTTGAACGTTAATTCGGTAGAATGAAACGGGGGGGAGAATTCACTGCACTTTGGTACTCCAAAGTAATGAGTGACAGCAGAGATGTGGTCCACCATTCATGGGTACAGACATAGTGTCAATTAGGCCTAAAAGCCTTTAATTTGGTTCAGCTCATCCGAAGGCTTTCTTGTCTACAGCACAACACACAAGGGACATATTTGCAGCAATGTCTTTGGGTCAAGTGCATAGTAGGTAATAGGTATCAAGTTGGGATTTTCATGATTGACTGCAGTGAAAGTGTTATATTGCTGTGTAGTTGTAATCTAGCCACTGTTGTTGTCGTCTGTTTTTGTTATTTTATTCATATTTTTTATTTAACCTTTATTTAACTAGGCGAGTCAGTTAAGAACAAATTCTTATTTACAATTCCCCGGCCAAAACCGGGCAACGCGGGGCCAATTGTGCGCCGCCCTTTGGGACTCCTAATCACAGCCGGATGTAAAAAACTCTGGATTCGAACCAGGGACTGTAGTGACGCCTCTTGCACTGAGATGCAGTGCCTTAGACCGCTGCGCCACTCGGGAGTTATTAGTGTCTAGTGCGTCAGTTATGGAATCTTCCTCCGTAACTCATCTCTTTTAAAAAATGTCTACAGGGTGCCCTCACTCAATCTTCATCATCCCTCTGATAAAGAGGTCCCGTCTTCTTGACACTTCATGAGGGTAGAGATGATCACATAAGATAACAGCTATGAGACAATCTACTTCTGCTTATCAAGTGGGAAAAGCTTGAGTTCCCTTTTAAGTGAAAAATAGCAGAGGAAGATGATAATTCGATTCTTCAGGGTAAAATCTGGGGGAATTTAATTTGCATTTTAGTTCATATTATAGAGTCAGTGTTATCTGTGAAATTACTGCTATCTGTGGGATCAGATGAAAATCTATTTAACCCGGGTGGTTTAGTTCTATGCTGTCAAATTGTGAATACTGTATCAACCGGATGGCTCTTTTTATGACCACTAGGTGTCAGCCTCGTTGATCCTCATGTTAACTTTTGAGATTAAAGGACATTGATGGGTCTGGAACGAGGCACCACACATAGAGATTACTTGACTATATTTTATCTGTCTTATCAAATGTGAATATCAAATTATAATTCAGAGGCAAGATAACCTAAGCAAGTGACCCTTACTGTTATCAAATGATATCTCGGATACGAAATGATTGAAGATACTGTGAACACTTTACTGCCTGGAACATTACAGTAAATATTACTAATTGGGAATGGGACTGGTCTAGAAATGTTGAAATAAATTGAAATGTTGCATATTGATAAGTAAGATGTGATTACACGCAGAGTTTCTTGAGAGTCGTGCGGAACCAAAAAGTGAAAAGCTTTCCTTGCCAGAATAGTTGGACCACTTGTGCCTAGAATAATCTCATCAGGCGGGGTCCTTGAGGTTTGGGCATGTGGTGGGGTTTTGTCAGAGGAAATGGGATGTATTTGCATGGACAAATTCCTCTAAGCCAGGGTCTTTCCCAGATCCCTCAGATCAGAGTGCTTGAATTGGCTGAGCTGTGTATGGTCCGGTGAGGCCTGGGAGGCCTGCGGTCAGAGGATTTGTATGTATCCTTAGGGTTAGTGTCAGCAGAGCACAGTGCACACAACCATGGCACCTTATGACAGCCCTCACTCTGCCAGACCAGACTGCAGGGCATAGTGATCTAATTCTATTTCTATGGTGCATGGTTCCTCGTATTCATCTACTGTACCTCAGAAGTCAATATATTTCTGCTTTCTCACACCATATTAATATGCATTATGTATTTCACAGGGCTTTTAGTATGTACATACATAAACCATGTTGTATGTACAGTAATAACCCAGTAATATGAACATGACTGGTGTCAGGATCATCTGTGTGCGTTTTGAGTTATTAGGTAGGTATCCTTGGCTTATTGGTGAAAATATGACAAGTAAATTAGTGTGTAATTTATAATTGCCTAACTTGCATATTTTTATTGGATGGGAGAGTAGTCTCTAGTGTGTAGATGGGCACGGATACTAAAACACTATTAACATAATGTATATTTATCTATATTTCTGGGATGTTAGCCATGTATCATTGTAGTCGACTCTTTTTAGTGGCAACCTTAGTTTACTGCAGAGAAAATGCTAATACTGTGTGTAGGGCCGTGTAACTTTCATTGTATATACACAAGCGTACATTTCAAACGTCCTAGAAGAAAGTGATCACAGAGACTGATTTTAATTTCTTGCAAATAATTTTTATTCACATACCAGACAGGGCTGAATGTTCCAATGTTGTGCATACTGTACATCAACAGTAATGTAATGGCTCGAGTTTACTGCACTTAATTCCACTGTGATGTTTGAAATGTACGAAATGAAAGCTACATATTGGTTCAACATTTTCACAACTCCAAGACAGTACAATGTTCCTCTCTTCGTGTTAAGAGTTTCTCTTGTGAAGAACTGACATGTTCCTTCAGCCGTGCAGCATGATGACACATTGTGCTCTTTGTTCTCTGCTAGTAGTCTGGCTTTCATCCCACTGGGTTACATTCATAGGGATACTTTCTGTCGTTATCAATAAAGCGTCAATACGGTGCAGTGTTCGATTTGGCTGCTGGGGGGAAAGGAGACATCCAGCTCCGCTAAAACCATTGTCAACTATGTGCCGTTTTCAATGGTTGGTAAATAAAGGGGGTTGTTAAATAAATTGTTAAATAAATGTATAACTATTTGGCTTTAATATCATCACCTCTTCAAGAGCCTAGTCAGAACTACACATTTCAGATTATTCCACATTTATCTCTATCATCAGAGTCAGTGGCGGTCTGTACCGTTTAAGATTAGGGAGGACGGTTATTTTTTTTATAACCATGGCCTTATTTCTATTACAGCATATTGGATGACTGTCATTCATATTCCATTCACCTAGCTCAATGTAACATCGATAGGTTTAGGCTACTATATGATACTCTGAATTTTCCCTATCATGAGGTTATTACAACCTAGCCTACGAATTAATGTTTATCACTTAGGTGCACAGGTCGAGAGACAAATTGGAGTAATCAAGGTGACAGACAGTGACTCATTCAATACAGCCTTGCACACTCTTGCCTGCATCTAGCTGATCTAGGGTGAAATCATTAGTCCAAACAGTTGGAAACGAGAGTTTCTATTGGACAAGTTCAGGTAGATTTATCCCAGTTTCATTCCGTTTGCTTCTGTTTAAGAAATGTTTTTCTACAGAATCAGCGGAATGAATATACCCCAAATCCCCCCGCACACACAAATCCCCCGCACACACAAATCCCCCGTGAACACAGTTCACTTTCATAGCATCCCTCGTTGTATAATTCCTTCTAGCATCTACGCGCTCTCCTCCTCTTACCTATTCCCTTCACTTGTGGACTTGTGCACAACACAACAGCTGTCTGTGACCAGGTAAAAAAAACTTTCCAAGCCAAACCTTCATATCATAACCGCTAACCGCTACACACAACCTACATTGTTGTCACCATATTAGCTAACATCATAGTCAACATAGCTACTAGAACTAACACGTTAGTAAACCCGCTACAATCACACAGTACAGTGTACAGCAAACAGTTTAGCAATTACAATGGCAGGCCTCTGTGGCAATACATTAATAAAACCGAAAGCTTACCTTGACTTGGACGAGTTCCAGTGTTGGATCGCCTTAGCCAGCTAGCTAACATAAATAGCATTCCTCTCTGTTTGAGCCAGGTGTTTGAGTAAGCTAAATTAGCCAGCTGCATTAGCTAGCTAGGTAATGAAAGTGAAAAAATTACAATGAAATATAGCTCTCTCTCTCTAGCTAGCTGTAGCTTATGCTTTCAGTACTAGATACATTCCCTTTGATTGGGTGGACAACATGTCAGTTCATGCTGCAAGAGCTCTGATAGGTTGAAGGACGTCCTCCGGAAGTCGTCATAATTACTGTGATTCTATGGAACGGTGTGAAAACCATGAACCTCCTAGGTTTTGAATTGAATTCAATGTACCCAGAGGAGGACGGAAAATAGCTGTCCTCCGGCTACACCATGGTGCTACCCCAAAGAGTGCTGTTGAGGCTAATGTGGACCTTCATTGCAAAATTGTTTTAACCTCTCTAGGGTATGTGGGGGACGGTAGCGTCTCACCTCGTCAACAGCCAGTGAAACTGCAGGGCGCCAAATTCAAAACAACAGAAATCCCATAATTAAAATTCCTCAAACATACATGTATTTTACACCATTTTAAAGATACACTTGTTGTAAATCCAGCCACAGTGTTCGATTTCAAAAAGGCTTTACGACGAAAGCAAACCAAACGATTATGTTAGGTCAGAGCCAAGTCACAGAAAAACACAGCCATTTTTCCAGCCAAAGAGAGGAGTCACAAAAAGCAGAAATATAGATCAAATGAATCACTAACCTTTGATGATCTTCATCAGATGACACTCATAGGACTTCATGTTACACAATACATGTATGTTTTGTTCGGTAAAGTTCATATTTTTATCCAAAAATCAGAGTTTACATTGGCGCGTTATGTTCAGTAGTTCCAAAACATCCGGTGATTTTGCAGAGAGCCACATCAATTTACAGAAATACTCATAATAAACATTAATAAAAGATACAACTGTTATGCATGGAATTTTAGATCCACTTCTCCTTAATGCAACCGCTGTGTCAGATTTTTTTTAAACTTTACGGAAAAAGCAAACCATGCAATAATCTGAGTACGGCGCTCAGACGACAAATCAACCCAAAGAGATATCCGCCATGTTGGAGTCAACAGAAGTCAGAAATAGCATTATAAATATTCACTTACCTTTGATGATCTTCATCAGAATGCACTCCCAGGAATCCTAGTTCCACAATAAATGTTTGTTTTGTTCGATAATGTCCATCATTTATGTCCAAATTCCTCCTTGTTGTTCGCGCGTTCAGTACACAATCCAAACTCACGACGTGCGTGCAAGTCCAGCGGAAAGTACGGGCGAAAAGTCCAAAACGTTATATTACAGTCCGTAGAAACATGTCAAACGAAGTATAGAATCAATCTTTAGGATGTTTTTAACATAAATCTTCAACAATGTTCCAACCAGAGAATTCCTTTGTCTTCAGAAATGCAATGGAACTCAAGCTAACTCTCACATGAACACGCATGGTCAGCGCGTGGCACTCTGGGAGAGACCTTACTCAATCCCCTCTCATTTGCCCCCACTTCACAGTAGAAGCATCAAACAGGTTCTAAAGACTGTTGACATCTAGTGGAAGCCTTAAGAAGTGCAACATGACCCCATTTCCACTGTATCTTGGATAAACAAAGAGTTGAAAAACTACAAACCTCAAATTTCCTACTTCCTGGTTGGATTTTTTCTCAGGTTTTTGCCTGCCATATGAGTTCTGTTATACTCACAGACATCATTCAAACAGTTTTAGAAACTTCAGTGTTTTCTATCCAAATATACTAATAATATGCATATCCTAGCATCTGGGCCTGAGTAGCATGCCGTTTACTCTGGGCACGCATTTCATCCGGACGTGAAAATACTGCCCCCTATCCCAAAGAAGTTAATCCGTTATTTGTTAACGTGAATATATTTAGTATAGTTTTATCTAAAGAAAGTTGTATCTTTTTTTTATGTTTCACCATTTAAATAAAAATGTAAATTCACTGAGTAGGATGCCGTAGCGGTGTGTGGGTAAATCACTGGGGAAGCCAAGCCCCCCCCCCCGCCATATTACAACATATGTGTTGTGATAATTGTGTTGTTTGCTCTATAACCTATTAATTCATATGCCTTGCGGCCGTGATATATAGGCCTAAAGGCCGAGACAATAAGAAGACACAGTGGCAGAATAAATTCAACCACACCTTTGTTTCATCACAAAACCGGATAGCAACCTCTGTCCATTGAAGTCGACAAAGCATAGTGCATGTACAGTAACAGTTACATGATCTACAGCATGGTCAAGCAAGATAATGTTTCTGACATTTTCAGACCACGAAACAACTATTGATTTAGAACCACAGAGAGTTACCGTAAGTCGCAAAGAAAACAGGAGCTGCCTCCACTATTCCTGCACCATTTCAACTTCAACAGGTCTACATTATCAAATCACCTCTGCTTAGTCTAATACAGTGACAATTAAACGATACCAAGAACAATTCAGTTCAATCAACGTAAGCTAAATATGATGTGGCTGTCCATGGTTCTGATTTCTGTGTGCGTGCATGCGTGTGTGTGTGTACGTTCATGCAAGTAGAAAAACATGTTGACTCACCCTACTTGTAGAGAAACGGCATCCTCCTCTCTTTCATGTTGACGAATGTAATGGCTCCGAAACAGACGGCCGCTGTTTTACGATCCCGTAACCAATTGTGCTATTGTGTATGTTTTTTCACGTTATTTGTAACTTATTTTGTAGATAATGTTTCTTATGACCGAAAATGACTGAGCTTCTTGATATCAGGGCAGTGACTACTCACCCCGTACTGGAGGAATTCTTCTTCTTCAACGAGTCGGACGGGAAGGATTTACTCCAGACACCCGACAAGGCCCTCATCCCCGTCATTCACAGGAGGAAAAGACGGAGGTATTGTGGACGACGGTCCGGGTGCCTTGTAAGGATCTGTTCCCGAGAGGGTACTCTACCGTTTCCATCGGTCCTATTAGCCAACGTGCAATCAATCGATGATAAAATAGACGAACTACGAGCACTTATATCCTACCAACTGGACATTTAAAAACTGTAATGTCTTATATTTCAGAGCCATGGCGGAACGACGTCATGATTAACATACAGCTGGTTTTAAGCTTTTTCGGCAGGATAAAACAGCGGCCTCTGGTAAGACAAGGGGCGGCGGCCTATGCATATTTGTAAACAATAGCTGGTGCACGAAATCTAAGGAAGTCTCTAGGTTTTGTTCGCCTGAGGTAGAGTATCTCATGATAAGCTGTAGATCACACTATTTACCAGGAGAGTTTACATCTATATTTCTCGTAGCTGTCTATATACCACCACAGACCGATGCTGGCACTAAGACCGCACTCAATGAGCTGTATACGGCCATAAGAAAACAGGAAAACGCTCATAGTGGCCGGGGACTTTAATGCAGGGAAACTCATCAGTTTTACTTAATTTCTATCAGCATGTTAAATGTGCAAGCAAAGGGGGGGGGGGGCTCTAGACCACCTTTACTCCACACACAGAGACGCGTACAAAGCTCTCCCTCGCCCTCCATTTGGCAAATCTGACCATAATTCTATCCTCCTGATTCCTGCTTACAAGCAAAAACTAAAGCAGGAAGCACCAGTGACTCGGTCAATAAGAAAGTGGTCAGATGAAGCAGATGCTAAGCTACAGGACTATTTTGCTAGCACAGACTGGAATATGTTCCGGGATTCTTCCGATGGTATTGAGGAGTACACCACATCAGTCACTGGCTTCATCAATAAGTGCATCGATGACGTCGTCCCCACCGTACATCTATATTTTTCGTAGTTGTCTATATACCACCGTAGACAGATGCTGGCACTAAGACCGCACTCAATGAGCTGTACATACCCCAACCAGAAGCCATGGATTACAGGCAACATCCGCACTGAGCTAAAGGGTGGAGCTGCCGCTTCAAGGAGTGGGACTCTAACCTGGAAACTTATAAGAAATCCCACTATGCCCTCCGACGAACCATCAAACAGGTAAAGCATCAATACAGGACTAAGATTGAATCGTACACACCGGCTCTGACGCTCATCAGATGTGGCAGGGCTTGCAAACTATTACAGACTACAAAGGGAAGCACAGCCACGAGCTGCCTAGTGACACGAACCTACCCGACGAGCTAAATTACTTCTATGCTCGCTTCCTGGCAAGTAACACTTAAACATGCATGAGAGCACCAGCTGTTCCGGACGACTGTGTGATCACGCTCTCCTTAGCAGATGTGAATAAGACCTTTAAACAGGTCAACATTCACAAGGCCGCAGGGCCAGAAGGATTACCAGAACGTGTACTCCGAGCATGCGCTGACCAACTGGCAAGTGTGTTCACTGATATTTTCAACCTGTCCCTGACCGAGTCTGTAATACGCACATGTTTCAAGCAGACCACCATAGTCCCTTTGCCCAAGAACACTAAGGTAACCTGCCTAATTTACTATCGACCCATAGCACTTACGTCTGTAGCCATGAAGTGCTTTGAAAGGCTGGTCATGGCTTACATCAACACCATCATCCCAGAAACCCTAGACCCACTGCAATTTGCGTACCGCCCCACCAGATCCACAGCAATCTCTATTGCACTCAACACTGCCCTTGTCCCACCTGGACAAAAGGAATACCTATGTGAGAATGCTATTCATTGACTACAGCTCAGCATTCAACACCATAGTGCCCTGAAAGCTCATCACTAAGCTAAGGACCCTAGACTATACACCTCCCTCTGCAACTGGATCCTGGACGTCCTGACGGGCCACCCCCAGGTGGTAAGGGTAGGGAACAACACATCTGCCACGCTGATCCTCAACACAGGGGCCCCTCAGGGGTGCGTGCTCAGTCCCCTCCTGTACGCCCTGTTTACTCATGACTGCATGGCCAAGCACGACTCCAATACCATTATCAAGTTTGCCAATTGTGTGTAGATTGATAAGGAAACAAAACAATTGTATCCATTTTAGAATAAGGCTGTAACGTAACAAAATGTGGAAAAAGTCAAGCAGTCTGAATACTTTCCGAAATCACTGTATATACTGTGTCTTGAAAACTTGATAGCTGAGATATCAACAATCCACCCAAAATTTTGTTTTGGGTTGGAATTTTCCTTTAAGTTATACTTTTTTATATTTTCTCTAATCACAGGAATGTTTTTAGTCAGCAGTCAGATTCTGATGACCCTTTTATGCATTGAAATCAACTAACTCTGGGCGTAAAGGGTGCTGGTTATGTGGGGGCGGTATGGCTGCCATAATCTCATTTGCTTGGTTGCTGAGTTGAGTTTCCAGATCACATTTATTCAAAAAAGAGAGCGGGAGAGAAGGGAGATATATCCACGGAGCTTCTGCAAACTCAGCTCTAAGAGGCTGCTCTCTTACAACTTTGATTGTCCCCTGTGTCGACAGCTCGATCCATAGCTTCTGAACTACAAGGCGCGCACTGGCACTCATAAAAGAATGTAGGGAGGTGTCATATTGAACGTGGGATTGCTTTTTAATCCCAGGCACATTGACTATTCTTGTCAATAGAAACCCAATACAACTGCCAGCTTGAGCTTTTTTTCTATAGGATTCTTGCTGGGCTTAATTTTCAAAGTGTACGCACAGATGCCAGGGATGGCTTTTTCTCTTTTCTCCCTCTCCTTCTCCTCACTCTGTGTATCTGTGGCGGCAGCCCATGCCAAGAGCAACACGCGTGAAGCAGAAGCGATCAGTGTGATCCTCCACCACCGCCTGCTCCCTAAGACAGGATGACCTGTTGGGAGATGGACCCCCTTACTTCCTCCTCTCTTCTCACAACACCCCTACAGCCTATAGTGATTAACCCCTTTGGGAATATATATCGTTTTGTACAGTTGTGATGATGACTCCGAACATTGAGAATAGGCACGGTGGGTTTTTAGTAAGAGGATGTTATCTGGTTTTAAAAAGAAAAGGTGCAGGCTTAGTCAGAGAGGTGAATTACCTAAGCAATTGAAAAAATGTTTGGCTGATGGCCCATGCACATTAAAAGGCATAAGCTTACATACTAGACGTAAAACTACATTCCAGGCACATTGCCTTTAAAGTGCAGCGGTGACTTCTTCCCACTCCGTATGTGCTCAGTATGAATACTATGCTAGAATTACCAACGGACAGAAACGCGCTGTTTCTCAATCTGCCATTGACTTCATTACAGTTTTATGATATAAGGATGTTTTTTTTATGCTGGACATCTCAGGTGTTAACATGTTTCAAGAATTCTTTGAGCGGAGAGACAGTTAACCCATGCACTAATCATGTAGTCATAAGTTGATAAGGAACCACAAAATAATGAATTAATAAGAGCCGCCTAGGAATATATGTAGAAAGCAGTAGAAGAGTGTCTGTTTTGAGGCTTAGGTACAACTGTCATAGCTTCCCTCATCATAACACAGCCCCTTCATCTCCCCTTGATGGTGTCATGCAAGTGAGAGGCGTGAAAGCACCGTGACACTCCACGGGCCCGTTCGACACTCAGCCACTAATTCATCATGACAAATGTGCTCAGATGATCTGGCCCAGCAGCACTAATGGGGAGAGGAGAGAGGGCTCTTCATTTGCACAAGACCGACTCCAATTAATCCATCCAGCTTTACTTTGGGCTAATTGCAGCGCGTCCCTGCTTGAGCACTGGGCTACCTGACACCATTTGTCTGTGGGCACCATTCTGAGAGATCCGTCTTTGTGTGTTTTGGCCCGTAAGATGTTTATGTTTCGTCAGTCATAAGATGATGATTTCTGACATTTCTTTTCTTAGCCCTGTTTTAGGTTGTTTACAGTGATTAGGTTGTTTACATGATTGAATAATTTCTGCAATACTGTGCAATTTTTATTTTATTTTTGTTTGAAATTTCCAAATGTAGACTTAAAGATGCACTATGCAGAAATCACTCCGCCATTTCCTGGTTGTTGAAATTCTAATAGCTAATTTCAGTTTAGGTGACAAAGCAAGCAGACATTGTGTAGAGAATCATTGTACCATCTAAACCGCTGTAAAATATATTTTCCATAACCAATAATATTGTATTTTCAGCTGTTTGAAGCTGGTGTACAAAACCGAAAGTAAAAGATTCCAAAACTAAATCTAATAGTGCACATAGAACAGATCTACCACTTGTTAGACTTGCTTTCAATGAGATTTAAAGATCCATAACTCGCCTTTCTAGACTTAAAGACTTAAAGGGATAGTTCAGAATTTTGGCATTTAGACCCTTTATCTACTTCCCTAGCTAGCATGCTGTACCTGAAGACTTCTAGTCTTTGTGCTAAGCTAGTTAGCATTGGCTCACGAAACTCCCTATAACTTCCTTCAAACTGGACACAGATACATAAAAATGGTATCCACTTTGGGGAAGTAGATAAAGGGCTTTTATTGCCTTTGAGCAATATGGCCCGAGGGGTTGTGGTATATTTAAGCAACAAGGCACAAGGGGGTGTGGTATATGGCCAATATACCACGGCTAAGGGCTGTTCTTAGGCACGACGCATCGCAGAGTGCCTGGACACAACCCTTAGCCGTGGTATATTGCTATTATAAACTGGTTACCAACGTAATTAGAGCAGTACAAATACATGTTTTGTCATACCTGTGGTATACAGTCTGATATACCACGGCTGTCAGCCAATCAGCATTCAGGGCTCAAACCACCCAGTTTATAATGGCCAATATACCACCACGAAGGGCTGTTCTTAGACACGACGTGAAGCAATGTGCCTGAATACAGCCCTTAGCTGTAGTATATTAGCTATAGACCACAAAGCCCAGAGGTACCTTAGTGCTATTATAAACTAGTTACCAACATAAATAGAACATTAAACAAGTATTTTTGCATAATACCCATGGTATATTGTCTGATATACACAGGGCTGAAATGCTGTTTCAGCCAATCAGCATCCAGTACCCAAACTACCCAGTTTATAATTTGAATTAGACAAGGGAGAGTTCCTAAACAACATATCGTGAATATTGTTGCTGGATCTTACAGACATATGAACAGTAAAGTGTGTGACTGTCAGACCCTAAAGACAATGTCATTGTTATTACCGTCGATGTAATTACTATATATGCTTTTTGACATCATATGTTGTGGACTGTCCTGACTACAGCTGTGTGAGTGTGATGTGACAAAACATTCCTTTGGCCTGAAATAAAGCCTTTGGCGAGAGCAGGACATTCCTGTTCTAAAGTTAGATGTGATCTGACTTTTAATTAATCCATCACAAATTGATTTCTATCTCTCCAGAGATGCAAAACTGTATGAGTCATATTGTAGAATATAAACTGATTGTTTGTCTTTTGGAACAACAGAATTGTGATCTAACACCATAGTTGTTTTAGGTTGATCATTCTCAGTCATTAACCCTTGAGAATTGACCTAAAGTGTTATATTATAGTGAAAGGAATGACCTCATCTTTGTCTATGGACGTACGGGTCTATATGAAATTAGGACGATTGAGGGCCTCCCGGGTGGCGCAGTGGTCTAGGGCACTGCATCGCAGCGCTAGCTGTGCCACCAGAGACTCTGGGTTTGCGCCCAGGCTCTGTCGCAGCCGGCCGCGACCGGGAGGTCCGTGGGGCGACGCACAATTGGCCTAGCGTCGTCCGGGTTAGGGAGGGTTTGGCCGGTAGGTTTATCCTTGTCTCATCGCCTACCAGCGACTCCTGTGGCGGGCCGGGCGCAGTGCGCGCTAACCAAGGTAGCCAGGTGCACGGTGTTTCCTCCGACACATTGGTGCAGCTGACTTCCGTGTTGGAGGCGCGCTGTGTTAAGAAGCAGTGCGGCTTGGTTGGGTTGTGTTTCGGAGGACGCATGGCTTTTGACCTTCGTCTCTCCCGAGCCCGTACGGGAGTTGTAGCGATGAGACGAGATAGTAATTACTAACAATTGGATACCACGAAATTGGGGAGAAAAGGGGGTAAAAAAATTTAAAAGAAGGAAAAAAAGAAAAATTAAAGAAATTAGGACGATTGTTTGTCTGTCAATTCAGCTTTAGCTTCATCGAAAACAAAGGTTTTCTTCGGAGTGTACACTGCAGCCTGGTTAATACTGCCTCCTGCTTCTGTAGCCATATTTTTCTAAGGTGTGTGCGGCACATCTGTGCAGCTATTGTTTATTCATGGAGTAAACCCTTTGAAATGTGTTAAGATACTTCCCACTCATTATAAAAATCCTGCCACCCATGGATTAGGACTTTGATGTCACCAATCCTGCTTCAAAGGCTTATTTCGCTGCTATTAATCACAGTTTAGCCTCTGAAGATATAGCCAGAGAAAACATTTGGACATCTTGTGCAGAAACTTTGAAATGTTTCAGACTGTCTTGCATATGCTCGGGTCATATCCTCTCGTCTGTCTGGGAGTGACTGTAGCACTGCAGTGAGATCCAGCTCAGACTGGTGAGGTCCTAAACTGCCCTTTCTGTCTACCTAAAGGGTTACCCAACATACTGTTCCACAATGGAACTGGCCTGCTCTCAAGAGACATGCTTGTTGAAAGCAGCAGTTAACGTGATTTGCTGGGCATGGACTCTACAAGGTGTCGAAAGCGTTCCTCAGGGATGCTGGCCCATGTTGACTCCAATGCTTCCCACAGTTGTGTCAAGTTGGCCGGATGTCCCTTGGTGTGGTGGAACATTCTTGATACAAATGGGGAACTGTGTGAAAAACCCAGTTCTTGATGCAAACTGGTGCGCCTGGCACCTACAGTATCATACCCCGTTCAAAGGCACCTAAATCTTTTGTCTTGCCCATTCACCCTCTGAATGGCACACATACACAATCCATGTCTCAATTGTCTCAAGGCTTAAAAATCATTCTTTAACCTGTCTCCTCCCATTCAGCTACACTGATTTGGGATCATAGTTCACCTGGTCAGTCTTATGTCATAGAAAGAGTATGTGGGATTGTATTGACTTGTTTCTTTGCTGTGTTGGTTTGAATAGGTAATCTGGCCACTTCCAGGGCGAGAGTCACTGCTGCCTCAAGGTCACTGCCACCCCAGCTCAGCTCAGGACGCAACAAGGTGGGCTCTCTCTCCCTTAAAGGGATACTTCAAGATTCTACATCCCCAGAGTCAGATGAACTCGTGGATACAATTTTTTGTCTTTGTGTGCATTTTGAAGGAAGTTGAGCATTGGCTCTCAAAATTAACTTTCTTCATACTGGATGCAGAGACCTAAAAATGCTGTCCATGAGTTCATCTGGCTCTGGGGAAGTATCCCAAAGTATCCTTTAAACCCTTTTAAGGGCTATTATTTCATCCAAGTTGAGACCATATCACTCTTTCGGCTCTATATTTGGCTGGCATTAAAGCAGCGCTAGTGTTAAACTTACGTTAGTTTGCAATGTCATCATGTAAAAACTGGCACACTGGCATTTTTTTAGCTCTAACACCAGATTCGGCAATTTACCCGTCTTACATCAGCTCGCTTGCTCTCAGATGGGAGGGGTGGAAATATTGTAGGTGTGTCCTTAAAAACATGATCCAAAATGCTAATTTCAGGCAGCGCTGGTCAGGATGTTTAAGACCAACCAAAAGCTGGTTTTAGTGGTAACACAGTTGGTTATGGCATGAATTTTGACAGCGGAAATGCAGCTTATCCAGCCGTGACACACACAGCCCATATGCACATGGGACAAGATGTGCTTTTGGTGCCTGGATACTTCATATTTAGAAACATAAAACAGTCATGTTTTTTCCCCATTTCGATTTATTTGATTAAAAACCAAGCATAGCCCCCCCCCCCCTCTCAATGAAGGCTGTTTTCTTTTTGTCCTTGCCAATTTAATCAAGTAGGCTAGTCAAGACCATTTATAAAGTGTTTGGCTCGCGAGACCACTTGGAGATAAATCTTAATCAGGAAAGCTTTATTAAAAGATCATGTTTGAGAGGAGCAAAACAGCGAGCTGACATTCCCTTTTTAACAGTGAGCTGACATTCCCCAACTGTTTGGTTTTCGTTTAATTGTATTTTTTGAAAAACGTATTAGAATGATTCACTGTACTGGTTTTATGGTGAGAACGTCCGTGGCACGCATGCAATGCAACTTCTGGAGAAGTGTAAATGCGATCTGTAAGATGGTTCCAATATGTATATAAAACATTATAAACTACATGACCAAAAGTATGTGGACACCTGCTCGTCGAACGTCGCATTCCCAAATCAAATTGTATTCGTCACATACACATGGATAGCAGATGTTATTGCGCGTGTAGCGATATGCTTGTGCTTCTAGTTCCGACAGTGCAGCAATATCTAAAAAGTTATCTAACAATTCCACAACAACTACCTAATACACACAAATTAACTTAAGGAACACCTGTTAATTGAAATGTATTCCAGGTAACTACCTCAGAAGCTGGTTGAGAGAATGCCAAGAGTGTTGAAAGCTGTCATCAAGGCAAAGGGTGGCTATTTGAAGAATCTCAAATATTAAATATATTTTCATTTGTTTAACACGTTTTTGTTTACTACATGATTCCATATGTGTTATTTTATAGTTTTGATGTCTTCACAATTATTCTATAATGTAGAGACAGGTGCAGGAATGCGTAATATTTTTTTTTATTAAGCCCAAATTACGGCGTGCCGTGTAAAGTCACGGGGACGAAGACCAAGCAAACATGAAACAAAACACAGGGTAGAAACCAAAAACAAAAGAGCGAGGAGTATCTCGAATAAATAACACACGCGCACAATGTTTAACACACGGGACGAGACCTGTAATCATCTGCGCAATCTACAATGGCACGAAAGCCAAAACACACAGCACAGGTACTCACACGCACCAACGGACATTGTAACAATAATCGACAGACAATGGAAAGTGCACACTTATACAAATACTAATCAGTGGGAATAGGGGACAGGTATGCGTGATGAATGTTCCGGAGGGATCTGTGACAGTACCCCCCGACGCGCTGCACTAGCAGCGCAACGACACCGGCCTCGAGGACGATCACAGGAACGCAGTGCGGCTCGCTCAGGACCCAATGCAGCTGCCGAAGTTGCGTCGTCGTCGGACGGGCCAGTTGCCGCTGCCAAAGTTGGACGGACCAGTAGCATTGGCGTCGGACGGACCGGTAGTGGTGGCGTCGGACAGGCCAATTGTGGCTGCTGAAGTGGCGTCGTCGGACGGACCCATTGTGGCGACGTCGGACGGCCCAGTTGCAGGTGCCGAAGTTGCGGCGCCGGACGGACCAGTCGCAGCGTCGTCAGACGGGCCATTCCCGCTGTCTCCCTTAATGGTCGATTATTCTGTCAACGTTGGTAAAAGGGATCGGGAGACAGGCGCAGGAATGCGTAATAGTTTTTTAAATTATATCCAAAATTACCCGTAACAAAAACAAAGGGTTGAAACCCAAACAAAAGAGCGAGAGGTACCTCGAATAAATACTAACGCGCACAATGATTAACGCACAGGACGAGACCCGTAATCATCTGCGCAATCTATAAGGGCACGAAAGCCCAAAACACACAGCACAGGTACTCACACGCACCAACGGACATTGTCACAATAATGGACCGACAACGGAAAACAAAGAGTACTTATACAAGTACTAATCAGTGGGAATAGGGGACAGGTGTGCGTGATGAAAGTTCCGGAGGGATTTGTGACAGGAGTGTATATATTCTTATTCCATTCCTTTACTTAGATTTGTGGAATTTCTTTCCTTCTTAATGCGTTTGAGCCAATCAGTTGTGTTGTGACAAGGTAGGGGGGTATACAGAAGATAGCCCTATTTTGTAAAAGACCAAGACCATATTATGGCAAGAACAGCTCAAATAAGCAAAGAGAAACGACAGTCCATCATTACTTTTAGACATGAAGGTCAGTCAATCCGGAACATTTCAAGAACTTTTAAAGTTTCTTCAAGTGCAGTCGCAAAAACCATCAAGCGCTATGATGAAACTGGCTCTTATGAGGGACACCACAGGAATGGCAGACCCAGAGTTATCTCTGCTGCAGAGGATAAGTTAATTAGAGTTACCAGCCTCAGAAATTGCAGCCCAAATAAATTCTTCACTGACACATCTCAACATCAACTGTTCAGAGGAGACTGTATGAATCAGGCCTTCGTGGTCGAATTGCTGCAAAGAAACCACTACCAAAGGACACCAATAAGAAGAAGAGACTTGCTTGGGCCAAGAAACATGAGCAATGGACATTAGACCGGTGGAAGTTTGTCCTTTGGTCTGGAGTCCAAACTTGAGATTTTGGTTCCAACCGCCGTGTCTTTGTGAGATGCCGTGTGGGTGAACGGATGATCTCCGCATGTGTATTTCCCACCGTGAAGCATGGGGGTGCTTTGCTGGTGACACTGTCTGTGAATTATTTAGAATTCAAGGCACACTTGACCAGCATGGCTACCACAGCATTCTGCAGCAATACGCCATCCCATCTGGTTTGGGCTTAGTGGGACTATCATTTGTTTTGCAACAGGACAATGACCCAACACACCTCCAGGCTGTGTAAGGGCTGTTTGACCAAGAAGGAGAGTGATGGAGTGCTGCATCAGATGACCTGGCCTCCACAATCCCCCGAACTCAAACAAATTGAGATGGTTTGGCATCAGTCGGACCGCAGAGTGAAGGAAAAGCTTCCATCGAGTGCTCAGGATATGTGGGAACTCCTTCAAGACTGTTGGAAAAGCATTCCAGGTGAAGTTGGTTGAGAGAATGCCAAGAGTGTGCTAAGCTGTTATCAAGGCAAAGGATGGCTATTTGAAGAATCTCAAATATTAAATATATTTTGATTTGTTTAACACTTTTTTTGTTACTAGATGATTACATATGTGTTATTTCATAGTTTTGATGTCTTCACTATTATTCTACAATGTAGAAAATAGTAAAAATTTTGAAGTACCCTTGAATGAGTAGGTGTTCTAAAACTTTGACCGGTAGTGTACATATAAATATATGGATGAGCAATGACAGAGCGGCATAGGCAAGATGCAATAGATGGTATGAAATACAGTATATACCTAAACTCAGCAAAAAAAGAAACGTCCCTTTTTCAGGACCCTGTCTTTCAAAGAAGATTTGTAAAAATCCCATGCTTGTTCAATAAACCATAAACAATTAATGAACATGCAAAAGTAACAGTCAGTATCTAGTGTGGCCACTAGCTGCATTAAGTACTGCAGTGCATCTCCTCCTCATGGACTGCACCAGATGGAACCATAAACAATTAAACAATTAAGAACATGCACCTGTGGAACGGTCGTTAAGACACTAACAGCTTACAGACGGTAGGCAATTAAGGTCACAGTTATGAAACTTAGGACACTAAAGAGGCCTTTCTACTGACTCTGAAAAACACCAAAAGAAAGATGCCCAGGGTCCCTGTTCATCTGCGTGAATGTGCCTTAGGCATGCTGCAAGGAGGCATGAGGACTGCAGATGTGGCATGGGAAATAAGTTGCAATGTCCGTACAGTGAGACGCCTAAGACAGTACTATAGAGAGACAGGACGGACAGCTGATCGTCCTCACAGTGGCAGACCGCATGTAACAACACCTGCACAGGATCGGTACATCTGAACATCACACCTACGGGACAGGTACAGGATGGCAACAACAACTGCCCGAGTTACACTAGGAAGACACAATCTCTCCATCAGTGCTCAGACTGTCCGCAATAGGCTGAGAGAGGCTGGACTGAGGCCTTGTAGGCCTGTTGTAAGGAAGGTCCTCACCAGACATCACCAGCAACAACGTCGCCTATGGGCACAAACCCACCGTTGCTGGACCAGACAGGACTGGCAAAAAGTGCTCTTTACTGACGAGTCGCGGTTTTGTCTCACCAGGGGCGATGGTCGGATTCGCGTTTATTGTCGAAGGAATGTGCGTTACAACAAGGCCTGTACTCTGGAGCGGGATCAATTTGGAGGTGGAGGGTCCGTCATGGTCTGGGGTGGTGTGTCACAGCATCATCAGACTGAGCTTGTTGTCATTGCAGGCAATCTCAACACTGCGTTACAGGGAAGACATCCTCCTCCCAAATGTGGTACCCTTCCTGCAGGCTCATCCTGACATGACCCTCCAGCATTACAATGCCATCAGCCATACTGCTCGTTCTGTGCGTGATTTCCTGCAAGACAGGAATGTCAGTGTTCTGCCATGGCCAGTGAAGAGCCCGGATCTCAATCCCATTGAGCCCGTCTGGGACCTGTTGGATCGGAGGGTGAGGGCTAGGGCCATTCCCCCCAGAAATGTCCGGGAACTTTCAGGTGCCTTGCTGGAAGAGTGGGATAACATCTCACAGCAAGAACTGGCACATCTGGTGCCGTCCATGAGGAGGAGATGCACTGCAGTACTTAATGCAGCTGGTGGCCACACCAGATACTGACTGTTACTTTTGATTTTAGCCCCCCCTTTGTTCAAGGACACATTATTCCATTTCTGTTAGTCACATGAATCTTATGTTCATACAAATATTTACTCATGTTAAGTTTGCAGAAAATAAACGCAGCTGACAGTGAGAGGACAATGTGGACTGCAAACAGGTTCAAGTTAACATATTTAGCAAAGATGGGATAGGTCTACTGTAATTTTTTAAATTTTGTTTCTGTAAGCTGTTTAATTAACAAACTTTAATGGACTAACATTGGAATTGGAGTTGATTTCAAGGCAGTACATAAAATACCTTAAATACACAACTCAAAGCAACCACATATTTAGCTATGGAGCACGTTCTGATTGTCCAGTTAGGGGCCAAGCCTCGACACACCCACAACTTGTTTATTCATCAAAACCCAGCCCTTGTGCGCCAACGCCAGCAACTGCGCCGATAATTGTGTTTGTGAAAATAGCTCAAATATTTCTGACACATCACCCGAACCAAAAGCACTACCGCCCAACACTAAGATTGACGATTATGTTAGGTTTGTTAAAATAGAGCCCTGTGTATGAGTTCACAGGAATTACATCAAAAACAAACTGTAGAAACCAAACACAACATAGCATTCCCTTGTGACTGGCTATCCTCACTGTCTTGCTCGTGGTGCTGTCTATCTCCACGCTGTCTGGTAGTATTGTTCAGATTCAGGCAGTTGTGACTGACATTGTATTTACTTGAGCTGTTAGTCCATTGTAGCAGCTTTCGAGATCGTTGAAAACGATTTGAATCGTTTGAACATTGAGAACGATTTGAGTCTAAGTGCACCATGCTCTACCCTTAACTGGGATCCCCCTGACACTATAAAGATGCATCGTTAAAAGGGGGCATATCTCAGTGTTTTACCCCATCAACAGCTTTTAGGAAGGAGGCTTTAAATGATGACTGCTGGTACGGATTTCTCGCACAATTCCTATTATAAAGAACAACATGTTGAATGGTAGACGTTTGATGGAACATCGTGTTACAGGCCTCTAGCCAAAATGAGGCCACAGTTAGGCCATAAACAATTACATCCTGCTGCAGCCCTATGAAAGGGTTATCTGGTTTTATATCTTCCCTATTAACTAGTGTAGTGAACATAATATATAATAAATAATCATGCTATATGCCATTTAGCAGATGCTTTTATCCAAAGCTCTGGGCTCCCGAGTGGCGCAGCAGTCTAAGGCACTGCATCTCAGTGCTAGAGGCGTCACTATAGACCCTGGTTCGATTCTAGGCTGTCTCACAACCGGCCGTGATTGGGAATCCCATAGGGCGGCGCACAATTGGCCCAGTGGGGTCCGGGTTAGGTTTTGGCTGGGGTAGGCCGTCATTGTACATAAGAATTTGTTCTTAACTGACTTTACTGACTTAGTGTATCATAAAAGTAATTATAAGAAAAATACTCTGTTGCTCTATTCATCTCTCACTGTCTGAACTAACCTCTTTTAAAGGGCGCATGCAGTAAAATCATAATGTCCTGTTAAGATTTTGTCAATTAAGAAATTAAGAAATGACTCACATTATGATTTTTGGTGTTATACCCCTTAAGGGTGATTTCAGATTCTTTACTTCTTGTCTATCCTCTTATCGTTTCCTTTCATTCCATGTTTCTCAACAACACCTTCCTGTATTCAGTCTCCCAAATACTTATTGAAGGTAAGAACAGCCTATGGTTGTTGTTTTTTCCTTCTACCTTATCTTGCATGACTTTCTTATTTTTCTCAGTTAATATTTTTAACAACATTTCTACTGTTTCCAATGGTTGGCTACTGGTATCATGTGGAGGGGTTAAATTTCTCTGTGGTTTAACATTGTGACATTTTCATACACTCTTTGTAAAGCATCAAACCACCTTATGAGCTACACTACTATACTTACTCTGTGTAAAGAAAGTACATGGTAACGATGAGTCAAACTCTGAAATATGATTGATGTAAAATGCATGTTCTCCTTTGCCCAATCAAAATCTGTGGAAAGTTCTAAACAGTTAATAGATGAGAAGCTGGTAAAAGTTATCATTGCAAACAAATGGTTGAACTAGTGCAGACGTATGGACGGCCCTTGTTAAAATACATGGGCAGAAGTAGTTGAACAGAAAGGGGATGATTGCTGGTACTTCTGTCTGAACAGCGTTCAACATAGACACTGTCAAGACATCCAATTACTACATGAAGTTGTTCAGAAAATGTTTGACATACCTTTCCCCCTGTGCTAAGATGAAATAAAGTATTAAGATATGCACTTTGCTGTGTAGACTTACTATAAAATATTGATTGCGTCATTCATTTTTATGAAGCCATGAAGTGTGAGGGCCATTAGAATGCTTATATTGTGTCCTCGTTAATCCGTTGTTAGAAGGACTATCTGGTTTGAGATGGCAGGCCTCATTATACAGTGCAGCGCTAGCTGCAATTCTCCCATGCCCCTCAGCTGTACACATCCATTCTCTACACTGTTGGCTTTAAGTGTTTATGGTGCTGCTACCCTTCCCAGGCAGCACAGTACAAGCAACAATGTACTGTATTCATGTCCATCCCATTGGGAGGAAGGAATTAATGGGACAGCTTGTGTTTAGGTGGACACCATGGAGATGATGCGACACCCTGAGGAAACCACCAACATGAGGAGACAGACAGTGGCCTCCTACTTCCGGGTATGTATCACCATCACCACACCCAACCATTCCGTTTCGGCATTGTTTTTCAGTGACCTCTAATACAGTACAAAAATAGAAAAGGGTTTTAATTTCTGGGTTGATTTCTATCAAGGAGTGAAGAGCGTGTTAGTAAAAATATTGTTTTGCTGACACAATAACAAAACAGCATCAGCACGGAATCTGTGAATTCCGCGATGACAGTAGGAAGTAATGCATAATGCAAAGAATAATCCCTGTTAACTTCTTTGCTCCGCCCCCGTCGCCTTGCTTTGTCTCCTCACTGCGTTGGCAGTACTCCCTGATGGATCTGCTGTCTAAGATGGTGGTGGGTCAACCCCACTTTGTGCGCTGCATAAAGCCCAACGATGACAGACAGGCACTACGCTTCTTTAAGGAGAGGGTGATGGTGCAGCTGCGCTACACCGGGATCCTGGAGACAGTGAACATCCGCCGCCAGGGCTACTCCCACCGCATCCTGTTCGAAGAGTTTGTTAACAGGTAACAACTGCAGTGAGTCCGTGTGCCTCGGCGCTAGATGTGCACGCCGAGTGCCGACACAACCCCAGTGGTAGAGCAGAACACGTGCACTGTGTGTGCTACATCACACAGAACACGGCTTCCTTAATTAGATGGGAGTTAAAACTTGAGCACAGCAATAGGCTCACTAATTGGCAGTCATTAGTGATAGCGTAAGACTACATCCTGTACAACTCACTTAACTGGGTGGGTTCAACTCTCTTAACTGGGTGGGTTCAACTCTCTTAACTGGGTGGGTTCAACTCTCTTAACTGGGTGGGTTCAACTCTCTTAACTGGGTGGGTTCAACTCTCTTAACTGGGTGGGTTCAACTCTCTTAACTGCGTGGGTTCAACTCTCTTAACTGCGTGGGTTCAACTCTCTTAACTGCGTGGGTTCAACTCTCTTAACTGGGTGGGTTCAACTCTCTTAACTGGGTGGGTTCAACTCTCTTAACTGGGTGGGTTCAACTCTCTTAACTGCGTGGGTTCAACTCTCTTAACTGCGTGGGTTCAACTCTCTTAACTGCGTGGGTTCAACTCTCTTAACTGCGTGGGTTCAACTCTCTTAACTGCGTGGGTTCAACTCTCTTAACTGCGTGGGTTCAACTCTCTTAACTGCGTGGGTTCAACTCTCTTAACTGCGTGGGTTCAACTCTCTTAACTGCGTGAGTTCAACTCTCTTAACTGCGTGGGTTCAACTCTCTTAACTGCGTGGGTTCAACTCACTTAACTGCGTGGGTTCAACTCTCTTAACTTGGTGGGTTCACTTCACGGGACTTGGAAATAAGGGCACAATTCAAACAGAGAGGAACTCTGAGGCTGACCATAGACATTTTAATTAATCTTTCTTTACTATTCATTAAGGGTTTATTTTTATGCTCAGTGTCTTGGACACAGTCCATATCTGAGATAGAACCCCATTATTCCCCAGGTGGGTAATGAAGTAATGAAGAAATTGGGTTAGATACAGGATATTAGATAAGGTTTTTATGTGTTTTTCAAATGCCTGGCAACATCTGCCAGTGTGAGAATAATAAGAATTCCATCTATTGAAAAAAACAAGGATTTAAACCTTCCTCGACCCATCAAGAATAAAATACATACTCAAACTAGGTCCTTGGGAAAACGTAGGAAACCTACGTTTGATCAATTATCCTTTGAAAAATATTCCAGGCACCTCCAATGGGGTGCTTTAATATGATGTACAATTTAATTAGCTTGGGCTTGTGCTTGTGGCCTGTGTAAAAAGCAGTGGGACGGCTGGTTAGTTTCGCTGCTCTAGGGGAGCTTTTAAAAGATTGTGTGTTTAATTTAGCCGGATTTCAAGCAGGAAACCTTGAATGACCACATGTCGTTCTTCTGCCTGTCCCAATTCTCCGACATTGTTGGTGAGGCTATTTTAGTTGAGGGTTCACTTAGTTTGGTGTTAAAGGTGAGAGTGCATCACCTGACAATCGCCTGTTAACCCTCAGATAGAATGAATGTGTACGTGTAGGTGTGTGTGAGGAGGGGGGATTCTCATTTAGCAGTGTTTAAAGCTACTGTCTTGTTGTGTTACTAGATTGATTTGACCTATCTATTGTTTGGAGTATAGGAAACCATATCCTGACATGTCCCTGGCTTTCAACCTTGCCATTGAATCTATCCCATCCAAGCCAGGCAGAAATAATTCTGACAGACTCAATAGTTAAACTGCACCTTTAGTGCAAAACTGATTTAAATTTGTGCTCTCATATCAAAGACTCGTCTGATGTTGCGAAGGAGTGTGCTTTGTATTTACCATCAAAGAAAGAACAGGTATCAACAGGAATTAGAATGAAAGGCTGTAGGATGAGGTGGGGGGTGGGGGGGGGGTTCAAAGACGATTTTCTTCCATCTCCATTGTTGTTTTTCTTTTCTTTGACCAACACCAGAACACAAGGAATGAACCAGCAGTTTGGGAGCCTTGATGTCCCTGAACAAACAGTTATATCAGCTCTGTCCTATGCGGGTGTTTTATAAACTGTGACAGGCGGGACAGTCAAGGGCCTTAGACAATGAAGTAGAGACATGCACTGGACCTGATTAACACAGATGGGCGTCATCTGTGTGGTGATTGAAATAAGAGCGCATAGTCCATTCAGAAAAGCTCAGACAATAGGCCTCTGTTAGTGACTCATGCCTCAGCGAGCCTCGTTTTCTTTGTGCACTGATCCACGGATGGCGATTGAATTAATTTTGATATAAATATATTTGGATGTTGTATGAAAGGCACGTTTCTGAACTGTCTGAAAACACGGGAATCACAGCAAAAAAATCTGATTACATATGATAAAAGTCAGATATCTTTCCCTCTCCCCGCTTTTATAGGTATTACTACCTTGCTTTCCGGGCTCACCAGATGCCTGACACCAGCAAAGAAAATGCCGTTGCCATACTGGAGCGGGCCAAACTAGAGAACTGGGTCTTAGGGAAGACAAAGGTAAAGTGATGATGATTAGCCAGGGGAAATTATAGTGATTCTTGTTTCAAAACATACGGATGGCATCGCAACTTTCTCCATGGATTGAGGTGCTTCGATGTTAAGCTCCCTGGGTGTACTGTATGTCAGGTGTTCCTGAAGTACTACCATGTGGAGCAGCTGAACCTGCTGCTGAGAGAGCTGATAGCACGGGTGATGGTGATGCAGGCCTACACCAAGGGCTGGCTGGGGGCGAGGCGCTACCGCAGAGAGAAGGAGAAGAGGAACCGTGGGGCCATCGTCATCCAGTCAGGTAGCCATCCACCTGGCCTAATCTGGAGGACTATACTTCATAAAAGAGATTAGTTTGATAACCACAGTGTGACCCATATAGGCCAAAAGAGCAATGCTTCAGAGTAGATAATAAGACCTCTGAGAGTTCATTGCCACCTGGTTGTGTTCTGTTTTGAAGTGGGGTCTCATGTTGTATGTGCCGACTATATTGTTTGACTGAGGTTGATCAGTAGCTTATTTCTCTCTGTAGCCTGGAGGGGCCACACTACCCGGCAGAACTTCAAGCGAACCAGAAAGGAGAGGGAAGACGCGGCTGTTTGCATACAATCAGGTAAAGCATGGCAGATGTGGTTGAATTGTTCTCAGAAGTACTCAACACACTAAATAGGGCACTTCTGAAAATGTCATGTACTTCTATATCCAAATTATGTGCTTTGGAGTTTTTCTTTATATATTTTTAAGAGAAAATGAATAAAGGTCTGAAAACCTTATGGTTTGATGAAATACCTTTTTGATCTCAATAATCAGCCCATGAAACCGTAATAATTAATTAATAATGTATAAGGAAAGGCTTTTGAAAGTTTGGGCAGCATTTGGTCCCCATGATTCAGAAGAACAGTGCATATTGAGATCCTTTTTTTCCTTTCATCTCTTTCCCAGTAAAGGCAAGAGAGGGGGGTTATCCCTTCTGTTTCCTCACAACTTCCTCTGTCAAATTCCCAGTCTATTACACTGCTCTCACATACCAGAAACAAGATGCCTTTTTATACTGTCAACCTTTTCATCTGAAATGTAAATTAATTCGTACTCAGTGTGCCTTGACGAAGATCAAAGTGGGCACATTAACCTTTGCGGGCCTCCCCCACTCCTTTGAGCCTCTCATTGGAGGACAAGGGACGGTGCCAAGAGGGGCAGGGGAGAGGAGGGGTAGAGGAGGGCTGGGGGGGTGGAGACTTGGCATTGTTTTATGTGGCTCTACTAAGAGCTGCCCTCATCTGGCACACGGAGCATATCAGTCGCCTGCACACCTTGTGTAAATGTCCTCCATTAAAACCCTTGTAAATAACGCTGTGGAATAGGTAAACAGGTTTTTTGGTGTGAGAAAAGCCCTGCTGTCGGCCCTCGCTCTTTATCTCTTTGTAGAACTCCACATTGACGTGTTTGTGTGTGGGCGGGCGGGCTGAGGAGAAGGCCAAACCTGACATAAGTGGGGCCTCAGCCCCCCGACGGAACACTCCAACACGCTCACATTGTGTGTTCACTGCAGCTTATAGCCTTTGAGGTGGGCCGCATTTGCATTTTTTAAATAAACAGATGCCTTTCAAATGTATGAGTCTGGTGGCTCCTCAGATCTCAGCAGGACCTGGGGGGCATGCTAACCATCGATCAGATTAGACCATGGAAAATAGAGCTGCTCAACAATGTACTTCCAACATTCTTTTTCACTGTGTGTAATTTTACAACTAAAACACAAAGCACTTTGACTGAATAGCGTGGCATGCTCTGTTTAGTGCCATCCATTAGGGTCCCCTTTTGTCATCACATATTGTTTTGAAAGTGAATCCCTCCTTTTTGGATTGATGGAAAAATGGATGCACTTTTGTACCACTAACTGGTAGAATTTTTTACACTTGGATAACATCTTTGTTTACTAAATTGTAAGATACAAGGCTTTGTTAGTTGCCAGTCAGTAATTGCCCAAGCCACACTAATGAGTGTTCTTTAAACTATTCCAAATAACATCTTGTGTCCTTTTTCTTTGTCTTATCTAGTTTAAGTTGTGCAGTTAAGCATAGCTTAATACGCTGAAATTAATTTAAATCCCAGATAATAATGCATTGATGGAAGTCATATTACTGTATCCACAGCATACAGGGGCCACCGAGTGCGTAAAGACCATGGAATCCAGAGGCACAGATCTCACCCAGGGGCAGGAGGCCACACTGACAGGAACGAGTATTTTGGGTCAGTTTCTTCATCCCTTTACCAGTGTTATATTTGATCTAAAACAGTTAGCTATGTTTTTGTCAGTGTGTGATTGTGTTGATGTATCCATTAGGCCCTAATGATAAGGATGCTCCAAAGTCTAGCCACAGACAGCAGGGTTCAGCTATCTCCATAGGGATGATATTCTGTGTTTTTGTATGTTTGTTTGTGGTTTACTGTAGTTTTTTAGTGTTAAGTGTCTCTGAAGGCCATTAGATCTGAGCCTGGTGTGCACCACTGCCAAGCTCGTTCTCAAGTTGTTACAGAAGGACCTCCGGTAGAGACCACAGTCATGGGGCAAAGGGGTTTGCATACCAGTCACTCAACTTGAGCTCTACTACACAGACCTCTTTCCTCCCCTCGTTAATGTACTGTTGTTTCAACCACTAGAGGAAGCTCCTCCTATTGCACCACCTCTCCTTTTTATAAATGTAATAAATAACTTTCCACCAAGATAGTGCACTTGTCTGACCGCAAACGGGGCTGGGCTCTGAGCTGGTCTCCAGATGTAAGAGCTGAACGCAGTTTGTGTTTACTCAGCGTATGGGCAGGCCAGTCATTAAGGAAGTATGTGTGAAGCAGGAGAGCAGCAGCTGAACAGCAGTACACATGGTGTCTGGCCAGTCCTGCTCACAAGTCCAACCGAGCTGACTGTCGCACCACTCTCCTTCAACACTTGTTCTTTCATTCAAGACCACTATTGATTCTCTCTTATTTGGAATATTATTGGTTTATTCCATCATCTTCAAATGTTAAGGGTATTATATATATATTTTTTAAGAAAGTAAATACATAGGCAGTACTTGGGTTTGGAAGTATATTGCCAACTGATGCACAGATCCCCCATTTTGTTGGAGAAGCTGAAATCTTTATTAATTTCTGCTTTTATTGAATTTGTCGGTCAAGGGCGGCAATGCATCTCTCCAGACTCAAAGACTAGATTTCCACATCTGAAAATGTTATGCTTGTTGTATACCCGGGCTGAGAAGTTTTTCTTCTGGGAATTTTTTCTCCGTGTTTACAATCATATTCCTTGGTGAGAAAACTTCAAACCTCAACTTAACAATTCTGTTTAATCAGTGTTGGAATCACTCCATATAGATTTATTTTGACGAGATCTGGCCCATTTTCCCCTTTTTAAGATCTGTGGGCTCTTACCTACACGCTGTTACTTTCCCCTTTTATATCACTCAGTGCCTTGCACACTGCCTACGTTTGTGTCTATCTCCAAAGGTTTCTATTGCATCACACTGCCCAACCTGAATAATATTCCCCAGCTCTGTTCTGTTGCTCTACTGTGTGTTCAGTCGTGTGTCTATATGTCATATGAAAGAGAGACAAGATGAAGGATGGTAAATCTTACGTAATAGTTTGTATATCATTATCTATATTGTACCATGTGAAATCTATTGTGATAGGTGGTTTAGGATCAGTCCTCTAAACTCTCTTTTTCACCTTTGTAGGTATGATGGCAGAAACACTTCCAATGATCACAGAGAGAAGGTAAGTTTTTATCAGAGAAATGAATATTTTAGCATAATACTGTACTTCTACAAAGCCCCTTGAACATAGATTATTCATTAGTTTTTTGAGTCCTTGAGACAAAAGACTTCTCTTGCTCCAAACTCCATCTCAATAGAGAGACAGGGTGGTACAGGAATGGGAGAATCAAAAGGCTGGAAATTCGCGGCTGAGAATAAATGCTTGCTGTTCCCGGAGGTGATTTGTCTTTGCGCTTCTCTTTCTACAGATGTTAGACCCCTTTTTGGTAAAGACCTGAGGTTCTTTGGTAGCACTTTGATATCCTGCTCGAATTCAATATGTGAAATAGAAGAGCCACTCCGTGACTAGGAGCACATCACAGTCTTTGAAGTCTGATCCAATTTTTGCTGCTCACCATTTGATGTTGAAAGGATGAAATGAGGAAAACGCAGTAACTCTGCTGAGCATATGTAAGATTTAAAAAGCAAAATCCTTTGGAGGATGTACTTAGAAATGTTAAGCAGATTAATACTTTCCTATAGCTCTTTTATTCAAAGGTAATTTCTTTATATGAGAGGTCTGTCTGTGTTGTTATTTTCAACCTCACAATTAAGTCAGTGTGCTGCTATTTGCAGGGAGGTAGGGGTAATAGCGGGGCCTATGCGATTGCATTAGCATGTGATTAACATTGCAAAACACATTCATGGGTTGTGTCTGCCAAAACAGTAAATTAAAAATAAATGAATTTGAATCCAGTATGACTAAGAAACAATAATAAATAGGCGGCCTGCTTTTACTTGTGTCTTTCTGTCTGTCTGTGTATTTTGTGTTTCCATTGACAGTACTCTTCTGGCTGTGTTTATGCTTCTTCTTTAAAGGTTGCTCCCGACCGCCATGATAAACAACTGAGAAATGACAGCAGAGACAAAGTCAGAGAAGACACAGTAGTGAAGCCTTGCAGAGAGACAGGCAGCCTGCGAGACACACAGTGTAAACAAGGTAAGCCCGAGCACAGAGCTGAAGGGTGCAGGTAATTACGTAAGGAGACAGGAGAAATCCAGCTTTAATTGATAAAGTGCCATTTTTAATTCAGGAACCCTTTCATCCCTACCAATCCTTCCTGCCTTTTTTTGTTGACAACAAAGGGAGAAAGAATTATGAGTGATATTTATATGGTATTTTAACCTGGGTCAACTGGTCATAAACGACGTCTCAACGCAAGGGTTTTAGAAGTGGAGCTATAGCACTTCAAAGCCTCATTCTCCCACACGCCAAGCCCTTTGCTAAAGATCTCATCAATGGCGCTAATAGACACCCATAGTAACGGTGACAAGAAAATACACAAACCCTGATTTGTTGAACATATGTTTGGTTTGCTTTTTGCCCAAGGCGCTGAATTCCATTAATTCATGCTGCCTGGGAGGCTGAGTGGGTGGTTGAGAAGGGGGCTGCTGATTACGGCCGTCACCCAGCCCACCACTAGCCTGCCTGGGTAATGGGGGCCCGGCCCTTCATTAATGTTATTACGAGACTGAGGTAAGAGACGGAGGTGGAATACCGTTTAGCTGCACGACCGGGAGATTACGTGGATTAGACATGATAATATAACACAGACAGGGCTCTCCAGCGGGCGCGGGATTAGTGTCAGCATGCCACAGCAGGTCTGGGTTAGATAGCAGCTAATTCGGTAATGCTGGATACAGGTGACCCCCGCTCTGAAGCATCACTGCCGCTGACAAGGGACTGCTTTTAAGAATTTATGATGTGTGAATATGAAGGGAAATGCTGGAAGGAATAGCAGTTTGAGTTTAATTTCATTCATTGAAATATGCATTTAAAGTGTTTCCCCCACTGTAGTTCCCTGGTTTATACTAGCAAAAATAATTAAGCAGTTATGCCATTATAAATTGGGAAAATATTCATTATAACTAGCTAGGTCTATTAATGAGGTTTGAAACTCTCTTCTCCTGAGAGCAGGGTAGCTGGTTTTGGGGCAAAATGCTAAATGCTGTGATAAAAACATTTTCATTTTCCGTAAGCCATGGGCTTTCATAATGCTTCACTTGTGTTGTGTGTAGAGGTCACATAGACTTTCAGGTATTCATCATCTCTTTCCTCCACGTTTATATTCTGAGGTCTGCTTATGGCTCAAGTTGCTTTCAGGAAACCATATTTGAATACGTTGAGGGAGGCCACGGGCTCAGGCACCCAGGGTACACTTTGATCCCTGCAGATCTGAGGCCTTTTTTATCCTGAGGTTGAGCGAGTCATGGAAGCCTGGCCCTGCCAGATGTTTGGAGACCAGGCTTCTTCCTGTGTCTCATCCTGCCGACGCCCCTGGTGAACACTTATATTCTGGGGCTGAGGTGAACCTGGAGTGTTTCAGGACACCAACAGAGAAAGTTGAAAATTAGCCCAGGAAATTCAAATCCGCTTTGCGTTTGGCCAAAAGAGCTGTGGCACGACCCGGAACCTCTCTGCGTTTGATGGACGCTAAGTCCCTTCTAAGTAATTTGACTGAGCTCAGCTGTGGTGTGTGGTCCAGGACAGCCCCATTTGTGAAGTCAATACAGGAGGAGATTACCCTTAGTTTCAAAGATGTCTGTTTCAGTGTATGTTTAACACAGGGCTAAGGGACTATCCTCCAGCTTTAGCCAGATACCTGCAGTGCTGTCTTTTGTGGAAGGAAGAAGGAAAGAGAGAATTAAAGCACTCCACAGACGCAGCCCTTCTTTACATCCCACTGGGCACAAACTGGTTGAATCAACGTTGTTTCAATGTAATATGTCAACGTATTGTAATATGGAATCTATGTGGAAAATACATTGGATTGCAGAAAGTCATCACCATTATGTCATTATGGTAAAAAAAAACATTTCTACATAGACAAAACTTGTATATAATATGTTGAATTTGTACCTTTGAAACAACGTCAGATCTTCAACGTTATATCCACTATCAGAAGAAAAAAACAGTAGACTGGGCAGCACATCCTACTGGAGAGTTGATTTATTTATAGCAGGGATGGGCAACTTTGATGGGGGTGGGGGCAACTAAAAATCTGAACTCATCATGAGGGGCTGCAGTGACTTGCGGGCCTGCGTACCCACATCCATACCCATACATGCTGTCAGAACCCGTCCTAGTCTTTTGGGTGAAATTTTGTTGTGGAAACCCCTTGCGAGCAAAACATTTTAGCAGCACCCCTCTTGACAGTGGAGACATTCCTGCAATTCTACACATTTTACCATGGGGTGTAGAGAATAATAGTAATAATTTCATGTAATTCTACTCATTTTGCCATGGCACGGAGAGAAAATTGTGCAGTTTTACAGTGTATTTCCTGCAATTCTACAGATTTTGCCATAGGGTGGAAATCTTTTGGGGAAGTTTTTAATATACAGTGGGGAGAACAAGTATTTGATACACTGCCGATTTTGCAGGTTTTCCTACTTACAAAGCATGTAGAGGTCTGTAATTTTTATCATAGGTACACTTCAACTGTGAGAGACGGAATCTAAAACAGAAATCCAGAAAATCACATTGTATGATTTTTAAGTAATTAATTTGCATTTTATTGCATGACATAAATATTTGATCACCTACCAACCAGTAAGAATTCCGGCTCTCACAGACCTGTTAGTTTTTCTTTAAGAAACCCTCCTGTTCTTCTCTCATTACCTGTATTAACTGCACCTGTTTGAACTCGTTACCTGTATAAAAGACACCTGTCCACACACTCAATCAAACAGACTCCAACCTCTCCACAATGGCCAAGACCAGAGAGCTGTGTAAGGACATCGGGGATAAAATTGTAGACCTGCACAAGGCTGGGATGGGCTACAGGACAATAGGCTAGCAGCTTGGTGAGAAGGCAACAACTGTTGGCGAAATTATTAGAAAATGGAAGAAGTTCAAGATGACGGTCAATCACCCTCGGTCTGGGGCTCCATGCAAGATCTCATCTCGTGGGGCATCAATGATCATGAGGAAGGTGAGGGATCAGCCCAGAACTACACGGCAGGACCTGGTCAATGACCTGAAGAGAGCTGGGACCACAGTCTCAAAGAAAACTATTAGTAACACACTACGCCGTCATAGATTAAAATCCTGCAGCGCACGCAAGGTCCCCCTGCTCAAGCCAGCGCATGTCCAGGCCCGTCTGAAGTTTGCCAATGACCATCTGGATGATCCAGAGGAGGAATGGGAGAAGGTCATGTGGTCTGATGAGACAAAAATATAGCTTTTTGGTCTAAACTCCACTCGCCGTGTTTGGAGGAAGAAGAAGTATGAGTACAACCCCAAGAACACCATCCCAACCGTGAAGCATGGAGGTGGAAACATCATTCTTTGGGGATGCTTTTCTGCAAAGGGGACAGGACTGCACCGTATTGAGGGGGAGGATGGATGGGGCCATGTATCGCGAGATCTTGGCCAACAACCTCCTTCCCTCAGTAAGAGCATTGAAGATGGGTCGTGGCTGGGTCTTCCAGCATGACAACGACCCGAAAGACACAGCCAGGGCAACTAAGGAGTGGCTCCGTAAGAAGCATCTCAAGGTCCTGGAGTGGCCTAGCCAGTCTCCAGACCTGAACCCAATAGAAAATCTTTGGAGGGAGCTGAAAGTCCGTATTGCCCAGCGACAGCCCCGAAACCTGAAGGATCTGGAGAAGGTCTGTATGGAGGAGTGGGACAAAATCCCTGCTGCAGTGTGTGCAAACCTGGTCAAGAACTACAGGAAACGTATGATCTCTGTAATTGCAAACAAAGGTTTCTGTACCAAATATTAAGTTCTGCTCTTCTGATGTATCAAATACTTATGCCATGCAATAAAATGCAAATTAATTACTTAAAAATCATACAATGTGATTTTCTGGATTTTTGTTTTAGATTCCGTCTCTCGCAGTTGAAGTGTACCTATGATAAAAAAATTACAGACCTCTACATGCTTTGTAAGTAGGAAAACCTGCAAAATCGGCAGTGTATTAAATACTTGTTCTCCCCACTGTAATATCTAAGAGTGACTGACAAAATCATTGGGGCTGGTAATTTGACCATGATTACTACAAGTTTAGATACCTGGCTAGACTAACTTTCCAATCTAAAAATTGTTAGCTGACATGGGCTAGTTGAGTGACTGCCAGTAGCTAGGTTTCCATCCAATTGGCGACAGATTTTAATGCAAATTTTCCAAAATCTGCATAACGAACTTGCAGATAAAAATCAGTGCGTGATGATGTAGCGCACACAACATTTACTTTTAAACTTAAATTTTCATGTACCGAATAAGAATCTAAAGTTTATTGTGCTTCCATTGCATTTTCAACTCTACCTTTTTCTGGCACCACTCCGCCAGGGCCCTCACCTCCTCCCTGTAGGCTGTCTTGTCATCGTTGGTAATCAGACCTACCATTGTTGTGCAAACTTGATGATTGAGTTGAAGATGTGTGTGGCCAACCAGTCATGGGTGAACAGGGAGTACTGGAGGGGGCTGAGCACACACCCTTGTGGGGCCGCCTGTGTTGAGGATCAGCGCAGTAGAGGTGTTGTTATCTACCTTCACCACTTAGGGGCAGCCTGTCAGGAAGTCCAGGACCAAGTTGCACAGGGTGGGATTCAGACCCTGGGCCCCAAACTTAATGATGAGCTTGGACGGTACTATCGTGTTGAAGACTGAGATGTAGTTAAAGAACAGCATTTTTACATAAGTATTCCTCTTGTCCAGATGGGTTAGGGCAGTGGGCAGTGCGATGGCGATTGTGTCATCCGTGGATCTATTGAGGCGGAATGCAAATTGCAGTGGGTCTAGGGTGTTGGGTAAGGGGGTGGTGATATGATCCTTAAGTAGTTTCTCAAAGCACTTCATGATGACAGACATGAGTGCTACGGGGCGATAGTCCTTTAGTTCAGTTACTTTTGCTTTCTTGGGTACAGGAATAATGGTGGACATCTTGAAGCAAGTGGCGTCAACAGACTGGGATAGGGAGAGATTGAATACTCCAGCCAGCTGGTCTGCGCATGCTCTGAGGACGCAGCTAGTGATGCCATCTGTGCCTGTAGCTTTGCGAGGGTTAAAAAGCTTAAATATCTTACTCACGTCAGCCACGCAGAACGAGAGCTCACAGTCTAGGGAAGTGGTGGTGGCCCGCGTCGACGGCACTGTGTTTTCCTCTAAGTGAGTGAAGATGGTGTTTAGCTTGTCCGGGAGCAAGACGTCGGTGTCCGCATCGTGGCTTCTTTTCCCTTTATAATCCGTGATTGTTTGGAGTCCCTGCCACATACGTCTCGTGTCTGAGCCTTTGAATTGCCGCTACACTTTGTCTCTGTACTAACATTTTGCCTGTTTGATTGCCTATGAAGGGTATAACTGGACTGTTTCTACTCCGTATTCCCAGTCATCTTGCCGTGGTTAAATGCGGTGGTTTGTGCTTTCAGTTTTGCGCAAATGCTGCCATCTATCCACGATATTTGGTTTGGATAGGTTTTAATTGTCACAGTGGGAACAACATCCCCTATACACTTCATGATGAACTCAGTCACTGTGTCAGTGTATACGTCAATGTTATTCTCAGAGGTAACCCGGAACATATCCCAGTCCACGTGATCAAAACGATCTTGAAGCATGGATTCCGATTGGTCAAACCAGCATTGAACAGTCGTTACCAAGGGTACTTCCTGTTTGAGTTTCTGCCTATAGAAAAGGAGGAGCGGGATAGAGGCGTGATCTGATTTGCTGAAGGGAGGGCAAGGGAGGGCCTTGTAGCCGTCCCGGAAGGGAGAGTAGCAATAGTCGTGAGTTTTTGAAGCGCGAGTGGCGCAGGCACTCGTTGATACTTTGTGTTAAAAGTCTGGTAGAGTTTTACTAAGATTTGCTTTATTAAAGTCCCCAGCTTGTGGCCTCAGGATATGTGGTTTCCAGTTTGCACAAAGTTCAGTGTAGTTCCTTTGGAGTTGTCGTGGTATCGGTTTGAGGGGGAATATACATGGCTGTGATGAGGACCAAAGGGAATTCTCTCGGGAGGTAATGCGGTCGGCATTTGATTGTGAGATATTCTAGGTTGAGTTAACAAAAGGGCTTGAGTTCCTATATGTTACCACAATCACACCATGAGTAGTTAATCATCAAACATACACCTCCGCCTTTCTTTTCCTGGAAAGTTCTTTATTCCTGTCTGTGCGATGTACTGAGAAACCAGCTGGCTGTATGTATGGGTACAGTATATCCGGAGAGAGTCATCATTTTCGTGAAACAGAGTATGTTACAGTCTCTGATGTCTCCCTGGTAGGAGATTCTCGACTTGAGCACGTCTACTTTATTTTCCAGTGACTGAACGTAAGCCGCCCTGTAAAGTTCATCAGAAACTATTTCATCTGTAGCCTAATAAACTGCATGGTTTCCCGAGTCGTAGTGGGAGGACCACACACCATATCACCAAGTTTACTTCCTTATGATGGTTATTATATCAATATTTGTGCAAAGGGGTTTCCACTAACATTTCTCTCATTATTAATTTTAACGACACAAAAGATCACACCATGTCGAACGAACAAATTATCTGTCAGCATTAACACCATTTTTTAAAACCTTTATTTAACTAGGCAGGTCAGGTAAGAACAAATTCTTATTTTCAATGACAGCCTAGGAACAGTGCCTTGTTCAGGGGCAGATCGACAGATTTTTACCTTGTCAGCTCGGGGATTCGATCTTGAAACCTTTCGGTTACTAGTCCAACGCTCTAACCACTAGGCTACCTGCCGCCCCAAAATGCATACTATTTTACCGCAACTTCCTGTTTCCATCCCAGCTGGCGTAATTTGTTTTTATACATTATGACTTTACTCACATAGAAACTGGATGGAAACGTGGTTAGTGACTGACATAACAAGAAAAACCGCTGAAGCACAACCAAATTTTGAAATTGCACCTTGTGTATTCTACTATTCTAACTCTCAGTATTAAGTAGAGACCCCTATCTGAGTTAACCCCCCCTGTTGTCAACCTAACACAAATCGAAATTACTTTTGTAATGAGGCTATTTTACAAACTAATGTAACAGTTTTTATTCAACCTTAAAATGAGTAACTCATCCATGGCCACATTTTGAGGTTACTGTAACTATAAAAGTATTATTATGTAATCAAGTGTGCATGTTCAGCATAGCATGCAAAGGTCGCAGGTCTGTGGCGATTTTCACAGAACTTCAAACAGTACTTTTAATGTAATCTCAACTACAATCCTGGTAATTTGGTTGTGCTATTAGACGAAATACAGTGATAACACATTAAGTTGTTGTATAAATATGAAATATCTGACATTGTATTCCCATTTGAACTTTGTTGTGCTTTTAAATGGTTGAAAGTGCAGTGATAACACATTGGGAACTCAACAAACTTCTGACTGTCTTTCTGAGTGGGTGAAGAAAGGTTGAAATCTCATCGATCAACGTCTCAACCAAAAATTACCCACATTTCCATGATGAAATAATGTGGTTTGTGTCAAAGCTTGACACACAAAAGTGTCAACCTTTGATTTGCAGCATTTTGTCACCAAGAAAGTTCAGTGAGGTGCATCCACCAAACATTCATGTAAACAGAACACTTACAGTATGTAACTTCTCTCCCTGTCTCACTAGCCTGAATATTAATACAATATGAATAATAATTCAAAATGAGTCAAGCAGACGAAGGCTCTGCGAGCAATGCGGCGATATGATCAGAGTGCTGTTTACGCTCCTCAGTGTGGTAAACAGGCTGGTGCCGAGGATCAGTCAGAGGCTGACTTTATGGTTTATGAAAGCTGAGCTACTTATGTTAACAGGCTTTTTGAAGATTATAGTCCTGGTAAACATACATGTCAGAAGTGAAACAGTGATAAAGAGGAGTCACAACACAGAGACCAATTACCGCTGCGTCTAGAAAGACACTTAACCTGGTCTTTTGATGAGTAGGGAAGAAGAAGGAAAGGAAAAGAGGAAGGCTCAGTACCTTCGAGGTTATTGTTCTGTACCTCGACTCTACAGATGTAGCATCTTCATTTGAGCCAGTTTGCTACAGCAGGAAAAGAATCCTGCAACAACAGAAAATGTTAATTATTATGTGAATTATAATTAATGGACATTTTTTGTAGGGGTTGATACATTTTTTGTTAGGGCAAACCAAGTCCGACATTTTAAAGTGGAAATTACAAACTTTAGAAGCCTTTTTAAACCTTGAATATACTACAAGTTTGCATTTCCTGCAGTGCAGGAAAATTCTCAGCAACAAAATAATGAAGATCCTACATCTGTATAGGGTGTACTAGTCTAGTCATTGTGCCTTGATTTGGTTGGCACCCTGAGCTGTGCTGCAGCTGTGAGTGGTCAATGGGAACACGGCATTAGGACATGGAATTACCCAGTTGCAATGTTCTAAAACCCACGTTTACTGATCCATCCCACTTTCCTACCGTCCAACTTGCTCATTACCAGCAACTCTGACACCACTTACCACATGTCCTCCCACTAGCTGAGCAACCACGACGCCCTACTCCCCCAGTCCAGCCCCTACCCTCACCAACACCACCATATCAACATACATCTGCAAGACAAATGATCCACCCTCTCCGTGTTCCTCAGACAAATACTCTCCCTCCCTCTCTCACTGTCTCTCAACCTTTTTGATTTATCTGTCTGTCTCCACCCATCATAGAGGCTGAAATTACAGGTGCGTCGCAGAGGTAGCTGAAATTTGGAGTGGATAGGAAGACTCAACTTAACGGAAGGAAGGAGGACTCTTGTCTGCCACTACCTACCATAATCCTCTTAATGTCAGTGAGAGTAGTTAACAGGATGTACTTCCAAACTACTCATCATCACAATTTCTACAGAATAATCTTTTCAAACGTACCTGTAGTATATGAAGGTATAAGATTATATTGTAACTTTTCTTTTAGTATCGTACAAGTGGCTTGGGTTATTTGGAACGTTTTGTAATGCCAGAACTTTTAAAGGCCCCGTGCAGTCGCAAAAATTATTTTCCCGTGTTTTATGTATATCTCCACACTATGAGGTTGGATTAATACTGTATAATAATACTAATTCCCTTTTAGTGTAAAAGCTGTTTGAAAAGACCGCCTGAAATGTCAGCCTGTTTTGGTGGGATGGAGTTTTGGCCTGCCTGGTGACATCATCAGGTGGTAAATTCAACAATAGACCAAAAGAAAGAGAGTTCCAAACCTCTCTGCCATTAACAGCTAGTTTTCAGTTTTCTCCTCCCAACTCAGACCTTGTCCCAGATATAGTCCTAGCAAAATTCTTGCTGGAGAAATTGCTCTTTGCTAAGAAGCTATTTATATTTTACGATTTTGATTTGAAAACAGTCACAGTAAGGTACATAATTGTTACCCAGAAATTATTTGATATTGAGATACCTTTAAGATATCCTGTTTTTTTAAAGTTGTTGTCCTTTAGTTGTTGATCTTTAGAAGTGGTTATAAGAATGTATATTATCCATCACAGTACATTTCAGTTGCTTGGTTCACTTGCAACATACCAACATGTACTCACTGCTCAATCTGGAAGGCTGTAATGATACATTATACAGAGGTCTGACAAATTATTGACTTCCAAAAAACTGTGGGATTTTCCCAGCACATGAAGATTTGTTCAGAAGTCAAGCCCCAAATCTGCCGTCAGTGGAAATGATTGATTTCAGTGTGAAAAATTGAAAATTGGTTGTAAGTAATAACATCCTCTGCCTGCATTAGTTAAAAACAGATGCAGGAAATGCCCTTTGGACCATTATCTGGAAAACCTTGTGATTTTCCTAGTGTGCCTTATAATTCAAAGCACATGGTTTACCAAATTAAGACATTGGTAATAAATCACAGTAGTCCTGAAAAGCTCTCGACCTCCTATTGAAGTTTGACTAGAGTTAGCTATCTATTCAGGGACTTTCTGTTAGCAATAAACAGTGTGTGTGTGCGTGCGTGCGTGCATGTGAGGGTTTGTGAGGGAAAAAGAGAGGTATGGGCTGCACATGTCTTATTTAGACATCAAAGGACTCCACTGATGATTTTTCATTATAATCCATGCCTTTTGGTGCTTCGGCTCCCTCCATCTGAATAAACAAAGCCCAAGTGGATAACTGGGGTCTGGGAGAAGTCAGGTGATCACAGCACATGATTCAGGAAGTAAATCGATACATCTCTTTAATTTATTCGGCTAAAATCCCATTTAGCAGCTCTTCAATGTTGTTTCTGAGGAGCATTCTGATTTTCAAGGGATTTAAAACTGGTATTTAGACATGTATTACGAATCATCTGAACCTCTTTGAAAATGAAAGAAAGTACCTATCTAAAAAATGATTCTCATCCTTTTTATCTGGAGATGCAAGCATGTACAAAATGTAAGTCTGTTGCAAACTCTGCTGGAATTTGTTAATCTTCTGTATTCTCTGATCATTATTCCTCACCGCAAACATCAGATGGTGCCCACTATTATCATATAGCAAGCCTAGTGTGAGCCACTGTCTGACCTCTTCCCAGACCTACCTGGGTCCAAAATGCTCTCGTGCCAGAAGCCCGTTTGGCAGCCTCAGTGTCTGTAAGATATCTGCGGCAACAACATTCCTCTGGGGCTGGCCTGGATCAAATGGCAGTGATTTCCCAAACAGGCGGAGATGGGAAGCCTGACCCTTTCTCAGATCTGCTACACGCTTTAATCGCTGCGGGTCATGCTGGATAAATGGGGATGTTGGAACTGAGAGTTGTGTTTCTGACTCCTAGACTGCACAGACACACAGGGATCCAGCTGTATATCAGAGCAGCCAAGTTACAATCATTCACTCAGGATGGAGGGTCTAATGTGAATATAGAAAACATCTCACCTCAGACCCCAAACATAAATCTCCTCCATTCAGTCGTGTAGTGCTGTGATGAATCGTTGCTTTGCCATGAACATCTGATGTCCTTAGTTTGTTTGTTTTAAAGGAAAGGGCCATGCCTGACTGAACAGACCTTGTGAAATAACAAGATTGCATGTCAGCTAACTAGCTATCTCTAGCATGACTACTCTTAGTTTTAAAAAATTTCTTAACAACATATTTTGTTCCAGTGATAAACAGTTCGAGCTGCTATATAGTTACATTATTCTGCAGTATGATTACATTATGAAACTTTGTTCAAGGACGTCATTATTCTTGATTGAGTGCTTTGATGCTGTTTCAGGGGAATTAGAAATTTGCTTATCAAACCCATTTCAGACATCATTAAAATAACATATTTTTTGTAAAAACCTAAGGTGCATAATACACCAAACCGCAATCCCCACACCAATAGTGCCATGCTCCAACCAGCTGAGCTAATGGTTGTTTAGATACATTTCAGAATGGTATTTGCACAGGAGGTTGACTAGTACGCCTACTACACATTCAGAATCAAACCATGAAGGAAACAGTGTCCTAAGGGCATTTTGTCAATTCCCGGCTGCCAATTGCTAATCTAAATGTATTCGACACCTCAAGTTAGAATTATATGACAAACAGTATAAGTCAAAAGTAGCATAGGGTTCTCTTTCAGTTATTAATTTCGATATCTCAGATGTGAGATACCTACTCTCTTGGAAGTACCTTTCAAAAGCGTCTGTTGGAGACAGACAGGTAGAGTGGAGAATGAGGTGAGACCCTCACTTCCATAAAAGGAGCCACTCTCCCTCCCTCTGGTTATTCTCACTTCTCTTCCTCATATCGACTGAATACCTGTTTGCCTTCTTATCTGCTCACAAGTAAACCGTGAAGGATATCGCTGCTGAGCGTAGGTCTTCAGACCCTGTTGAGAGGTTGAGTACTAACGGGAAGGTTTTTGTTTTCGAGTAGAAATTCCTTTTCTACTTTTCAGTCTCCATTGGTAGTTGGCGTCATTGCTAGCTATTGGGACTGGGTTAGCCCACGCTGCAAGGCTTAGGTTAACTTGGCTAGTATCTAATGTTAATGGCGTACCAAACTAGCTAGTTAGGAGCCTTGCAGCTAACAGCTAGCAATATTGAGCAACAAATAACGCTATAGCCACGAGGCTAGCTAGCAGCTACCTCGTGGTGAAGGTGTGCCGTGGCTAGCTCAGTGCTGGCTGAAAGAAACCGTGTGACCGAGCTAGCCTTCAGCCATGAAAGCTGAGAGAATCATTCTAGTTAACACAACCTTGACTTTTTCCACATTTTGTTGTGTTACACCCTGAATTTCAAATTGATTGTATTTAGTTTTTTTTGTCGCTGGCCTACATAATACTCCATAATATCAAAATGGAATTATGTTTTTAGACATTTTTACAATAAAATATGAAAAGCTGTAATGTCTTGAGTCAATAAGTATCCAAACCCATTTGTTATGCATCCTAAATAAGTTCAGCAGTAGAAATGTGCTTAACAAGTCGCATAATAAGTTGCATGGACTCACTCTGTGTGCAATGTGGTGGCATATTTCTGCTTTATCAATGAGGAGAGTTACAAACTACACACACCAGTCAGAGTTATACTTAAACTACATTTTTTTTAAATAAGAGCTTTGCAATAGCCTTTTTGACTTTCAATGATGCGCTATCTCTAATGAAACATTTAAAAAATACCTTTTTAGGCTCTTTAGGTTTTATCACCCAAAGACATCGTAAATCTTCTCTGTCAGTGCACATACACACACAATAGTTAACAGAATATTCTATTCTGTCGAATAAAACAACCATTATAATGCAATACAAGCATTATAACATAATCTTGCAATTTTCCACGACAGCAATAATAGTGTTAAACATCATTTTTTTATGACTACCTCGTCTCTGTTTTCCAATGCCTCGCAAAGAAGAGCACCTATTGGTAGATGGGTAAAAATTAAAAATCAAGCAGACACTGAATATCCCTTTGAGCATGGGGAAGTTATTAATTACACTTTGGATTGTGTATCAACACACCCAGTCACTACAAAATACAGGGTTCTTCCCAATTCAGTTGTCGGAGAAGAAGGAAACTGCTCAGGGATTTCACCATGAGGCCATTGGTGACTTTATAACAGTTACGGAGTTTAATGGCAGTGATAGGAGAGAACTGAGGATAAATCAACATTGTATTTACTCCACAATACTAACCTAATTGACAGAGTGAAAAGAAGGAAGCCTGTACAGAATAGACTCACAGTTGTAATCGCTGCTGAAGGTGATTCTAACATGTATTGACTCAGGGGTGTGAATAAATGTATGTAAATTAGAATTTCTGTATTTATTTTTCAATATATTTGCAAAAAAACATTGTTTGCACTTTGTCATTATGGTGTATTGTGTGTAGATTGGTGAGAGAAAACCCCCAGTTTTTATCCATTTTGAATTCAGGCTGTAACACAACAGAACCTGCAATAAGTCAGGCAGTATGAATACTTTCTGAAGGCACTGTAGGTTAAACTAGACGAGAGAACAGAGCTAGCAATGCTATCGTGTTGCTGGTAGGGTATACTAGTGAGGTTGGCTTGCTTAGAGGCAAGGCTCCTAACTAGCTAGCTTGGTACGCTATTTATATAAGATACTATTTGCTAGCCACAAGCCGCAGGGCTTCTAACTTGCTAGCCTACGCCGTCTACACGTTGTTCTTGCAACAAGCATTGCTCGGTCCCCTAACAAGCCTTGTCCCTCGCAATGGCGAATGCTATCCCGCCCCGGGACAAGCCTAGCACTTGAACCCCCACGTTCTTGTGCTTGCGGCTCCATGATTGCTGGGAAAGATGTCCACCCTCTATGCATCAATTGTTTGGCTAATGAACATGCTCAGAAGGCTCTCGAGTCCTGTGATCACTGCAGACTGCTATCCCTCCTAGGTCGGCCAACCTAGGGCGCAGCCCTGGCAGCTGAGGATGGTGTCCAGGGCCAACGACTCTCTGCCTTACCCTCTCTCTTCGGGTTTAATGGTCGCTACTCCTTCCCCTCTCAGAGTTTTGCAGCAGTGGCAAGGCAGAGCTGCATTAAGACAAAACCCTATTATCTGTGCAGCAGCTCACTTTTGTGACCCTACTCACATGAAAAAATGGAGGACACACTTTTTTCCCCCCCCTGAGGCTCTCTCCCCCCCCGCCACCTTCTGAGGTTTTCAGCCAGGGACAGAAGTCAGCGTGTCAGCTTTCCCTCCAGCATCACGACACACGGAGCAGGACAGAAATCTGTCTCACCATCCACTGTGGCACTGTTTTCCCCGTGCCTATGACCTTTTGCCTCTGACTGATATGGCGCAAGCTATCACAGTCAAGCCAGTTATGGTATGCTGTGCTCCGCCAAAGGATGCCCGCTACTTTGTACAAGACAGGGAAACCCTAACCATTCTGCTGCCCCATTCTATGATTGGACAGAATTCCAGTGTTCACTTGAAAACCCCCTCAGCCCTTTTTAGTACTCTGAGCAGTGATGTAAAGTACTTAAGTAAAAATAATTTAAAGTACTACTTAGGTAGTCTTTTGGGGTATCTGTATTTTACTTTACTATATATATTTTTGACTACTTTTACTTTTACTTCACTGCATTCCTAAAGAAAAAATGTTCTTTTTACTCCATACATTTTCCTTGACACCCACATTTTGAATGCTTAGCAGGAAAGGAAAATCGTCCATTTCACACACTTATCAATTGAACATCCCTGGTCATCTCTACTGCCTCTGATCTGGCAGACTCACTATCCCCCAAAAATGTAAAATAATAATAATCGTGCAGTCTGGTTTGCTTAATATAAGGAATTTGAAATTATTTATACTTTTACCTTTGATACTTAAGTATATTTTAGCAATTACATTTACTTTTGATACCTACAGTATATTTAAAGCCAAATACTTTTAGACTTTTACTCAAGTAATATTTTACTGGGTGACTTTCACTTTTACTTTAGTCATTTTCTGTTAATTAAGGTATCTTTGCTTTTAATCAAGTATGACAATTGGGTACTTTTTCCACCACGGATTCTGAGGGGCGTTTTTTCCTCTGCTTGGCAAAGACTACTTGGCTCTGTTATGAAGAACACTCTCCATTGAGCTAGAGATCAGTCAGTGTAGTAATTCCTTACTTTACTGTCTGGATGAAAAGGGTACTCCCGAGGCCACAAAGCTTCGGCTTTCCTCGTCCTTTTTTTTACTGCGATTGGTTCACGGAACCGGGCCACTGCTTGCTCTGCCTCCCCATCTTAGGGGAGTGAGTAGCTGGCTAACAACTCTTGACCACCCATGGAGCAGGGCCAAGACATACCAGTTTTGTAGCTGTCCTACTGCCCAGTATAAGGAATACTGCGCTGCCGGTGTTTCCTTCTTCCTCTGGCTATATTACCTGACATCTTCCTTCATGGTGCTGGCTGCTCTGTTCTGAGAGAGAGAGCTTCCCGCATCTATCCAGACTAGGGTTACAAAGGTTCAGAAACTTTCCAGGAAAGTTTCCATGGGAAGTTAAGCCCTGGAATTTGGGGAATTTTGCTTAAATTCATCAAAAAAGTTAGCTTATAAGAGTGAACCTTTTTTTTGTGGGATACATATAATGCAATTCTAGGTATTGTAGCATATTTTGGTTAAACTATCCCCAATTCAATGGAATTGCAACCCTCTACATGCACAGTGCATTCTTCCATCACATGTGCAGTGCACTCTTCCATCACTCTTCCATCACAGCTGATTCTCAAGATCTTGCACACTAAGGAGATGCTATTTAGCCCACACAACTACACTGTCTGAGCCAAGGACTACATGCTTTCTGGTAAGTTTTGATTACAGTACTGGGTGGGGTGAATATATTTTATATGACATACATGATTTTTTGTTTACTAGTAAATAGCAGCCTACAGCAAAGTGTGTTTAAATAATTGTAACTTGTTAACAATTTCTGCTAGTTAGTTTTTGCTACCATGTGGGTTTTAGCTTTCTTGAGCCTGCAAACTGAGGAGTGTTAATTCACCTGTTTCCGTTTAATCTAACTGCTTAACTATTTATCTGTACGTGGAATTGCATTTGTTGTTTTTTTTACTCATTTTGTTCTAGTCTTTACAGGAAAATGCCACGGGCGCTATCTGATGTGTGGAGACATTTCACGGCAGCTAATGTAGAAGGAAAAGCTGTGTACATTTGCAAATACTGTGCCAAATCATATGTGAAGAATGCAACAAAGATGCAGAATCATCTGGCCAAGTGCATAATGTTCCCTCAGCGCTCACAACAAGCAACCTCTGACAAAAGTCCCTCTACTTCTATTTGAGGTGAAAGTGATGAATGAGATACCTTATCGATAGCAACAGCTCATGGTCCCCCTGAAATCCGATTTTTTTTTACTCAATGGAGGAACGCAGTCAGAGAAATGCTGATGAATGTCTTGCTCTAGCTGTGTATGCAACTGGTTCACCTCTGATGCTCACAGGCAATGTGTATTGGAAGAGATTTCTGAATGTTCTTCGCCCAGCATACACCCCTCCAACCAGACATGCTTTATCTACTCATTTGCTGGATGCAGAGTTCAACAGAGTTTAAGTGAAGGTCAAGCAAATCGTAGAGAAAGCAGACTGTATTGCAATCATCCCTGATGGGTGGTCGAATGTTCGTGGGCAAGGAATAATTAACTACATCATCTCCACCCCTCAACCAGTATTCTACAAGAGCACAGACACAAGGGACAACAGACACACCGGTCTCTACATTGCAGATGAGCTGAAGGCAGTCATCAATGACCTTGGACCATAGAAGGTATTTGCACTGGTGACAGACAATGCTGCAAACATGAAGGCTGCTTGGTCTAAAATGGAGGAGTCCATTGAATCTGCTCCTAACGGTTATCATGGCACTGAAAACAATGGATACACTCCACAAGAGAGCCATGGAAATGGTTAGGTATGTGGAGGGTCATCAAGTTATAGCAGCAATCTACCTTACCAAGCAAAGTGAGAAGAATAAGAGCACCACATTGAAGCTGCCCAGCAACACCCGTTGGGGTGGTGTTGTCATCGTGTTTGACAGTCTCCTGGAGGGGAAGGAGTCTCCAAGAAATGGCCATATCACAGTCTGCCGATATGGACAACCCAATCAAGAGGATCCTCCTGGATAATGTATTTTGGGAGAGAGTGGTAAGCAGCCTGAAACTCCTGAAACCAATAGCAGTAGCCATTGCACGGATTGAGGGAGACAATGCCATCCTGTCTGAAATACATCAAAAAGTGTGAGACTTCTGCCTGAAGCCCATACACACCGCAGTGTACATGTTGGACCCCAAGTATGCTGGCAAGAGCATCCTGTCTGGTGCAGAGATCAACAAGGCCTATGGTGTCATCACTTCCGTGTCTCACCACCTTGGCCTGGATGAGGGCAAGGTTCTTGGCATTCTAGCGAAGTACACTTCCAAGCAAGGGCTTTGGGATGGAGATGCAATATGGCAGTCGTGCCAACATCAGCCATCTGGTGGAAGGTACTTTGTGGATCTGAGGCTCTTTCCCCTGTTGCCGCCATCATCTTCCAAATCCCATCGACATCAGCCACCTCAGAGCGCAACTGGTCCTTGTTTGGGAACACACACACCAAAGCACGCAACAGGCTGACCAATACATGGGTTGAAAAATTGGTGGCCATCTGGACAAATTTGAGGCTTTTTGAGCCTGACAACAAGCCATCCTCAACAAGGTTGGAAAGTGACAGTGAAGATGAGGGCTCAGAGTCTGATGTTCAAGAGGTGGACATTGAGGAGGTCCAGGGAGAAGACATGGAAGCCTGAGAGGAAGAGAACCTAAGTTTTAGTTTCTAGACTATCATTTTACAGATGTATGTTGAACACGTTTTTGGGAGATGCGATGGATTATTGGGGATCATTCAATATTCCCTTTTGTTGTTCAGTGAAATCAACCCATGTGAAGAGTCAACTCATTTAATTAAAGTCTCCATATGATATGGTAAATATATCCAATGCAAAAAAACATCTACATTTAAATGGTATTAATATTAATTTGCATATATTTCTGTTAATTCACATATATTCTTGTTAATTCCCATATATTCCCGTTAATTCCCATGGAAAGTTTCCACCTCAAGATATTCCCCAAAATGTGCAACCCTAATCCAGACTGATTTACTGCAGCCTGGTATAAGTGACGACCCTATAGGTGAAAAAAATGCACCCCATGATAAAATGTGTAAAATTGCAGGAAATAAGCTTTAAATCTGAATAATTCTCTCCATCAACAAGAGGGGTGTGAACAGTTTGTGTCATGAACAGTGCTTGTGCCCTTAGAAATAGACGTGGAGCCTCCCGAGTGGCGCAGTGGTCTAAGGCACTGCATCTGGGTTCGAGTCCAGGCTCTGTCGCAGCCGGCCGTGACCGGGAGGCCCATGGGGCGGCGCACAATTGGCCCAGCGTCGTCCAGGTTAGGGAGGGTTTGGCCGGCAGGGATATCCTTGTCTCATCGCGCACTAGCGACTCCTGTTGCTGGCCGGGCGCAGTGCACGCTGACACGGTAGCCAGGTGTACGGTGTTTCCTCCGACACATTGGTGCGGCTGGCTTCCGGTTTGGATGGGCATTGTGTCAAGAAGCAGTGTGGCTTGGTTGGGTTGTGTTTCGGAGGACGCATGGCTCTCGACCTTCGCTTCTCCCGAGTCCATACGGGAGTTGCAGTGATGAGACATGACTGTAACTACTACCAATTGGATACCACGAAATTGGGGAGAAAAAAGGGGTGACTTTTTAAAATATATATAAGAAATTGACGTGACGCGTGCACGCACACGCAGGTGGGTGTGGGATGTTCCCCAATGCTGGGGGGGCCCCGAGTGAAAAGGTTTGGGAACCCCTGCCCGAGTGAACTCGGATGCTTTAGTTTTCTGGGCATAGCCAATGAGAGAGAATGAAAAAAGGAAAGAGACAGGCCCGCAACTCTTGGAAAAGAGTGCCAGCCCATTTTGTACGCTCTATGTTTTACAGTTGGTGCGTTTTTGTCATGGAGAAGTTGTGTGACTAGACAGATTGTTCCTCCCTACACTCTGTTTTCCATGGTCCTATGTGCTTTGCAGGACTTTTTCCCCCATTGTTGCACCTTGGAGCCTATGGCTTTTCACGTATTGCCTTCCCTAGAAGGGCGCCCTAGTTGTCGTCCAGTAGGTGCAGTTCGCATCAACTTTGATTGTAGGAGTGCTCGGGCAATGGTGTCATGCTCTTCGCTCATTGGGCAAAGAGGGTGGGCTGTTCTCTTTTCAATGATATCCTGCCGGATCATGGGGACCATAATATTGATTTATAAGGGCGAGGGTGAAAGCCTTCGAAGGGGCCTGGAAGGGCTCGCTAGTACAGAGAGCATCCTCTGGTTTTTGGGGCATTTCTCATTCAACTGAGATTGTATGCATCCTGTATTGGGCTTCCCCTTACTTTGTTATGAGGTTTTTCCCCGTTGGGTTGTCTCTGCACCTTTTCGGCACCTCCAAGATGCTGATGTTGTGACTACTCTGGTATCGGAGAGCATGTTTTGTGATACGGGAATTGGCCATATACCCACATGTGAGATATCAAAACTAATAATTGAAAGAGAACTTAAGGTTACTTGCGTAACCCCGGTTCTCTGATATTGTGAGTGAGGTATCTCACCACATTCCTCTGCTCGCATGAGCGTGAGGAAGAGAAACATGCTTGAGAATAACCAGAGGGCGGGAAAGTGGCTCCTTTAATGGAAGTGAGGGTCTCCCCTCATTCTCCACTCTAACTGTCTGTCTCCAACAGACGCTTTTGATAGGTACTTCCAAGAGAGTAGGCGGTCCTAGCGAACCTCCATGTGAGATATCTCACTCGGGGTTACGGGGTTACGAAAGGAACCTTAAGTTTTGTTTTTAAATGAAGAAGGTTGATTCTCTCCACCCTGTTTATATATCTATAAACAACAGCATCGTAGAGAAATTGTGCCCTGACTCTTTGGGACAAGAAATCTTTCTGACTGCTCCCTGATAAATAAAATATCTACATTAGAAGTGCAGACATATAGAAATGACAGCATCTCCATGGGCATTTTCAAGGTTGTGTGAATTTAGTAAATCTACGCTGGTTTGAATAACATCAAGAAAGCAGAAGGAGCGGAGGAAAAAACTTGAGCTTTGATGTATAGTATTGAGATGTGATGAGGTCTGTTCAAAGTGAGTACAAAGTAGTGTTAAGCTGCAAAAAGTAAATGCAGCTTTAGTCAAGGTTGGGAAGCTGAAGTAACAGGAGATGATGAAGGAATGTCCTGTCTCACCCAAAACGAAGGGTAGAAGATGAAACGCTGTCTGGCATTAAAAATAGATGCTTCGTTGTAAAGGTGTCTGAGTTTTAAAAAACGTTGTTTTTTTTACTCTGAAATCTTGAAACTTAGTCATAGAGTTGTAGAAAATATTTAAATTGTTTTATGTTTGATTAATCAGGTGATTGTGTAAGCTGGGTCATTATCTATTGCAAAAGCCTACCATGTTATATCACCATCTATGGTATTATGAATAATAAATAGTAACAATCATGTGGCTTTGAACATGAAAAGAAAACATGAAATTGGCAATGCTACAGTCTTCTGCTTCAAGAAGTGGATCTGAGTTTGAGTCATTGATCTGCTCATGCCATATTGGCATAGTTAGCTCTGAGAGCTTGGTTTTCCTCGAGTCCCATAGAGGGGAAGACAACCCCATTGACATGACTGTGGGAATATTTGCTTTTCACCTCGTCTTTTACAGCTTTTATGATTTGTATGCCTTTATGATTTGTTGTGAGGTTTGTTACCTCATTGTGTTTTGTTCCAGTGCAATCTGAATGCATCTCAGTGTCCATTGGGGATGTTACCACACTGTGTATCAGTGCGGGAGTGTTGTTGCTGTGCTGTTTCTCAGTGATTTGTCTCTGTTGCAGGTCCAGTGCTCAAGCTGCAGCAGCGAACCCCTCGCCGGCGGGGCCAGCAGCCCAAACTGCTGAACAGCCCTGAAGACAGTCTCTATTACAACCAGCTAAATGTGAGTTCAAAGTGGCGATAAAGTCCTTTGTCTGACTTTGGTTCCAGATGATAATACAATTAAATCTACCTGTGCCAGACCCTCGAGCCCCACCCCCACGCTTCTCTGCCTCTTGTCTTGAACATGTGCTTATGTTCTTTATCTGTTGCTTTCATGTCAGGATGTCTGCCTTCACGGTGAATAATTGATGTGGTTTATCAAAGCTGAGCAAGATGCATGCTTCATCAGGCTCACTTGAGCCCTTTGATCCCAAAAAATTATGCTTCTGATATTATCAGCATCTGCTCGCATTCAACACAAAATCACTTTGAATTAAAAATGAATGACTCTCTGCTCATCTTTCTGACTGTGCTCTTGGCCCTTTCCACAGAGAACTCTGGATTACCAGGGGAGCAAGAGGAAGCCGAGAAAACTTGGGTAAATAACTGCTTTCCTACTTACAGCAACTCTAAACAGAGCAGGCCCTTTGTGGAATAGAAGAATCCAGAAATGGATTTTGTTTTCCTATCATGTAAATGGAGTGCTGAAAATAACAGAGCTTTTTACAAGCTCCTTTGTGTCGTTAGAGAGGGCTACATATTAAGGCTTTGTCAGCATGCTAATTTTAATTGCTGATGGTCTGACTTGTATTTGTAAATGAAAGCCTGGTTTATAGTCTACCAGGTTAACTCCTCACTGCCTTATCTTTGTTAGATATCATTGCTCTTATTTAAGTGAAATGTTATGCTTTTTCTGGTCAGAGGCATCTTAGAAGAGCAGTCTATTTTCCCTCATACCCTCCCTGTCTTGAACGTCACAGCCAAATCAAAGTACTGGATGGAGAGGATGAGTACTACAAATTACTGTCAACGGTGGAATCAATCCCTGAGGAAGACTATTTGACCGGGCCCCCTCCCACCCTGTCAAGAGGGCCACTCGTCAGTCAGAGCTGAGTCTTACAACCCCTGTCAACCGGTACGAGATAAAGAGCACTAGCCAGACACATACTGAAATAACATTTCCTCCATATGCACCATGTATAACAAGGGCCAGTGATGTACAAGAGACCAGAGTAAATGTCTATTAGTTTAAAATAATGACAAATGATGCTCCCCTTGTATGTGTGTATTTGGATGAACGCAAACTCCACAGTTAAGATTGTTGAATATAGTTCTGCTACCATGTTTTCATTAGCAGTTCCTTGTACATTGCCACCTCCCCCACACACCTCTCAATTTAGGCAGATAGGCTCCAGTAATGTAGGGATTAGTTATGGTGTCGTTCAATCGTCTTCAGGCTTGTTTTTCTATCTGGTTCACACAAGAGACTCATCTTAGGAAAAATATTTGTCTTTCAAAATCCTGACAAATGGTACATGAAAATGACACTGCTGTTTAGTGGCAGAGAAAAATATATATTGAATCATGTTTTTTTTCTATAAAGTTTCATTGTCACTGAACGTTAACAATAGACCAAGACTCCATTAACACCAAGCTCGGGCCAAATTAGAGCTCAGATGGAAATCTGGCATGGAACCAGACTCTGAGAACAAGACAGATGCCCATCATCCTCAGTCAGTGCAGTGTTCATAAAGTTGTAATAATTTAATGGTCACTGAATCAATTCTCTGTTCACTGTTGTATAATAAAGTACGTGTTACAATTCAAGTCTCCTTGCTGAAATGCTGCATTGAGAGCATAGAGATATCACGTGAAAAGTCAATGTTATACTTTGACCATTTTGCAGTTAATTCTTCAATAATGGTTGCAACATATGATTATCATTATACCAAGGAGTGAGTGGTATATGCTGTGTACTAGAACCTCTAAAACATTTCCTGTCTAAAAGCAGACAGCGAGCTAGTCGTAACTCTGAATTTCACCCAAAGTATAGAAATTTCCTTTTAAGATGTGTCGGAAATGCAGGGCTGGCAAGTTGATCTGTAGTGGTTTTTTCCCCCCTGATTTGCATATCATTTACTGCATCTCCTTTTGTTGACACCCCAGGGCTCAAGCTGAGATTTTGATCTTAATAGGAAGAGTAGGGTGGTATGACTGAAGATCCCTTGTACTCAGCGGGGAAAACATTAGAGCTCTGTCTAGATAGCAGGACCAGCCACAGACAGTACAGGGTTTACTCTGGTTTCAGAAGCTTTAGGTGGCCATCGGAGAGGAAGACTACATACCGTAAGGGTCAGGACTAAGTCGAGTTGCATTCAGGTTTTGTGGGATTACCAAACGTTTAACAGTTAGCTTACACGTTGTGTCTTTCTTTCACATTGTGAGACATACTATTCTTATATGTACTAATAATGTTATTCATGCCTGCGTAAATAGTGAATTGAAAGAGTATTGGCTATTAATAAGTCAGAATCCAGTCTTGATTAGTGGCAGCTATAGAAACGAGTTTACTCTTGTCGGACCAAATTTCAAGTACCAATAAGATCTGCTTAGTTCCTCTAATGGTCAAAGATAAAAACATACTTTTTGATTCAATTTGTAAATCTCTTCTACCAGAGAAGTTAAAAATGAGATGCCCTTTGAGATTGAAACTTTGGCTGAATAAAGTATGTCAAAGTAAGGGAATGTACAACAGTGTACTAAGTCTGAGACTCAATCTCAGAATTTTACCACAAATACTGACATTAAATGAATAGTTGATATTATTTATTTAAAAAAATATTTTATTATTTAAGACATATTGGTACATTGTATTACAGTATTTTTGTCACGCCCTGATCTGTTTTCACCTGTTCCTGTGATTGTCTCCACCCCCTAAGGTGTCACTTATTTTCCCCAGTGTATTTATCCCTGTGTTTCCTGTCTCTCTGTGCCAGTTCGTCTTGTATGTTTAGTCAAGTCAACCAGCGTGTACTTCCTGTACTCCTTTTGCTATTCTCCTTTTTCTAGTCCTCCCGGTTTTGACCCTTGCCTGTTTCTGGAGTCTGTACACGCCTGCCTGACCATTCTGCCTGCCTTGACCACGAGCCTGTCTGCCACTCTGTACCTCCTGGACTCTGATCTGGTTTTGACCTTTTTGCCTGTCCACGACCATTCTCTTGCCTACCCCTTTGGATTATTAAACATTGTAAGACTCCAACCATCTGCCTCCTGTGTCTGCATTTGAGTCTCGCCTTGTGCCTTGATAGTGTGAACTGGCCATGACAGACCCAGCAGACTTGGACCAGCTTCGCCACGTTGTCTCCCTGCAGGGAGCCACCATTAGGAGACATGAAGAGTTGGTACAGGGCCTTTTGGATGGCCTCAGGTCCTTGACGGAACGCCACGACCATGGGTTAAAGGCTATTATGGAGCAATTCAGGGAGTTAGCTCAGAGGCTGCCTGCCTCCTCTGAAAAACTCCAATCACCCAGTAATTTTTACCCTATCTGTGGTGAGTTTGTACAGCCTATGCCGACTCCCTGTGAACCCCGCTTACCTCCTCCACAGCGATATGCGGGGAATTCTGGTACCTACCAGGTTTTCTTTCTCAGTGCTCGCTTATTTTTTAGCTACAGCCATCTTCGTTTCCTTCAGACAGATTGAAGATAGCGTATATTATTACGCTAATGTCGGGAAGGGCGCTCTCCTGGGCTACGGCAGTTTGGGAGCAACAATCTGCCATTTGTGGTCATCTGGAGGAATTCATGGCAGAAGTGAGAAAGGTATTTGAGTCTCCGGTTTGTCCCGGAAACCGGTTTCCGGGTGAATGGCGGCCAGTAATCTGCTTGACTTATGTCAAAACTCCCATAGTGTGGCAGACTACGCGGTTGATTTTCGCACGTTGGCCGCCGAGAGTGCCTGGAATCTGGAGTCTCTTTTCAATACTTTTTTGCGCAGATTATCTGAGGAGGTAAAGGATGAGCTACCTGCTCGGCAATTGCCGATGGATCTCGACTCCCTTATCGCCCTTACCATTAAAATTGAGTGAAAGGAGGTCTGGTCTCGGGCACACTCGTACACCCGCTATGGCGCGTTCACCTCCAAGGAAATTCGGAAGTTTCCGAAGGCAGCTCTTCCGAGAAGATTCGAAGCCACCTGAGCCCCCTCGGGAATCTACGACGGGTGAGTTGGATACTCCTCAGCCTATGCAATTGGGAAGAGCTAGGTTATCAGTTGGGGAACGCTCACGAAGGATGAATTGCTGTCTCTGCTATCCCCACAGAATACCATGACCATCTGGAAGTGTTCAGTAAGGCACGTGCTACTTCCCTTCCCCCGCACCGTCCTTATGATTGTACCATTGATCTTCTCCCAGGCACTACACCACCTCGGGGTCGATTGTATTCTCTGTCTGGACCAGAGACCAAAGATATGGAGGAGTTCATAGAGGACACTCTGGCCACTGGGGCCGTCCGTCCGTCTGCATCTCCTGCTGGCGCAGACGTTTTTCTTTGTGGAGAAGAAGGACAAGACCCTGCGTCCGTGCATTGACTACCAGGGACTTAATGACATTACTATCAAGAATCGTTACCCCCGACCTCTCCTCGGCGTTTGAACCTCTCCAGGAGGCCACCATATTTTCCAAGTTGGACCTTCGAAATGCCTACCACCTGGTTCAGATACGCAAGGGGATGAGTGGAAGACTGCCTTCAGCACAGCCAGTGGATATTATGAGTACCAGGTCATGCCATTTGGACTCACCAGCGCCCCCGCTGTTTTCCAAGCTTTGGTCAATGATGTGCTTCGGGACATGCTAAACCGGTTTGTGTACCTTGACGACATCCAGTTTTTTTCCCGATCTGCACAAGAACATGTTCTTCATGTCAGGCAGGTCCTTCAGCTCCTCCTGGAGAACCAACTGTTCGTGAAAGCCGAGAAGTGTGAGTTCCACCGCTCTGCAATCACCTTTCTGGAATATGTCATTGCTGAGGGCAATGTTCAGATGGATCCTGGAAAGGTGAAAGCAGTGGTGGATTGGCCTCAACCAACGTCCAGGGTGCAGTTGCAATGGTTTCTTGGGTTTGCAAACTTCTACTGCCGTTTCATTCGGGACTACAGCACACTGGCGGCCCCCCTCTCGGCACTCACCTCTCCCAAGATACCGTTTAAATGTTCTCCAGCTGTCGACAAAGCCTTTGTGGACCTGAAGCATCGGTTCACAACAGCACCCATCCTCATCCATCCGGAGCCCTCGCGCAATTTGTGGTGGAAGTGGATGCTTCGGATGTTGGAGTGGGGGCCATCCTGTCCCAGCAATCTGCCCAGGACCAGAAGCTTCATCCCTGTGCCTTCCTGTCCCATCGTCTCAATCCTGCTGAATGGAACTACGATGTTGGCAACCGAGAACTCCTGGTGGTGAAGATAGCGTTGGAAGAGTGGAGGCACTGGCTGGAAGGAGCAGAACAGCCATTCCTGGTCCTGACCGACCATAAAAACTTGGAATATCTCCGTACAGCCAAGCGCCTCAACTCCAGGCAGGCGTGGTGGGCCCTCCTGTTCACCAGATTTAACTTCACCATCTCCTACCGCCCAGGGTCAAAAATGTGAAGCCTGATGCCCTCTCCCGCCTATACAGTTCCTCTGCCACACCCTCGACCTCTGAAACCATTCTCCCTACCTCATGCCTTGCTGCCACTGCGGATTGGGGTATTGAGAACCTGGTCCGCTAGGCACAACTCTCCCAGCCTGGACCTGAAGGGGACCCGGCTAACCGGCTGTTTGTCCCTAATCCTGTCCGGTCTCGGGTCCTGGAATGGGCTCATTCCTCCAGGCTGACCTGTCATCCAGGGTCCCGTCGTACACTAGTCTTCCTCCGACAACGTTTCTGGTGGCCCACAATGGTTCCTGATGTCTCTGCCTTCGTCGCAGCATGCACAGTGTGTGCTCAGAACAAGACTCCACGGCAAGCTCCTTCTGGCTTCCTTCAGTCACTACCGGTCCCTCATAGTCCCTGGTCTCATATATCTCTGGACTTTGTCACTGGTCTCCCTCCATATGATGGCAACACTGTCAAACCTGACGGTAGTCGATTGGTTCTCCAAGACCGCCCATTTCATCCCTCTCCCCAAACTATCTTCGGCCAAGGAGACGGCCTAGCTTATGGTGCAGCATGTCTTCCGGATCTATGGACTCCCGGTAGACATGGTCTCCGATCGGGGTACTCAGTTCTCATCTCATTTCTGGAAGGCATTCTGCAACCTTATTGGGTCGTCGGCCAGCCTGTCATCCGGATTCCATCTCCAAACTAACGGTCAGTCGGAGCGAGCCAACCAAGACCTGGGGGGGGGATATTGTCACGCCTTGATCTGTTTCACCTGTTCCTATGATTGTCTCCACCCCCTCTAGGCGTCGCTTATTTTCCACAGTATATTTATCCTTGTGTTTCCTGTCTCTCTGTGCCAGTTCGTCTTGTATGTTTAGTCAAGTCAACCAGCGTGTTTTTCCCATACTCCTTTTGCTATTCTCCTTTTTTCTAGTCCTCCCGGTTTTGACCCTTGCCTGTTTCTGGAGTCTGTACCCGCCTGCCTGACCATTCTGCCTGCCTTGACCACGAGCGTATCTGCCACTCTGTACCTCCTGGACTCTGATCTGGTTTTGACCTTTTTGCCTGTCCACAACCATTCTCTTGCCTAACCCTTTGGATTACATTGTAAGACTCCAACCATCTGCCTCCTGTGTCTGCATCTGGGTCTCGCCTTGTGCTTTGGTAATTTTACATTTCAACACTGCGCTGAGAGTATTTCATATGGAAATTGCAAGAAAAATACCCCAAGAATCATTGGCCTCAGTATAATGTGGCTTTGGCGATTGTGCAGTTAGTTCAAAAGCACTTCACCTCCGGTTGTGCAGCAGCGGATCCAGCAGTAATTATAATACTAGTTGTGCATTACCCCTTACTGGGGATATTTTGTTCCTCTGAAGACCGGCTGAAATAGGTCACCACAGCACCCAATAGAGCGTCTTAAAAGTACACTGAATCAATTAAGTGTGATCGTGCTCCCTTGATTATTTTGGCCCTGTTTAACCATGGAGAGGAATTTCAAATAGGCTTACTAGTTTTAATAACAAGGTTGGACTGTGGTAACATATGGTGCTGTAAGTGGGTGTTACTTTCCCTCTTTCTCTCTGCCAAATCAAGTCCCTGGCTGATTGTCTGCCTGAGCATATGAGAGGAGGTGAGCTGTGGATGTAACAAGCTTGGGTACTTGATTATGTGTCATATGGTAAACGATGTTACACCGATTGTTCTTAGCTTAGAATATGCCTGCCAAAGTAGCCGTGGTGGTGTTGGACGGAGAGGTGGACACCAACCAGACTCTGTGTGTGTGTGTGTGTGTGTGTGTGTGTGTGTGTGTGTGTGTGTGTGTGTGTGTGTGTGTGTGTGTGTGTGTGTGTGTGTGTGTGTGTGTGTGTGTGTGTGTGTGTGTGTGTGTGTGTGTGTGTGTGTGTGTGTGTGTGTGTGTGTGTGTGTCAGGTAAAGGCTTGAGGTCTGCCACCTGTTTTGTTTATTACCTCTTCATAAAACCCAGCTCCCTTTTGTTTTTCCCTCATTAAATCTGCCTGCATCTGGTGGAACAGAGGATTCCTTTAATGTGGTTAACATTACCACTGATGTTATTCTTGCCATTTTAACTATTTGCTCCAAACACAGGGCTCCTGAGTAGCGCGGTGGTCTAAGACACTGCATCTCAGTGCTAGATGCGTCACTACAGACCCTGTTTCGATTTCGATTCCAGTATCACAACCGGCCGTGATTGGGTGTCCCATAGGGCGGCGCACAATTGTCCCAGCGTCGTCCGGGTTAGGGTTTGGCTGGGGTAGGCCGTCATTGTAAATAACAATTTGTTCTTAACTTACTTGCCTAATTAAATAAAGTTGTTTTTAAACCTACAGCCAGCCTACAAACATTCATATCAACTAAGTCTCATACTACCACCACCTATCTGATATCTCATGCTACAGCCTTTACAAATTATGAAAAGCTTTTATTTTCCACAGCAGGCACATTTACCTTTTTTCCTAATAGTGATGTCTTACTAATAGTGATGTCTTACTTCAAAGAGCAAACACGATTAAGCCAACATTGTCCTGTTTCTATATCCTTTGAGTTCAAAGGGAGAGTTTTTGAATATCAATGTTTCTTCAGCAGTCTTTGCAGACACACTCTGGTTTAATTAAGTTTATGTGCTTTTGATATACAGATGTTTCGCTTTGCATTAAAGAATTTCAACAGGGACCCAAGTAGACATATGGTAATAATTTGAATATGATCATGCATTTCTATCTTAAGTTACAGCTTATGTCAGGGATTTTAATTTGTCATTTTTGTGTGTTTTTTGGTGATATTGTTTTCTTCTACTTTGGTGGGGTGGGGGTGCATTGTGGACTGAACAGGGGCGTTAAAGTCTTACCTTACTCGATGATGCTCTTAGCAAGCTAATGATTGAAGAAATGGGCAGGCATGAATGTCAAACAGATGTCAGATGTGTTGAGGGTTCTGTGCAAAAGAACATTCCCTGAAGAGTGCATTAATAAAGAAACTGGTTGAGCCAGGGAGAGAGAATACAGAGTAAAGAGGGATAGAGGGAAGAAGGAGATAAAAGAGTCTGTTGAGTACGCACATCAAAGGCCTCTTAATGACAAGGGACGCCATTAGAGTTACAGTGGCTTTTGTTTCAGCTTCCTCACACCTGCAATTTGTTGAGGGCATTCTATGCACAGTTGAGATGCTCACATTTGCATGAATAGAAAATGCATGAATAGAAAATGTATGCGTGATGGGATAGAGAGGACCTTTCCTGGAAAGTTTCCCCCTGTAATTTGGGTAGCTAATGACCGGTTCTCCTCAGAATACTTTTATTTGAGAAACGTGCCCTCTACATTTGTACCCGTATACAGGTTGAAAATTGCAGATTTTTGGCACTGATAAGCGCCTAAATTGGAAAGCAGTGGCTATACAGTAACATGCTATACATGATGTCAGAGCTCAGGGTCTCCGCTTCACAGCTCTGTGTGGGTTTTGACTGACAGCCGCCGTTAACTTGAGAGCCATCCTCCTGCTAATTGTGCAACTTTTGCAAATGTTTTGTTGTCTTAGTTGGGGAAATGCTGTACATTTTGAGGACTATATGTATTTGAAAACATGAGACGTTGAGGATTAGAATAAATACTGCTATGATGTCATATAAGCGATCCAAACATGTCCAAACGTTCACTTCACATTTCCATATCATAAAACTCATGTAATACAGTGTCAACATGTATGATCATTATGTTTGATGTACAAGATGACATGGCGTTATACCCTGGGTTGTCCTGAACAGAATGAGCCTATGTTTGTTGTAATGTGAAGAAAATTTGCAGTGGACCACGCATGTGAATGCCATCATGACTCCATTCTAAGCGCACCAAAAATCTGCTTCTCTGAAATGCCTTGTGAAAGCCTAACAATGTAAAATCATATTTTATCATTTAGCTAGTCATGTTGGCAAATGGAACAAGCTTTCAAATTATGCCCACCTGACCCAAATTGCGGGTTATAAAGGACTGTTTTTGGATTGCTTAAACAACAACAGTAATTGTGTGACGGCGGGGATGCAGGGTTGTGTTCCAAACAAAACAACTACAAGTGTGCTTGCTCTAGTTCCTCAACGGCACAGCTAGGAGAGCCCCCCAAAAAGCACCTTATAGTTGAAGACTCTTCTTTGAGCCATACGAATGTATTAAAATAACTTAGGAAATGTGTACACTTTGGAGAGTTGTGTGGCCACTTGGAAACCCCAGTTTGACCTCTCACTCAAACCCTTATCATTTTTTTGTCTTATGTTGCACCTACCCCAAATTATCCAATAATATTCTTATCATGTTATTGGATGTATCTAGAGTATTTTCAGTTTTTGTTATTAACAAATGCAGCAAAAAGTACAGTACATGTAAAATGCACATAAAATCAACAGTGTAATGTTTGGAAACAGTCTTGTCTCGGGTGAGGTGTTGTGTCCTCACCTTTAGTCTAATCATTTTCCCATAATCTCCAAATTGTTCCCATTTAATTGCAACCATGGTTATGCATATGATTTTTATATTTCTTTTGTAATTAACATTTCAATTTAGCCCTATCCATATAGGCCAATTCTCACGAGTGTAAGGGGTTTTAAGCTAGCAATGGAATATACAAAACAGCGTAAGGAAACAACATTCATCCTGTATCCTACAAAATGTGTTTACCTAAAAAGTTGTTGTGTTGGAATGGGGCTTGACAAATCAGAGCATGAAATTCTGATTAGCCTCTCTCAGTTTGTGGACTGAACAGGGCACAAGCAGACTTGGCATGGCCAAAGGTGTAACCTGTTTTGTTTTGCCTCGGCACTGCTCGCCCAGATGGTGTGACCAGCTGCCATAGAATAAACGCTTGGCGGGAAACAGTGTGAGAATCACTGCGGCCTTGTTGTAGTTTGGGAGGCAAAATGGGGAAATCTGTCTTTCTGCCACCGCCAAGAGGAATAGGATCATATCACCTGGTGCTTCATGAAATAACCTAATTTTACTGTAGATCACATTCTCATCAGATGCATCCATGACTTGACTGGTTGAAATGTAGGCTTTTATAAGAATAAATGTCAATTTCTTAAGACACAAGATATAGTATAACCCATATACAGTACCAGTCAAAGGTTTGGAGAAACATACTCATTCCAGGGTTTTTCTTATTTTTTATTTTTTTCTTCTACATTGTAGAATTATTTTGAAGACAACAAAACGGTGAAATAACACATATGTAATCATGTCCAACTCATCCCAAACCATCTCAATTGGATTGAGGTCGGGTGATTGTGGAGGCCAGGTCATCTGATTCAGCACTACATCACTCTCCTTCTTGGTCAAGTAGCCCTTACACAGCCTGGAGGTGTGTTGTGTCATTGTCTTGTTGAAAAACAAATGATAGTCTTACTAAGCACAAATTAGATGGGATGGTGTATCACTGCAGAATGCTGTGGTAGCCATGCTGGTTAAGTGTGCCTTGAATTCTAAATAAATCACCGTGTCACCAGCAAAGCACCCCCACACCATAACACCTCCTCCTCCATGCTTCACGGTGGGAACTACACAAGCGGAGACATCTGTTCACCTACTCTGCGTCTCACAAAGACACGGCGGTTGGATCCAGAAATCTCAAATTTGGACTCATCAGACTAAAGGACAGATTTCCACCGGTCTAATGTCCATCGTTCGTGTTTCTTGGCCCAAGCAAGTCTCTTCTTCTTACTGGTGTCCTTTAGTAGTGGTTTCTTTACAGCAATTTGACCATGAAGGCCTGATTCACGCAGTCTCCTCTGAACAGTTGATGTTGAGATGTGTCTCTTACTTGAACTCTGTGAAGCATTTATTTGCAAATGTAACTCTGGGTCTTCCTTTCCTGTGGCGGTCCTCATGAGAGCCAGTTTCATCATAGCGCTTGATGTTTTTTGCGACTGCACTTGAAGAAACTTTAAAAGTTCTTGAAATGTTCCGTTTTGGCTGACCTTCATGTCTTAAAATGATGATTAACTGTCATTTCTCTTTGCTTATTTGAGCTGTTCTTGCCTTAATATGGACTTGGTCTTTTACCAAATAGGGGTTTCTTTTGTATACCAACCCTACCATGTCACAACACAACTGGCTCAAACGCATTAAGAAGGAAAGAAATTCCACAAATGAACTTTTAACAAGGCACACCTGTTAATTGAAATACATTCCAGGTGACTACCTCATGAAGCTGGTTGAGAGAATGCAAAGAGTGTGCAAAGCTGTCATCAAGGCAAAGGGTGGAACAAGGCACACCTGTTAATTGAAATGCATTCCAGGTGACTACCTCACGAAGCTGGTTGAGAGAATGCCAAGAGTGTGCAAAGCTGTCATCAAGGCAAAAGGTGGCTACTTTGAAGAATCTCAAATATAAAATGCATGATTCCATATGTGTTATTTCATAGTTTTGATGTCTTCACTAGCATTCTACAATGTAGAAAATCGTAACAATAAAGAAATAACCTTGAATGAGTGGGTGTGTCCAAACTTTTGGCTGGTGTTGTATATAAGTAAGAACATTACACAATGTTTCTACATTGTGAAGTTAGACAAGCTAGTCTTTCTACATGTTGTATTGGCTTGACCACATGTCAATCTGCTCATATCTGAGTAGTGAGAACTTTCACACGCAGTAAGTTAGTCTGCAAGATGTGCTCTTGTCCCTGGCTGGCATATCACTCAGCCTAATTGCCTCCTGATATGATATCTCTGTTCCTCATCCTTCCTGGCAGATCAGGCTGTGACCCTGAGAATTATTATGGGAGGGCTGGATTACCACACACAGGGTGGGCTGAGTAGGTGAAATGACCTGTCCCTCCTTCCTTGACCTCGGGCCAGCCTGCACATTGCCATGGCTTTGCTTTTGAAAATGCAGAGATCCTCTGCTGCATAGGTTGGGGGAGAAACAAGAGTTGTATCGCATTGCAGGCAAAATCTTGAATATTAGTGAGACCAAAGTTGGAGCTCTCCTATGTTGGGGGCTGTGAACAATGGCAGCTTTCTGTCAGAGAGCAACTTCAAAGGTCTGCTGAGTGACTGCTCTGAGTTATACTTTGTTGTAGATCACTGAGGAAATTCACAGATGTTTTCTCATAGGAGACGCCATTATAGCGGCTCAAGTATCCAGTAGCCTCGAGCGCCTCTCTTGCTTTCTCCCTCTCAGCCCCCCTCTCTCTGTCTCTCATGTCTCTCGTGTGAGACAGATGTGGAACCTGTTTTCTCTCCAACTGTCCAGAGAATATGAATAGTTAAAAAGGGGTTCATGTTGTGGCATTACCCCCCGAACTCCCTCACAGCTGCAGTTCTAACTGTCAATGTGTTCAATGCTATGAGACCCGGATGCAACTACACTTTCACTTACTCCACATATTTGCAATTTTGGAGGGAATACTTGTTCCTGAAATGTGAAACATGCCCTATGAATAACAGTGAATAGTCAAAAACGTTGTATATAGATGGAATAAGCCATTGTGTCTATAAGCCATTGTGCCTGGAAATGACCCCTCTGTTCTCTGTTGAAAAAGCATTTCAGTGTTTAATTTCCAGGTCTTAATTCTCTGGACTTGAATTCAACTATGTTCAAGTAATACAAAAGGAATGTATGACATATTGTAAACTGGCTTGGTCTCTCTTTCTTTTACAGATTGCCTTCTTTAAACCTGACGTCAACCAAAAAGACCTGTATATTTTGTCAGACTTGAATTGTACTGTATATTGTAGTAATGACCGTGGATGATTTATTTTCCTGTAAGTGGATGTGAAAGCTGTTCTTTTCTTAAGTGATTGTGTGTTTACGTCTCTGCATTTTGACTAGCAATATGAATTGCCCCCAAAAAAGTGACTGTGAAGGCCATGATCAAAAGTCTTCATTGATGTCACTTATCCAAAAAAATGAAATTGATATAAAATTGTAAATAGCATGGTTTATCAAACAACTCATTCTAAATAATTTACCTTAAGTCACCTTTAGTGTAATGGCTGGCTTTAATTGCTGTTATTTTTTGTATGTATTCCACTCTATACAGTATAATGTCAAATAGCAGCTTATTGTAAATGTGTAATTCACCCCCAATGTGGAATCAGTTGTAGCCAGTAGTACTTGCAGATTGGCATTTTTTGGTGAACTCGCTGCATACTGATTTTACATGTACATGTTCTCACTATCTTTCTTTGTATCGACATTGTTTTGTACCATTCTAATAAAGTGATTAAAACAAATTAAAGATACAACATTACTCAAATCTTTGCCTTTTGTTTGAACTGTCAGTAGGCCTACCACACAGGCATCTACCCAGGTCACATGTACAGTACAAGATGCATTCATACACTAGTACACTAATAGAATTCATGTAAAAACAATAATGCACTTGCTCTTCCACAAACCATGTTCTAACTTCATATTAGCTAGCAAACACCAGTTCTATGGCCGTCTCTCTTGTAGTTCATATAGTTTAGTGGTGAGATTATTTTTGGAAAATGAAGATTGCTGTGCACTATATTATGCAGCAATAATGTGCGTAGGAAATTACATCCTTATTGACATGTTGTGTAACTTGATCTTCATTGACCATAGTTGTAAATACGATTCATTTAGGCATCAGGCCTAAACTAATTTCATATATTCAGTGTAGCTTCCCCACTCTTGCAAGCAAGCGGCCTATGGCTTTGCAGAGAAACAGGGTTTCTGCGTGGCCCAACAGGACTCCCCCTTTCCCCCATGACTGTGTGTAGAGCCGTGGGAGAGAACCGGAACATTAATCCCTTCAAAGGAACAGATCTCATTCTAAATCAGCCACTCCAAAGTATTTGAGAGGACAGTGATTGTTTCTGCAGGGAAGCCTGATAATGATCACTGCGTTGATATAGAAGAAAACTTCCATTGCTCTACAGTTGAGGTTGACTAGACTACAACATTTTTACAAATGTTTTTGAAACAATTTTCAGTGTTGTATTTTGTTGTTACTTAATGAGATGGTTTATAATTCTTATTAGAAAATATATTCCTTTATAACAACATATTTAATCTATTTCCAAACACTTTCTGTCATTCTGAAGGCACTAAGGTCTTATATGCTTATGTTGTTGCAACCTGGTCTCAGAGCATTTCGTGTTATTATATACGTAAATTCGAGACACTCCATTTAGTATGATATGTTACGGTTCGTATGTTTACATAAGACAGATGATTATAAGGCGAAGGTCTAGCAACCCAAAGGTCGCAAGTTAGAATCTCATCACAGACAACTTTTGCATTTAGCTAATTAGCAACTAGGGGAAAGTTGTGAGTTCGAATCACATCACAGACAATTTTAGCTAATTAGCAACTTTTAAACTACTTACTACTTTTTAACTACTTTGCAACTACTTACCATGTTAACTAACCCAAACCCTAAACTTAACCCTTCACCTAACCCTAACCTTAACCCTTTTAGCTAACCCTAACCTCAACCCTTTAACCTAACTCCTAAACTTAACCCTAACAACTAAAACCTAGCCTAGTTAATATATCGTAACATATCACACGTTTGCAAATTCATAACATATCATACGTTCTGCAAATTCGTTACATATTGTATGTTTTTCAAATTCATAACTTATAATGCAACTTATAATTGCAAATCGTAACATATAACTCGTTTTGCAAATTCGTAACATATAATACGAATTGTAATTCGTAACATATCATACGAAATGGGATATGGACATCCACAAATGAATACATACCATATGAAATGTAACATATCAAACTACACTGAACAAAAATATAAAACGCGGGGCCTCCCGGGTGGCGCAGTGGTCTAGGGCACTGCATCGCAGTGCTAGCTGCGCCACCAGAGTCTCTGGGTTCGCGCCCAGGCTCTGTCGCAGCCGGCCGCGACCGGGAGGTCCGTGCGGCGGCGCACAATTGGCCTAGCGTTGTCCGGGTTAGGGAGGGTTTGGCCGGTAAGGATATCCTTGTCTCATCGCGCTCCAGCGACTCCTGTGGCGGGCCGGGCACAGTGCGCGCTAACCAAGGGGGCTAGGTGCACGGTGTTTCCTCCGACACATTGGTGCGGCTGGCTTCCGGGTTGGAGGCGCGCTGTGTTAAGAAGCAGTGCGGCTTGGTTGGGTTGTGCTTCGGAGGACGCATGGCTTTCGACCTTCGTCTCTCCTGAGCCCGTACGGGAGTTGTAGCGATGAGACAAGATAGTAATTACTAGCGATTGGATACCACGAAAATTGGGGAGAAAAGGGGATAAAAAAATAATAATAATTAAAAAATATATATATATAAAACGCTACATGCAACAATTTCAAAGATTTTACTGAGTTACAGTTAATTTAAGGAAATCAGTCAATTTAAATAAATTCAGTAGGCCCTAATCTATGGATTTCACATGACTGGGAATACAGATATGCATCTGTTGGTCACAGATAACTTTTTTTAAAGGTATTTAGTGTGACCACCATTTGCCCCATGCAGCGTGACACATCTCCTTCGCATAGAGTTGATCAGGCTGTTGTAGTGGCCTGTGGAATGTTGTACTACTCCTCTTCAATGGCTGTACGAAGTTGCTGGATATTACACTGTCATACACGTCAATCCAAAGCATCCCAAACATGCTCAATGGGTGTCATGTCTTGTGAGAATGCAGGCCATGGAAGAACTGGGGTATTTTCAGCTTCCAGGAATTTGTACAGATCCTTGCGACATGGGGCTGTACATTATCATGCTGAAACATAAGGTGATGATGGTGGATGAATGGCACGACAATGGGCCTCAGGATCTCATCATGGTATCTCTGTGCATTCAAATTGCCATTGATAAAATGCAATTGTCTTCATTGTCCTTAGCTTATGCCTGCCCATACAATAACCCCACTGCCACCATGGGGCACTCTGTTAACAACGTTGACATCAACGCTGTGTGCCATCTGCCTGGTACAGGTGAGCATTTTCCTACTGAAGTCGGTTGCGATGCCAAACTGCAATCAGGACAAGAACCTGGTGAGGACGACGAGCATGCAGATGAGCTTTCCTGAGACAGTTTCTGACAGTTTGTGCAGAAATTATTTGGTTGTGCAAATTCACAGTTTCATCAGCTGTTCGGGTGGCTGGTCTCAGATGATCCCGCAGGTGAAGAAGCTGAATGTGGAGGTCCTGAGCTGGCATTGTTACACGTGGTCTGTGGTTGTGAGACCAGTTGTACTGCCAAATTCTCTAAAACGACGTTGGAGGCGGTTTATGGTATAGAAATTAACATTCAATTCTCTGGCAACAGCTCCGGTGGACATTCCTGCAGTCAGCATGCCAATTGCACGCTCGCTCCTAACTTGAGACAACTGTAGCATTGTGTTAAGTGACAAAACTGCACATTTTAGAGTGGCATTTTTCTTGTCCCCAGCACAATGTGCACATGTGTAATGATCATGCTGTTTAATCAGCTTCTTGATATGCCACACCTGTCAGGTGGATGGATTATTTTGGCTAAGGAGAAATGCTCACTAACAGGGATGTAAACAAATTTGTGCACAAAATTTGAGGGAAATATGCTTTATGTGCCTCTGGGAAATTTCTGGTATCTTTTATTTCAGCTCATGAAATATCGGACCAACACTTTACATGTTGCATTTTTTTTCTACAGTTTCTCGGATTTACGTACAGAATAATACGAAATGATCTGAGACCAGGTTGGTCCTTGGCCATGAGAGCCCAACAAGCTCAAGGCAGAGATGCAGGCAGGGGGTTTCAGAATTGTTTACACTTTCTTGCGGATGGGAACTCCTCCTTCCTTCCCAGGTCTCTGAAACTGGCACAACTTTTTAGATAACACACATAGAGACATCACCCTCTCTATCTGCCACTTTTGACACCTGGATCAATTGAGGGCTATCTAAATAGGTTATGGTTAATACTCTGGTAGTTAAATAAATGAAGTGCTACAATAGTTGCATTTCGTTACTGAAAGTAGCCTATGGGATATAGTTGTTAGGCTACTGCTTCTATCACTTTCAACTTATCCATAGCCAATTTTGCCACTAGTGCGTAAAAGTCACTTTACACACTAGAACGCAAATGACACCACTATGGGCTTTTGAGGTTAACTATCAAAGAATGAAAGAAGTGAAGTGATATTGACATTGACATGTCTGTAAGCAGGCCAGGGTATAAACTGTAATCTTCTTCCAAGACATGTTGTAGTCTGCCAGTTGACATGTGTTTGATTAATAAACTATCAGGAGCATTTTAGTTCCATGGAAACACATTATCAACGTCATAATTGTTTGTTATAATAAAAAAGTATTTAATTTATATTTAGAAAAAACGACATTAACTTTGTGTTGAGACTTGATTTGCACTCATTAGCTACTCCTCTTGAAGTTATCAAACAGCTATGCGCCAGGAGATCTCCAGAGATAACAATGTTACATTGTCACATAGGGTCGTGCTACAAATCCTTAATTACAAAAAGAGGATCAGATGACTACAGCATCCAATACCAGGGTCTCCAGGCGGCATGGGGGTCTTTGATCAAGAAAATCCAATTATTTGTGTATATACATTTCCCACATAGTGATTACTTCATTAATTGTCCCGCCTTTATCTCCTCCCTTCCCATCCCCCCTAATAATCAGCTCTTTTATCCAGACCAACAAACACACCATAGGAGCTTTGTGGATTCAAAGGATTTGCTTTCCCCTCTCATAGAGCCGCTATTCTTTGATGATTGGGCAGCGGCAAACTTCAAAGTAATAAATCTTATTTCTGACTGGCTGGCGGCCCACCAAAGTCCTTATCAAATTCTAAGAAGTGATCCCTCACTCTCCAGATAGTCCAAGGATATCTCGAGGAGAGGAAGTATTGAGAGTGAAGACTTTACCACGTCAAGACATTTTTCTACGGTTTTACATTTATCTCAATTAGTTTTGATATTGTGATCTGTTTTTAACAAAAAGAAAGAGGACGTTTACCATGGCAGCAGTGGCTGTACTGCGGAATGAAACACTCCAGGCTTTTCTTCAGGTTTGTTAAAAACTTTTGGCTCTCGTTGTGGTTTTATTTGTCCTTCTCAAAATATTATTGTATGTATACGGTAGTTTTAAAAAATAGTTTAGACCGCGCGTAGTGTTAGTTATTACGCGTGTGCGCATAATGCGAATTTGAACCTGTTTCATCTATAAAAACGTATTGTATAATAACGGAAATGTGGCTGTTTGATTTACTGTATGTGGCGAATAATAACGGATTCAATGATTATGTTACAACTATATGTTTGTATTGTAGTCATTTTGCTGGAGTGAGTGCATTAAAACTAATATTAGGCAAATCAATGTCGTTTTAATTACCGGAGTGTCAATTTTTTTTTCAGTACAGTTACAACTCTAGTTTAGAGCCAAGTCAACACATAATTAATCATTATTTGCTTTACTTATATGCAGGACCGCACTCCTAACTCTTCTCCAGAAAACTGTAAGCACTCTCCACTGGCGCTCTTAGCTGCCACTTGTAACCGGATCGGACACCACCACGGATCAAGTCCGGCGGATTTCCTCCAGGTTCCTTATGACACTACTTTAGGCTCGCCATCGCGAATTTTTCATCCTTGGAGTAACGAGGGAAATCCTCAAAGCACTCTCTCTAGCAATTCTACTTTTGGACTATCATCTAAATCCCAGCTCCACATTCAAAGTTCATTTACTTCCCACCACGAGCTCCCTCTCACCCCTCCAGCGGATCCTTCATATCCTTATGACTTTTCTCCAGTGAATATGTTACCGTGCTCAATGCAGTCGTTACAGTCCTCGTGCCCACCCACCTACGTCCCTGCTGTATCTTACGCAGCGCCAACTGCCATGCCAGGTTTCGTTACGGGACATTCTGGCCTTGTGCACCAGCAACAGAGGCAGTTGTCCCCTAGCCCAGGGGAGGATATTCCGTGGTGGAGTCTCCAACAGGGAAACCACGTCAGTCATCACCACTCAATCACCACTCAATCCCTTGGTCACCACCGTTTCCAGCTGCAGAGGGGCTTGGTGATGGGGCATACAGACTTCGCGCAGTATCAGACTCAAATCGCTGCCCTCCTTCACACCAAGTCCCCCCTCGCAACAGCCCGAAGATGTCGGCGATGCAGGTGTCCAAACTGTCAGTCCTCCACCTCAAACGATGAGCCCGGCAAGAAAAAGCAACACATCTGTCACATACCAGGGTGCGGGAAAGTTTATGGCAAAACTTCCCATCTCAAAGCGCACTTGAGGTGGCACTCGGGAGAGCGTCCATTTGTTTGTAACTGGCTTTTCTGTGGCAAGAGTTTCACCAGGTCTGATGAGCTGCAGAGACACCTGAGGACACATACTGGGGAGAAGCGCTTTGTTTGTCCAGACTGTTGCAAGAGGTTCATGAGGAGTGACCATTTGGCAAAACATGTCAAAACTCACCAAAACAAAAAAACCAAGTGTCATGAGAAGACGTTTGATCATCACGTGAAAAGGGAAGATATGAGGAACATGTAGTAGCCACCATTAGAGTCAATTTGATATCATAATCAAGATAGTGCAATATAAGTCCTTTACTTAGTTGAAGTACAAACTGACATTTCCATTATTTTTGGTTACTTTGTTTTTTCTTACGTACTGAAAAACAATTTCTCTAACATTGCAGGTCTGTTTAGGATGATTTTTGTTGTTGTATATATGACATCTGTCTCAAAGTTATCATGGGATCCTGGAGAACTTACTTTAATACCCCAATGGGCTAGTATTCAATGTCTATAAACCATATCAAGAAAGACAAGTTTCAGCTTGTGTTTAGATCATTGTCTTCGGTGGAAGATTTCACTTTCTTGTAAATAATATTTAATAGCTTTTGTTGAATGAAAGTGTCCGTTTTCGCTCCATGTGGGGTGTTTTAGCATGCTCTTGAAAAGATATGCTATTGTTGATATGACCCAAATACTGTGTGAGAATAAAAAAAATATACAAATGTCCCATATCAGAATTAGTCTCATTTAATTTTTCCTAACATATTACCTGAAAAGAATATATATATCCTACAACTTCCTCGCTGTTTCAATATGTTTTGTGTTGTAGTCATGACAAAGCAAACGTTATATTGCTACACACACTATACTATAGTCCTGTGTAAGGACTTGCGCTTTGATTAACCTCCGTTTACCATAGTCCGGACCATTCACTCATTGCTGCTGCTTAGACTGAGAATGTATATTAATAATAGGAAAAGTTGTATGCCATAATTGTAACTGAGAAGTTGGCCAAACCGATGATAAAATAGTGAATTATGGAATTTTACCATCAACATTCATCATTTGAAGGAATATAAAACGATTAATTTCAAGTAATATGGAAAACCACACAAATTGAAATCTAGAAGATTCATTTAGGCAAATATGGTTCATTTAGGCAAATCAAGTTGCTCCTGCCTAAGGATTCCACCTGACCTTGATCAGTGATGTTGGCACATAGAGCTTGTAAAACCATAGGTTCTCTAAGTTGTTATTTGTGATAATGAAACTGGTCATAAACATCACATACAGCAGTGTGCATCAGCCTACATGATCATGTCAGCACTAATCAGCTAGAATCATACTATCTCTGCAGATAAGGTGTCCAACTACAACTAAAATGAAAAGTTAGTGTATGTATGTTTAATTGTTATGACATAATGAACATAATTGTATTCAGCAACACAGATGGCTTTCAGAACATACGAGCTAGCTAGCTTCTTCTTGTGACTGTTATGTCAAGAAAAAAATACTTAAAAAAATGTCACCTAAAGATGTACATTTTCGGTGACCCTCCAGATGAACAGAATAATTATTGCCCAAGACCAGTGCTTTTCCTGAGACCCAGTAGGAATGTATATCCACCAGTTGTTCCCAACCCAGTACATGAGAAGTACTGTGTGAAATAACCAGTCAGTATATTGTTCATATATTATTGGGCTGCAATAGAGATGATATTGAAATGGTACCATTTTACAGTGAAAAAGTTGATCTGAAGAGGAATTTAATATTTAAATTGGAGGTGTTATGAGCACCATATTGTTCTTTAAAGCTTTTCTTCTGCTGTAGATTTCTTTAGAGAAATACATTTAGTTTACTTGGAAGTCTCACACATATTTAAGTTCAAAATCTAAACTAAAGTAAGGCATTGATTAGACTGTAGGTACTGTGTCACCAAACAATCATAAATATTGTCACACAAAAAGAATAAGCCATTGCAGGGCTCCTCTGAGAGCAGTGAAGCACAGCTCCAAGCCCATAAACCTTGACATATCAGAAAAAACTCTCAGAGCCATGACGGACCTCTGTCATATGAACTCCGGGCTTGAGGCCCTACTGAAACCAATGCAGTGGCCAGGTTTTGGGATCAGTTAAAAGGGACGGCCTTTTCCCCTGCAGCTACAGCGCATGTTTGAAATAATATGCAGTCTAAATAAGTCTCTACTTAAATCATCCTGTAAACATCGAAATGTTGGACACATGAATGCAAATGGGTATTCTTGAGCCACAAGCATATTGAGGTTTTTCAACTTGGCCTATGCCTGAGATCCAGTAACTCAGTGTTTGATTGAATAGGGACCTTAAAACCCAGTACTTGAGAAAATTCATATCTAAACACTTAATGAGATTGAGTGCTTCATCCAGCTTTCCCACAGGACTTCTCCACATTCCACGGACAAACAATAGTCATCTACAGTACATTCATCACACAAAAGAGGGGAGGGAAGAGGAGCGGTTATTGTGAACCAAATACATCGGTGGTGATCATTGAAAGGAGTTTTCACCATTTGAACTTTTAAGTCTTGATCCAAATTTCATTATCCTATTATGAAGCAATGACTTCTAAGGATGCGTTGAACACATCCATGGAGGCTCCTAATGGCAGACAAAGGCTTTGTTGGCCACTGATTGGCTTTAAACGTCCAAGATAGCCATGATTATAATAACTGTGGAATTATAGAGATTGTTGGGGGGGGGGGGGGGGTGCATGCACGCACTGTAAAAATAAAGATCTAGTTGTTTCAACTAAATATTATTAAGTAACTGGTTTTAGGCTGGGTTTCTGTATAAGCACTTTGTGATACCTGCTGATGGAAAAGGGGCTTTCTAAATTCATTTGATTTGACATCCTTTTTTTGTTTACTCAACCTTTTGGTCAAAGTGTTACCTGAACTTAACATTTTTAGTTGGCCCAAACTTAGCTCCAACATGAGAAAACGCAGGCAAAATTTCAGTCGACTTAAAATTATGTTTGCACAAATGCCTCGTGTTCATTCAACTAGAAATTATTATTTGGCCTAAAAAAAGGTTGTGGAACTAGTTACGCACACACAGTGCTTTTAACATACATTCTTTTTAACTTACATATTGACATACATGATTACATTGTGCTTGTTTATTTACACAGTATTTCATATGCAGCATGTCCTCGCCTGGGATTAGAACTCACAACCTCTTGGTTCACAACATTCCAATCTTCCTGCTACACTAGGTTTGTGGGTGTTCTTTTACTGTATGGCTGTAAATACAAAGCCTACTCACTCCATTAAGTTCAATTGTATTGTTAGAATATACTATTAGAGTCTGTCTGGTTGTGCAGAGTTATTAACTTCCAATACTTAAGATGATTGTTTGTACAATTACAACACATCCTTAGATTTGATCAAATAGTTAATCATATTGTTTTGATGTTCTGTATCTCTTGACTTCACCTGACATATAGAGGTATACATTTACATCAGTGCAGTTGCTTGTAAAATGTAATTTAGGGAGTGCTAATCTAGGCCTTATTGCAGAGAGATTCATCTCTACGATCCGATGAGATCCTGGAGCCTGCTGGTTTTCTGTTCTACCTGATAATGAATTGCACACACTTGGTGTCCCAGCTCTAAATCAGTCCCTGATTAGAGGGGAACAATGAACATATGCAGTGGAACTGGCTTGGAGGTCTAGAGTTGAGTTTGAGGGCCCTATTGGTTTGGTAAAGAGGCTGGTAATCTTGTTTTGTTAAGGGGTCTTGGGGATCTGACCATGGGCGTCATATCAGCTGGAGATGGAATGGATCAGTTGTGCCAGACCCCTGGTGATAGGATGGGAAGTAGAAAGTACTGGTCTCCAAAACACCCTAAAAAAAAAAATCTTCACCCTATGTAACTATACATGTGTCTGATATCCTGGTAGTAGTAGTAGCTTTGGTCTTGGTGGGATAGCTCAGAGTGTGGAGTGTGGTGGAGACTGGTGGAGTCTCCTCATGATGGTGGCGCAATATACCTCCTGAGGGCCTGTAAAACAGAGAGATGATGTGAGGTGGGGTGCAGAAACCAGGAAGACATGAGTGACAGGTAGATGTCGATGTATATATGCAGTGATTGGTTAGGGGGAGGAGTTAAGTGTGGTACTTGCTTGTGATCTTGAGCTATATTGAACTCATGACTGATTAATTAGGACAGCAGCAGAATCTGAAAGAGGACAAGTTTTGTACCACAGGGACCCACCATGAGTCTACAATGACAGGAAGCTGAGCCAAGGCTGAGGTTGAAATAAGTGAAAAGACACAACACTTAACTTCCAACTATTTTAACAAGTGGCTATGAACATGTACACATGACCTGTTAGCTCGTTTTCAGGAATCACCACCACACCACAGCAATTAGGATGTATTACTGTGTAATGTATTGGAAGTGATTTAAACACATAAGGGGTAATTTTCAGGGTTACACCGTGACCACCTGGATCTCTGTCATAACCCAACAGAGGGACCGACTGTAAAGCCATGGGGGCATTGGAAAGATAGAGCCTACTTTCTCCCTTATCTCTAATTAGCATGTTATTGAACACGTTATCTTGATAGCTGTTGACTTATCATTGATTAGGTTGTGCTTGCAAAGATGAAAGGTAGTCCTTATTGAGGTGTAATGTAGCAATGTCTTATACTGTGAAACACCAACCATAGTAAAGCCACGTGAGATTGACTTAATTCCACTAATTTAATCATCTCAACACTCTTTCCCTCCAAAACATCTAGCGCAGCCATTTACCAATATTACAAATCTTCAATAATCTATAGTATCCCCAAATTCAATGTTGCACATTAGATATCAACGCTGCAGGTGGATAAGTGAATTTCTAATAAGCCATGTGCAATACACTCATACAATATAATGGTGTATTAGACCAATCCGTTTACTAAACAACATTTCAGTGACAGTGTCTTCAGTCGCGGTACTTTTTAGTTCTAACACGTGGATGTCACCATAATGCCTTATTTATTCCTCTAAGGATCTTCTTTCAATCTTTACTCCATTATCCAATTGCTTTTAACTCAATAAAGAAATAAAGGTTTCTTTTTCATTGTTTGATCATAATTCCTCAGATTTTAACTAGCTTTTTTTGTGAGTCATTTACATTTTTATAAGAAAATTAAAGGATATAAGAAAATTAAAGGATTGTGTTTTTGCATATTTTAATTGGCTTTTAAGGAAAGAGGGTGCAGGGTATTTAACCGTGCAAAATTCTTAAATTGGATTCTAACTTTGACTTATTCTAGTAGGATAGGAAAAAAAATGTATGATAGAGAGAGAATTTCATGCCATTTTGATGAAAAGGGATCTAAAAAAGTCAGTACGTGACATTGTCTCACATCAAAACATATCAATTGCATGGTACATACAGTGCCTTCAGAAAGTATTCATACCCCTTGACTTATTCAACTTTTTGTTGTTGAAGCCTGAATTCAAAATGGATTACATAGATTTTTTCTCACCCATCTGCACACAATATCCCATAATGACAAAGTGAAAATATGTAGAAATGTTTGCTAATTTATTGAAAAAGAAATACAGAAATATCTAATTTACATAAGTATTCACACCCCTGAGTCAATACATGTTAGAATCACCTTTGGCAGCGATTACAGCTGTGAGTCTTTCTGGGTAAGTCTCTAAGAGCTTTGCATACCTGGATTGTACAATATTTGCACACTATTCTTTTTACAATTCTTCAAGCTCTGTCAAGTTGGTTGTTGATCATTGCTAGATAGCCATTTTCAAGTCTAGCAATAGACTTTCAAGCCGATTTAAGTCAAAACTGTAACTAGGCCACTCAGGAACATTCAATGTCGTGGTAAGCAACTCCAGTGTACATTTAGCCTTGTGTTTTAGGTAAATGCCCTGCTGAAATGTGAATTTGTCTCTCAGTGTCTGATGGAAAACAGACTGAACCAGGTTTTCCTCTAGGATTTTTCCTGTCCTTAGCTCTATTCTGTTTCTTTTTATCAACAAAAAAGCTCCCTAGTCCTTTCCAATGACAAGCATGCCATAACATGATGCAGCCACCAAAATATAAAGAGTGGTACTCAGTGATGTGTTGTGTTGGATTTGCCCCAATCATTTTTTACAGTTTTACTTTAGTGCCTTATTGCAAACAGGATGCATGGTATGGAATATTTTTTATTCTGTACAGACTTCTTTCTTTTCACTCTGTCATGTAGGTTAGTATTGTTGAGTAACTAAAATGTTGTTGACCCATCCTCAGTTTTCTCCTATCACAGCCATTAAACTCTGTAACTGTTTTAAAGTCACCATTGGCCTCATGGTGAAATCCCTGAGCGGTTTCCTTCCTCTCCGGCAACTGAGTTAGGAAGGACACCTGTATCTTTGTAGTGACTTGGTGTATTGATACACCATCCAAAGAGTAATTAATGACTTCATCATGCTCAAAGGGATATTCAATGCTTCATTTTAAATTTTTACCCATCTGCCAATAGGTGGCCTTCTTTGTGAGACATTGGAAAACCTCCCTGGTCTTTGTGGTTGAATCTGTGTTTGAAATTCACTGCTCGACTGGTGGACATTACAGATAATTATTGTATCTGTGGTGTACAGAGATGTAGTCATTCAAAAATCATGTTAAACATGATTATTGCACACAGAGGGAGTCAATGCAACTTATTATGTGACTTATTAAACACATTTTTACTCCTTAACTTATCTAGACTTGACATAAAAAAAGGGTTTGAATACTTATTTTAATTCATAACTTTTACATTATGAGGTATTGTGTGTAGGCCAGTGACACAAAATCTCAAATGAATCAATTTTAAATTCAGGCTGTAACACAGCAAAATGTGCACAAAGTCAAGGAGTGAATACTTTATGAAGGCACTGTATATCAATAAAAGTATATAACCTTGTATAACCTTTTTTCCCCAGATGAATGTATTGGTTTTATTCTACACAAAGACCTACACATTCAGAGTCCTATGAATAAAACATAACCTTGAGAATCACGGTTATATCAAAACAACATATTTTGTGACACTGGTTTGAAAAGTTGTGTAAATGCTTGCATTATGCCAACATCAGCGTGTACATCCAAATTGTTTATGGCTTCTTCTCTATCCAAAGGATGCCACATTAGCAGAGCGAAGACATGAATGATTGCTGTGGCAAAGACGTTGATGCAGATGACTGTTGTGACACCATTGACACCCTCTGACAGCTAAGGGGAATCCTCTGACAGCTGCTCCTTCAGAGGAAGAAGGAAGAGAGAGAAGGATCCTACTTCCACATTCAGAAACAGTGAAGCACTCAAGTAAAGATGGCAGCAGTGTCATGGTGCCACTAGCTCTGTGACTGGGCTAGAGGTGAAAAGTGCATCATCAATTATAAACCAGGGGATAGATGACCATGATAGCACGAGGTTCAAGTAGGGAAAATAATTCTAAATGTGTTTTGCATCTCATCACAAACAAGGCACAGCATCACATAAGCCTTAGTCAGCTGGGTTAACACAAGCCTGCCACTTTTAGCTTGAGTGACCATACCGAGTCAGGGCGTCTCAACTGAAAGAGAGCAAGCACACTTTACAGGGAAGTGTCCCTATCACTACCCAAGGACATTGGGGTCTGCTTCAGAGGGAAGAGTGTCCCCTAGGCCCTCTGACACTTCCAGAACCATCTGGTCTTTCATCCAGGTAATAGTAGATCTATCAACCCAGGATAGCGCAATTCTGTTTTGCAGATGAAAGACGTCATGGTCGTTTGACTGAATGCCAATGGCGGCTCTAACCTGATGTCCAAACCTCTCCACTGCTTTAGCCGTTTTTTCACTGAAATGGAACAAACATTTTTGTTATCAACATTGAGCCTTTTCTCTAATAGGCCTAGTCTAGCTTTTGATGAGTGACGACATTATCAATAATAGAGACTCATTTATGAACGGTACTGCCTAGATGTGTTTTTAATGCTCACATTCCCCTTAAATGCTTTACAATAGTGTTTCCCTCAGCATTCTGTGGGCAATCTCTCCGTGGTTATAATAGTTTCAAGGTGGTTTCAACACTGGGGTTTGAGGTTGGTCTGGTTTCAATGGTAGGAGGAAGCGCCATCTCCTGGAGACTGCTGTTAATAAGATCTATGCAACGCGATAAAGAGGACTGCATCCTTCACTTTCCTTTGGATGTCAATGAAGATCTGACGTCTGATTCTTAACGACTGTCACTTGATTAATTATGATAAATGTATCAAAACAGATTAATCACAAACATGATACATTGGGATATTCAGGATCACATTGGCAGTATGTTGCCAATCACAATGATTTGAAAAATAGCCCAAATAGAGTTTGCCATAACAGGTCTGACAGCGTCAACTAGAAACCGTTGGAGGAGCTGTCCAGGTGCTGAAAACTCCATAGAAGCTCAGCCAAGGTCCGCTGAGGTCACATGGGCTCAAGTGGGCTTAAAGGCGCTGCGTGGTCTGACGTCTGCATTGGCCGTGCAGCATTTTACCGTGCTAGGCTCCTGCAGAAGTCAGGGCATTCATACTTCTTGCGCTTCGCGGAGCAGCGCAGAGCTGTTGAGCAGAGCTGTTCCGAAGGAAGTTGTCAATGAAGTGTGTTTATATTTATACGGGACCTCCCGCCCCCACCTACGGTCAACCAACCATGTCAATGTGGAGCTATATGGCGCTATACGGAGCAAAAATTTGCGAGGTGCACGCCAATGTGTAATGGACCTCAATTTGGCCTCTCCTGTCAAATAACTTGCATACAGGGAGGGACCAGAACATCTGGTCACAATGTGGACACGACACAGTGGATGGATAAGAGACACCTTTTAATAGCATGTGTAGCACAGGAGGCTGCTGAGGGGAGGACGGCTCATAATAATGTCCTGAACAGAGCGAATAGAATGGCATCAAACACATGGTTTCTTTGATACCATTCCACTCATTCTGCTCCAGCCATTACCATGAGCCCATCCTACCCAATTAAGGTGCCACCAACCTCCTGTGATGTGTAGACACATGTCTGAAAATGTGAGCACAATCAGAATATGGCCAAGATTAGGACATAGGACACATATTAGAACCAGGCTTCAGAGTCAGACATTTTGAATGGCTTTACTTATTGACCTTACGGCCAAACGTAATACTTTGACCTTACTTATTGATTATGCAAGATACTAGATGAAGATAAAAATTCCATGTGCCCAGTATTTATATGAATGATAGTTTATGATGACGAATTTATATTTTAATTGATTGAAGGATTAAACCTGTAGTCTATAGCCTAGTCTATGAATAGCTTGTTCCTTCGAATCTTATTCTTGCGCACTGGGCCTATTCTTGTTCCATTCCATTGCACCCATGTAGCTTTGGTATGTAGCAAATCTGATTAATGTGTTGGTTTATTATTAGATTCGTGAAGTATTTGCGGTGGCCCACTTCATTTGTGTGGAGTTCTGGGAGGAATCATTGATGATTCATTACTGCCACCTTGTGGATTTTGTTTCAACCTTTACGCACTGACTTTGAATTTCACTGTTTCTTTACCAAAAAACATAAGATAAATGTTGCGCTTTCATCTTAAAATTCGGAAGAAAAGAAGACATTATAACTTTGGCCAAAATAGCCTACTTGTCTATACATTTCGTTATTGATAATATATTTATTGTAGCCTACATCGAAAAACTGATGAAGCCATACACGCTGAGATTTCAACAAAACATTTTAATCCCACAGAAGAAGACCAACAATAACCTAAAAGGAGATGGTTCTTCTGATTATGGTTCCCTACTATTCCGATTTCACAAGAACAAGCCAAGGACCTCTCTCCTCCCCCCTCCTTCATCCCATATGAGCGTAATGTGTTGCATAGGCTCAAACTTCCCAAATCCAGGTTCGTGACCGGGATTCCAAATCAGTTTCCAAATCGAGGTATATACCCTCAAAGGCTATCAAACACTTACCAAAAGTCACGTTATAGCTGAAAGCGCCACTATTCTGTGTACATTTGCAAACAAAGCGGATCTGTTCGATATTGGGGGAGAATGTTCAGCACCAGAGGAGGTATTGGTGTGACTCATGCGTGCGTAGTAACGAATAAATAGTCAATGCACGCGGCTCTAAATATCAGCAAATCAAACGTAGGCTACTTCTCTAAAAAGGTCACCGTGGATGGGATTTTGTAGACAACTGATATTCAAAACCCTGTTTTTCTTGAAGTGACAAAAGCGCACCAGACGTTGCGTTGCGTTGCCAAAGGACTTTATTTCACCATCGTCCTATAGTTTCTTTTTGGGGCTCTACTTGGTCACCTGTACCCACCCTCAGCACGGTAAGATGGTTTTTAACAGGGATTGTTATCTAACAAGAGCTGGATAAGTGTGCTTTGTTCATTAAAGCTTTATGATACATTGCCGTTTGAGAAGCTCAAACAGGTGTTTTAACATCTGTTATAAACGATTTGTAAGATAGACACAGAGAACAATACAAGCTATGCATAGTATTTGTTTGCTGATATTAAAGTTATTGATTGATACAATTGTGGTATCATTAAACTACTGTTCTTTGAGCTTTGACGGAGGGTTTTTCATTGCATGGGCATGCTTTTCCCTTGAAGTGACATTGACCTGGATAAGGGTCATCACTATTTACAAATCAACCTCTTAATTGAGGAGTCACTATCCTGTTTGTCAATCAATTATGTAAACATAGCATATTTTTTGTCATTATTATAAAATGAATACTTCATTTACCTGAGGTTTGACAGTTCACCTAACTTGCCTATGTGATAAATCACCAGATTAGCTGTTATGGCATAGTTGATCATTTATCAAGGCTAATTCAGTATTTTCACTTTCAATACATGATGTTTTAGGGTTAAACTATTTGTTGCCCAACTGCCCGGGTTACCTTCCTATCATCAAAGGCAGATACATATACAACTCTCTGAAAACAAAGAAATGCACTTGCAGTGATGCCTCATCATCCACATTGACAGCAGAGATCAGGTTGTAGAGTGGATTGGTGAGAATTAATGAGCATCATTGTCGATGTTGATTTGATAAAGCCTAATGAAATGTATTGTATTTATAGCCAATAAGTTATTTAGCATTTTTTTCTCTCATATCTGTAGCCTATGGATTCAGGAAAAAATCATGTGCACTGCAGCCTCAGCCAACCTGTTCATTGATGTTTGAGAATAATTGTAGGCTACTCTGGCTGCCAGACGATGTCGTAGACATGTCTGTCGTGTCCTGTCTCCTTGCTTATTCGTAGTTGTGGATATTTTTGTCAGCGTTTGAATGAGGGATCGATCTTAAAATATCCTATTCATACATTTAAAATAGCCTAGATAGGCATGTCATTATTTATATATTTTAAGGCTCAGAGACAGCTATTCTTTTTACTCTCCTTGCAGTGAATGTGACTTTTCATCTTGAATAAAATAAGTGAGGTTTCGCAGAAAGTGACAGCGAGCTTTGGAGTGAGGACATTTGTACTGTATCTTAGGAGTGATGGCGGCGTCTGCACCTTCCTCGTCTGGCAACGAACCGGATCCCAACTCGACAAATTTACGACCACCAGGCTCAAGTAGGTCCATCACAGATAAAACGCTATTTCACTTGTGCTATATACTTTGTGGGCAATGCCATTAATCATTTCCATGGAGGAAAAAAACTGTACCATTCTAAATGCCTCCCACGCAACAAATCACCGCATCATTGCATGTGCAGCAGACCTCCCGGCATCTGCTTGATAGACGGATCTTGCTGTCAAAATAGGTGATGTCCTCTAAAAACATGAACTGAAGCAATTAGAAAATACTAATGGCTAGACTAGTACCATCCTGTCGGTATTGATAAATGCAAAAATCCCAAAAGAATTTAACATAATCTTCCCAAAAAATATACAGCCTTCTTGAATTATTATTCTGCTGTTATAAACCTATTATTATTATTATTATTATTATTATTATTATTATTATTATTATTGCCTTCCATAAAGAGACTATAGTAGGCTATACTTTTCAGTGTATTTATTCCGTCGTGGTTGAATAAAAAGTGAGAGTGAATTTAATGCTAATTTATTATGTGCAAAGTGGCGTTAATTGTAGCCACACTAAATTGGCCCTAAGGCATGTGTTCAAGCACCTTATTGTACCTTCAGCTGAGGGGGGATGTAGAGATGTAAGCGGCCAACAGCTCTGCCTCAATACTTTTTATTATCCAAGAGCTATTGAAGACAAACATAACTAACCTATAGCCTAGGTTACATTCCAATGAGTTGTCCAAGCACATTCATATTTTGATGCGAAGCTCGCCACCAATGTCCTATTTTTCTCACATATCATAAAGCTCTGATTTGATATTGACTACACTCCAATGTAAATTATGCATTTGCAAAGGTAAAAGATGAAACCACGAAATGTTATTTTGAAGTCAGGTCAGATTTAAATGTAGAAAAACTGCACCTCCGTTTTTCTCACCAGAAACGGGATTCAATCAGGGCTGAATTTGCTTGCTTTGGGCTTGATGGTGTGCCAAAGCCATTAGACTGTTGTCATGCCAGTATTAGGCTACATCTATTAATGTGCAACTTCAATTGTGTCTGTATCTCTTTTGACATCAATGCATGACTTACGCGAAAATCCGAATTATGCTCGTGGATCTCAAGTTTATTCCACTCATAATTGGCATAATTATTTGGCATTACACACGTCTTATTTCAGATATTTCTGTTGCCTTTGCATTTGCCTTCGTGGGTGTAACATTGGCGTAGATTTGGTCCAGATATATTTGATTTGTGATCCTAAGCAGCGGTTAAACGTCATTCTGTGTGGAGCTGCCTGTCCCTTCCACTGGCCGCTTTTCCAGTGGAAGGGACACAGACACACACCAACTCCCCACCTCCCCAATTTAATCCCTGGAAGTCCTTGATAGCGACGTAATGCTCAGCCCTTTTTGTCACTGGCCAATGTCTGGTGATGCATGTCTGATCTTTTCAGCATCTTCTCACCCAATTAGGTCCTTAGCACAGTCAGAAATGGCTAAATCGTGGAATGTTCAGCTGAAATGCCACGTTATAGGCCTATGGCCATAGTGGTATCATTGGGATGGAGCAGATGATTTACAACACACACAGATACACAGATGTTAATTGATAGTCGTATGCATTGTTTTATCCAACATGCTTCAATATTTTCTCATCCATCACTTTGAGTTTGGGAGTATTTTTGCAGAAATAATATGCACTTCAGGCCTAATGTAAGGGCCTTCTCAATAGTTTCCCAAAATTATTTTAGGCTATGACGCTTGGTGTGGAGTTGCTCACGGATGTTCTAGAAAATTGGGAATGAAGATATGTGGTAAGTTTACTATTTTCATGTCATTTATTTTCGTGGACCTCATAATACATGTTCATGTAGGCTTTTGTTGTTATGTGTCTTTTAGAATGCAACTAGTCCTACGTCAAAATAATTAACAGAAGAAATATCATCGGTTACATAGTGTAGGCTACGTTGCATTTTTTATGTGTTTCTCAACGTCGAGCAAGCAGACCATTCTGATATCTGATGAATAGGCTATTAGCCATACTGTTTTGGGCTAATACACAAAGACTGTGCAGCCTGGGCGGCTGTGATTACTTGCTCTTTGAATGCCTTCTGCCCCTTTTCTTCTTTCTCTGGTCGCATGAGTGGGTTTTCATGCAGAAAGAATCAAAATGGCCATATTGATTATTACCACTGAATTTATAGTAACAAACCTGTTTTTTAATCAATATTAAAATCAGTTTGAAAAACAGCTATTGGTCCAGCTATTGGTCCAAAAAGAACTATAGGTCTACGTTGGCACGTCCCAAAATGGAATATGAGCTCTCTTTAGCCTTGGGTATGTTTTCAATGTGGGTGTTTTCTTTCCTTGCTTTAAAAAATATATAGAATTCTTAATAAAATCGTACTATTGCGCCCTCTTATGGCCTACCTGGAAAAACATATACGTTTGCCAATGCTTAATGACCTTCGAATAAACAAATAGCCGGCTAAATTATGCAACCCCCTTTTCATTATTTTTAGGTAATTTCGACTGAAACATGAACATGTACAGTTGATTTTACTACATTCATTGTAGTTATCCACAAGTAAGATAGCCTATCTTTATATTTGCTGAGCCAAATCTTAATGTCGTATTATACGCACCTGCCTTTGTCTTTTTCTCAACATATATCGGTAGCCTCTGAGCTGGTGTCATTTATTAAAGAGCTATATTTGGTGGAATGATATGTATCGGTCCTTATCATGATGCGAGTCCATCAGAAGAGAAAAGATTACTCTCATCATGATAGTCATCTTTTCTGCTCCAGGGAATTCAAATCGCAATTCGTCAAGGTTCTGTTTTGCAGAGATAGCAGGACTACTGTCAGTCTTCTCCACAATACGCTCCGATTAAGTGGAAGCAAAATGCATTAACCCTATCTGATATGGCCAAGCGTTGAGTCTATTGCGCCATCAGGGCCAATCAAAGACCAACAGTATAGACCTATTTTAATTTTACCAGGCAAGTCATTTAAGAATACATTTTTATTTACAATTACGGCCCTATGGCCCTCCCAATCACGGCCGGATATGACAGATTCGAACCAGGGTGACGCCACTTGCACTGAGGTGCCTTAGACCGCTGCGCCACTCGGGAGCCCTACGCAAAGGAAAGGATAAATCAAGTTTCATGTTTCAATCCGATATTTACGCGATTTTTACGTTTTGGTTTTATCTGATATAGGCCTAAAGGCCCGTTTTCCACTTTTCATCTGTGTTTATTAAGTGCAATGATATTGGTCTAAAAACAACATCAAAAGCTTGACCTAGTGAAATGTTGGATTTATGCTTATTCGGGGTATAATCTAACATATCCTTTCTGAATATGAAATAATAGAATTATCTACAATTAGTCTATATTGAAAACGAAATAAAATAAATTAACAGTAAAAATACATCAAACTATCATCTCTTGATACACTTTTATGTACTTTTATTTATTACTCTAAAAGGGTGTGGGATATGGCATATCGTTGAGTTTCACATCTTGTAGGCCTAGCTAGTTTATCTGAAATATTGCGTTGTTGATTGTAAAATAAGATCATAAATAAGATCACATTGCAGGAATTTGTATTACTAATAATCTTAGCAGAAGATTTGGAATAGGTGTTCTTTTTTTCGAGGGCCAACCTAGAAATACATTTTTGAAAAACAAAAAAATCGGTATTCGTTAAATAAGATTTGAGTTAATGTGGTGTCCTCCACAGGTCTATGAGCAGATAGGCTATAAAATGTCCCATATATCATCACAGCCCAGTCCAACTATTAGGTCTGACTTCAGGCTTTAAGGACATCGGTTCACTTCATTGTGTGCTCTTCCCTGCTTACTGAAGTGGAATCTGTCGGAGGGAATTAATACGAATTTACAGCTACACGAAATGACGGCTATTTGTTTTTGCTTGACTGGCTTTTGGTGCTGCTGTCACTGGGCTCAACCTCCCACTGACTCTTCTTCCCATAAAAAGGCTTCCCGGGACAGGATGGGAATTTTCTCAAAACCAACCCACACCACGTCATTGTCAGCTCAATCAGTGAGAGACATTTAGGCATGTGTTTTGAGTAAAAAGGGTGTCATCAAAATGTTTGGGATTGGGAGTGATGATAGTAATCACTCATTTCAATCCTCTGCCCTTTGCAACAATTTAGGATTTTTGCAGAAGAACAACAACCTCGAGGAGAAGATTAGTTCCTTCAAGGAAAGATCGTCTAAGGACCTGCTGGATAACAGCGACAGGGATTCGCGTTTCAGACGCACCGAGACGGACTTTTCCAATCTATTTGCTAGAGGTAGATGTCCGGATTATTTTCATTATGGGAAATGTAGGCCTATGAATAAAAATTATGTAGGGAACTTGTTGATGTTCGTTTTGCTCAGTTGTTTTACATGGAACATGAGTCAATTTAAAATCTTAAATGTTGTTACTGATGCAAAGATTAGCCTGATTTGATCTGGTTTGAAAATACCAAATCTTTATAATCAGTCTGAATCTCTGGGATTTCTTTCAATTTAGTCATGTTTGATGATAAAATGTCTTTAAAAAAAACACTTTTTGTGGAAAATAATATAACCCTAAATCATTAGGTTGTTAGTAATTTAAATTGAATTGATTGCTATGCCTATTTGAAATCAATATTCACCATTTGGTTTACCATAATGACCGGCTAGATCAAGTTGTAATAGCTGTAAAATAGCATAGGCTACTCAGGGATACTCACTGGAGAAATACCAAAAAGGGTCATTCATTTGTTGCTGAAAATGACATTCTAATTTATATAATTTATACCAGCTTTAGAGAGGAAAACCAAAGAAATAGTTTACAAGATGTGAAGTATAATGAAGTCATGACACATTGTACAGAAGATTGTGAAAGTAAGCTCTTAAAAACATCCTCAAGTGATGAAGGATGCAAACAAAAGTGACAAATTTATTTTTCGAAAATGAGAAAAACACAAATATTGTTGACATGCTTCAATTTCTCACCCTAGATTTATTACCAGCTAAAAATGGAGAGGAGCCAACTATGCAGTTTTTGTTGGAGGTGGTGGATATTCTCACAAACTACGTCCGGAAGACCTTCGACAGATCCACCAAGGTCCTGGACTTCCACCACCCCCACCAGCTGCTGGAAGGCATGGAGGGCTTCAACCTGGAGCTATCTGACCAACCTGAATCTCTGGAGCAGATCCTGGTGGACTGTAGGGATACCCTGAAATATGGAGTGAGAACAGGTGAGGACAGAGGATACAGAGGCATAAAGCATGGCTAACCCCCCAGCACAATCAATATCTCTCATTTGTCTACAATGTGGTTTAATGATTACAGATAAGCCCATAGTTGAATGATGAAGCTTTCATGAGAAATGTATTAAAGACAAATGGTGTTGTCTCCCTCCCAGGTCACCCCAGGTTTTTCAATCAGCTATCTACTGGCTTAGACATCATTGGCTTGTCAGGAGAATGGCTCACCTCCACTGCAAACACTAACATGTGAGTGGGCTTTATCTCCCCACAGTTATTACACATTTGTTATAATACATTTATACATGTTTATTATTGAAAGTCACAGGAACTTTACATTTTGTAAATATGTGTATAGTATTAAAGTAGTCCTGTCAATTCTGTAAACAATGTGCCTAAACAAAGGATCTTAGTAAGAGTTGCATAACATAGTTTTTGTTTTAGGCTGGGATTGTGATAAGAGGTTGAAGGATCAAATTTGGCAGAGAGTGGATTTCGTTTGGTTTAAGGTATGTCTGGCGTTGAAGAAAAATGACAATTCCTACCATTTCAAATGGCCTCAGAAGATTTCGTGTGGAAGATGAAGATCAGTGGAAGTGACATATTTAGGGCCCTTCATAAGCTTCTAAGTGAAAGATCCCAAGGATGCTCTTACAGACTGCCTTTTAAGCAAGTAAAAAGTGAGAGTTGTGAGTTCACTATCTGTTTGCTTTATTATTGTTGTTGACCAACGCTGTGGCTGTAGTCAGATAATACAGTCCTGCAGGCAAACTAAATTGCATATTGATTAGCATTCAACGTTATATTGGGTGGTTGTTTTATGGAATGCTCTTTGCCTCAGAGATAATGGTTCCACAACAGAATGAGATATGCCCCTGAGATCTTCTGCGCAAATGTGAACAATAGACATTGTCATTCAATATTGCTTTTCCCGCGGGGAAGGAAATCTGTAAGAGACAGCATGGTGATACACCAGGTGCCCAGGGACTTGTCCAAGAGAAAAGTTGATGCTTCGTTGGCCATGGACTATTGTTGACCAGTACACACAGATTACCAGCTGAGGCTGCCAGGTCAGTTAAGGCACCGGTCAGAGTGTATCAGCTGCTGTACAATGCTGATCTTGTCTATGATGTCAGCCTGGGAACCCGTCACAGCATTGTAAAATCATCATTACAAAAAAAAACACACGATATGAAAAATATTGTGTTGTGAACATTGATAAAACATTGCATTTCTGAGTGGTAATAACCAGAGTAATCTGTGTGGTCATGGTCAATTTCCATCATTTTTTGGCCTAAACACAGCACATAAATACAAGCTCACCACCAAGGCTGGTCTTCTTCATGTCAGGGGTTCAATTATTCATTTTGCCTGGCCCCGGACTTAATTAAAAGTTCAACACATGGCCTGGCTGACTTGACCTTCTATGTATTGTAATCCTCAATGGATGTATCCCTCTTTGCCCCCAGTGTTTTGAAGAGTGTTTAGTTGGTCCAGCTCATGGGATTGATATGGTGTCGAAGATCTCCTGGTGAGAGTGTTGCCACCCTGCGTATGCTATATATCAACACTACTGTGGATGAGTTGAATCAGAGGGTTGGCTCTGACTGCATACATATTTGTTATTTGCATTAGCTAATTACTCCATCATCATTAATTACCCCTGACACGTATTGATTGCCACTAATAGGTTGACAATCACGTCCCAGGGTTATCATCAGGATTACTCTACATAAGTGAGCGAGTGCAAATTCATTTGGGACAATAGCTCCGGACTATTTTTAAACATTTCTGCTGGATATGATGAGCCAGAGAACAAAACAAAACAAGTGCTGTGTGTATGGCACAGTGTGATACACTGCATTGCCCCACTAATGCATTGACTCATTGCATGAATAGACAGGCAGTGTAATGAGAAGAGCATTGGGCAGGACATAGTGAAGATAGATGAGTTAGATGGGGATCCATTTCATTCTACATTGATATTGCACTACCCTGGAGGAAGTTTCTAATGATATGGATACAATCCTTTGATGTTGTAATTGTGATTGCATTGAATAAACATGATTGTAATGATATAATTCCTATTCTAAAGGAGAAACGACCATTCTTCCATCATTACTCTCTGAGAGACGGGCCATGAGGGTAATATACTGTTTTAATTAAAAACACATTCAAAACAAGCTCAGTGGAAGCTGGCCTCAAGACAAACCTCAGACACAAAGGCAATGACGCTCTGATTGTGTTGCATCACGTTTCCTAGCCTCTTCTTCTTGCGAACTCAGAGACAGGCGTTCCCTCTTGGTGGAATATTCTTAATGGACTTCACACTGTGTGACATTGATGTTCTTTCTCATCCCACTGCAACAAATGGTATCCGTAATACAGTGTAACAGAGCTATCACTGAATCGTGACGGCGTTAAAAGTATTAAGCGTGTTCCATTATTTTCTCTGGCTTCAACGTAGCATTGCTCAATATACACAATAAGAAACTTATGTAATGATAATTCAACAAAACAACACCATTTAAATCTATTTTGCACAAAGAAAAATAGACAAAATAATCTACAATTATTGGCCTTCATCACAATGGTGATGCATGGTGATGCCTTATCCTGGGATTCTGCCACCTGCCTTCATTGATTCTGTTTATGTCAATATAGACAATGTAGATATGAGAAACAAATGACAATATGAGAGTTCAAGGCCAGCGATAGAATGGATTTCTATTGGTAGTGGGTAACTGGAGACAGGTGCTCTGTATTTCAGGTTCACCTATGAGATCGCCCCAGTCTTCGTGCTCATGGAACAGCTGACGCTGAAGAAGATGAGGGAGATCATTGGCTGGCCTGATGGAGAGGGCGATGGGATATTCTCACCAGGTGAGTGCGAAGCCAATTCTGATGAACGGTTATGAATTCAGCCATGCCTTGAGAATCTGAGATGGGAATTAACCTACCGTTACAGATGAATATTCCTTACACAAGCCTTCAGATAATCGAATGCAGTTTAGTGAAAGATTGTATGCAACGTTTGTGCAGGTGGAGCGATATCCAACATGTACAGTGTGATGATCGCCCGCTACAAGTTCTTCCCTGAAGTCAAGACCAAAGGCATGACTGCTGCCCCCAGACTGGTGCTCTTCACCTCTGAGCATGTAAATCTCATCCTAACATCTGAGCAGAACATTAATTTCCACCACACAACAGGTCTCCAGTCTCATAAGCAGTATTGTATTACCAAGACAAAGTCTTATTGTTATTTATTGTCACTGCTTGATTGACCCTGTCTATTCTGTAGAAAGGGTTTATGGCATGCCTGATTCAAAGCAACACAACAAATACAACCATTGGACAATACATCAGCTGACTATATGCCAGAGCTCAGCTGATAGGTTCGTAGTCTAATGTCATGCTCATGTGTTTTGTCAGAGCCACTACTCTATAAAGAAAGCCAGTGCTGCTCTGGGCTTTGGAACAGAAAACCTGATCCTGTTGAGCACAGATGAGAGGTTTGTGGAGCCACGTCCAATACACTGCACTGAATAAAACAACCCAGTGAGAACATCCCTTTGACATGTCTTGTTTGCTTCTCTAGAGGGAGAGTCATTCCCGCTGATTTGGAAGCCAAGGTCATCGATGCCAAGGCGAGGGTGAGTTTTCAAACTGTCAGCCAATCAACTTCAAACTGTGGATTTGTGTCCCCTGAAGACATGAAACACCTTCCGTGTGTTTCTGCACAATGATGCGATGCACTGACACTGAATTCTAATGAGAACAGCTGCCTAATATGAATCTAGTCATCTGAATACTCCGGTCGTCAGGTAATCTTACATGTTTACAAAATAAAAACATGTCTACTTTCATTTTAGGGTTAGTACTTATGCCTCAAGTATTATCTTACCCACTGCCACTAGCTCCAAAGCACAGTCTCCTGAAGCTAGTTCCGTTACAGGAGAGAGGTGATAGCAGGCTGTCTGCAATGGACGTGCAGTTCTGGTGTTACAAAGGCTTGCCAAGAGAAATAGTCCAATGTCATTTAAATCTGCTCTAACCCATTCATATTATGTCAAAGATTACAGAAACAGAATGCAACAATTTCAATTCACTCCAATAATACAAGACTCCATATTCATTCTCATGGTGTGTGCTTGCAGGGTTGTGTCCCAATGTTCGTGAATGCTACAGCTGGTTCCACAGTGTATGGAGCATTCGATCCCATCCACGAGATTGCAGACATCTGCGAGAAATACAACATGTGGTTACATGTGGATGTAAGTGCGTCTTCCTACTATGAATACAGTAAGGTTCGGGTGATGTAGATCATTTCAGGGTTAATTGCAACACATTTCAATGGTCGGCTGAGCTTTAGTTTGAACATACAGTGGGGAGAACAAGTATTTGATACACTGCCGATTTTGCAGGTTTTCCTACTTACAAAGCATGTAGAGGTCTGTAATTTTTATCATAGGTACACTTCAACTATGAGAGACGGAATCTAAAACAAAAATCCAGAAAATCACATTGTATGATTTTTAAGTAATTAATTTGCATTTTATTGCATGACATAAGTATTTGATACATCAGAAAAGCAGAACTTAATATTTGGTACAGAAACCTTTGTTTGCAATTACAGAGATCATACGTTTCCTGTAGTTCTTGACTAGGTTTGCACACACTGCAGCAGGGATTTTGGCCCACTCTTCCCTACAGATCTTCTCCAGATCCTTCAGGTTTCGGGGCTGTCGCTGGGCAATACGGACTTTCAGCTCCCTCCAAAGATTTTCTATTGGGTTCAGGTCTGGAGACTGGCTAGGCCACTCCAGGACCTTGAGATGCTTCTTACGGAGCCACTCCTTAGTTGCCATGGCTGTGTGCTTCGTGTCGTTGTCATGCTGGAAGACCCAGCCACGACCCATCTTCAATGCTCTTACTGAGGGAAGGAGGTTGTTGGCCAAGATCTCGCGATACATGGCCCCATCCATCCTCCCCTCAATACGGTGCAGTCGTCCTGTCCCCTTTGCAGAAAAGCATCCCCAAAGAATGATGTTTCCACCTCCATGCTTCACGGTTGGGATGGTGTTCTTGGGGTTGTACTCATACTTCTTCTTCCTCCAAACACGGCGAGTGGAGTTAGACCAAAAAGCTCTATTTTTGTCTCATCAGACCACATGACCTTCTCCCATTCCTCCTCTGGATCATCCAGATGGTCATTGGCAAACTTCAGACGGGCCTGGACATGCACTGGCTTAAGCAGGGGGACCTTGCGTGCGCTGCAGGATTTTAATCCATGACGGCGTAGTGTGTTACTAATGGTTTTCTTTGAGACTGTGGTCCCAGCTCTCTTCAGGTCATTGACCAGGTCCTGCCGTGTAGTTCTGGGCTGATCCCTCACCTTCCTCATGATCATTGATGCCCCACGAGGTGAAATCTTGCATGGAGCCCCAGACCGAGGGTGATTGACCGTCATCTTGAACTTCTTCCATTTTCTAATAATTGCGCCAACAGTTGTTTCCTTCTCACCAAGCTGCTTGCCTATTGTCCTGTAGCCCATCCCAGCCTTGTGCAGGTCTACAATTTTATCCCTGATGTCCTTACACAGCTCTCTGGTCTTGGCCATTGTGGAGAGGTTGGAATCTGTTTGATTGAGTGTGTGGACAGGTGTCTTTTATACAGGTAACGAGTTCAAACAGGTGCAGTTAATACAGGTAATGAGTGGAGAACAGGAGGGCTTCTTAAAGAAAAACTAACAGGTCTGTGAGAGCCGGAATTCTTACTGGTTGGTAGGTGATCAAATACTTATGTCATGCAATAAAATGCAAATTAATTATTTTAAAATCATACAATGTGATTTTCTGGATTTTTGTTTTAGATTCCGTCTCTCACAGTTGAAGTGTACCTATGATAAAAATGACAGACCTCTACATGCTTTGTAAGTAGGAAAACCTGCAAAATCGGCAGTGTATCAAATACTTGTTCTCCCCACTGTATAAGCCACTTGCGTGTCTAATCCTTATCCTCAAAACAAACTGTTGTCTTTGTTCAGGGTGCGTGGGGAGGAGGCCTACTGATGTCCAGGAAGCACAGGCACAAGCTGTGTGGCGTAGAGAGGTAGGCTACAGCCCTGAGAAGATATCCTTTTTAAACCAATCACACACACTCATTGATGGGGACTGTGGCCTGTCTTACAGTCTGTGTTCCATGTTTGCAGGGCCAACTCGGTCACCTGGAACCCTCACAAGATGATGGGTGTGCCACTGCAGTGCTCTGCCATTCTGGTCAGAGAGAGGGTAAGAGCAATACTGATAGATGGGTTATCATCCCTTATGAATGCCACGAAACCACACTTAAGTTAAGTCAGAGGTCACAGAGAGTTGGCTACTATTCTTATGAATATAGCCCAGTTTGAAGGCACCGTTGAACTTGAAGTCTCTGCCTTTCGTCCTTGTCCGTTAACCACACCATTGATCTTTACAGGGAGTTTTATCAGGCTGCAACTCCATGTGTGCTGGCTACCTCTTCCAACCAGACAAACAGTACGATGTATCGTACGACACGGGGGACAAGGCCATCCAGTGTGGACGACATGTAGATATCTTCAAATTCTGGCTCATGTGGAAAGCGAAGGTAATGTGCACAAATCTCTCCAAGCTCTTATTGCAATACTTAAATCAGGCTTTAAAGCGTTAGCATGGAACAGGGATTGATCTTGGATGCTGATCTCGGCTCCTGGAACAGAAAACGGGTAGTTCTTGACATGAATGATCTGTCTATGTTTTGTGTATTTCCACTCCAACAGGGAACAATAGGGTTTGAACAGCACATCGACAAGTGTTTGGACCTCTCGCATTATCTCTACACTAAAATAAAGGGTCGCGAGGGCTATCAGATGGTGTTCGATGGAGAGGTGAGATTTTTCTCCCTTCATTTACTACTTGGTTCTGTTTCCAAAAACAGCAATATCTTTTAATGGATTACCCTAATAGAGCGTGAGAGGAATTACATATCTGATTAATATGAACTCATTAACTGAGATGCCCAATAGTATTCTGAGCAACACAATGTAGTGAGGCAGGCCAACTCTCCTCCCTGTCTGCCTGTAGAGGTGGTGCTAGGCTTTAGAATCCCCAGTTGAACTCCTTGTGGATTTATGAACTTGCCTTGCAGAGCCTCAGATCTCAATTTGGTCTCTTAGTGAGGTTGGCTACTTCTTCTTTAGACACTCCATTGAGTAAAGACACGGACAAACAATGTTGCTGTTTTCTTTCCACAGCCCCAGCACACGAATGTCTGCTTCTGGTACCTTCCGCCAGGCATTCGTGACATGCCCGATGGTCAGGAGAAGAGGGAGAAGTTGCATAAGGTAAGGAGTAAAGGACTCGTCAGCTTCGGCCCATGAAGACTATATTCTGTATTCAGATGAGACAGCACTGACCTACTGTACATTTCTCTGAATTGTCCTTGCCTCTAAACCAGGTGGCCCCCAAGATCAAGGCGTTGATGATGGAGTCTGGAACCACTATGGTGGGCTACCAGCCTCAGGGAGACAAGGTCAACTTCTTCCGCATGGTCATCTCCAATCCTGCCGCCACCAGGTCAGATATCGACTTCTTGACCGATGAGATTGAGAGACTGGGGCAGGACTTGTAATGGCCACACCCATTAGGAGGATGTTGCCCTTTGACCTTTCGTTCTCAGCTTTGTCATGTCCAGCTCTAAAAAGACCCTGAGCTACACTGAACTTCATATTCCTGTTGTCTCTTGACCAATCATGTAGGACTTTGAATCTTCAGCTGCTTGTAGGTCTTTTTAGACCACAGGTAACCTTCAGAATAATAAATGTGGGTCTCATATGTTTCCTGTCTGTTCTGTCTTTTAGCAGTGACTATGCCATTGTTAGATTTAACTATTGTACAGTATAGCCTATGTAAGAGAATACATATTCACATACTGAGTGACCTTGAGGGACCTTTTCAGTAGAGACAGAGGACAATGCAAGGGACCTCATGGCATAGATATGTACAGTATTGTAATATACAGTACCAGTCGAAAGTTTGAAGACACCTACTCATTCCAGGAGTTTTCTTTATTATTACTATTTTCTATGTTGTAGAATAGTAGTGAAGACATCAAAAGTATGAAATAACACATATGTAATCATGTAGGAACCAAAAAAGTGTTAAACAAATCAAAATATATTTTATATTTGAGATTCTTCAAAGTAGCCACCCTTTGCCTTGATGACAGCTTTGCACACTCTTGGCAATCTCTCAACCAGCTTCATGCTTTTCCAACAGTCTTGAAGGAGTTCCCACATATGCTGAGCACTTGTTGGCTGCTTTTCCTTCACTCTGCGGTCCAACTCATCCCAAACCATCTCAATTGGGTTGAGGTTGGATGATTGTGGAGGCCATGTCATCTGATGCAGCACTCCATCACTCTCCTTCTTGGTCAAATAGCCCTTAGACAGCCTGGAGGTGTGTTGGGTCATTGTCCTGTTGAAAACAAATGATTGTCCCACTATGCGCAAACCAGATGGGATGGCGTATTGCTATAAAATGCTGTGGTAGCCATGCTGGTTAAGTGTGCCTTGAATTCTAAATAAATCACAGACAGTGTCACCAGCAAGCACCCCCACACCATCACAACTCTTCCTCCGTGCTTCACGGTGGGAACCACACATGCGGAGATCATCCGTTTACCTACTCTGCGTCTCACAAAGAACCAAAAATCTCAAATTTGGACTCATCAGACCAAAGGACAGATTTCCACCGGTCTAATGTCCATTGCTCATGTTTCTTGGCCCAAGCAAGTCTCTTTTTCTTATTGGTGTCCTTTAGTAGTGGTTTCTTTGCAGCAATTCGACCATGAAGGCCTGATTCATGCAGTCTCCTCTAAACAGTTGATGTTGAGATGTGTCTGTTACTTGAACTCTGCATTTATATGGGCTGCAATCTGAGGTGCAGTTAACTCTAATGAACTTATCCTCTGCAGCAGAGGTCTCCTTTCCTGTGCCGATCCTCATGAGAGCCAGTTTCATCATAGCGCTTGATGGTTTTTGTGATTGCACTTGAAGAAATGTTCAAAGTTCTTGTCATTTTCCGTACTGACTGACCTTCATGTCTTAAAGTAATGATGGACTGTTGTTTCTCTTTGCTTATTGGTCTTTTATCAAATAGGGCTATCTTCTGTATACCACCCCTACCTTGTCACAACACAACTGATTGGCTCAAACGCATTAAGAAGGAAAGAAGTTCCACAAATTAACTTTTAACAAGGTACACCTGATAATTGAAATGCATTCCAGTTGACTACCTCATGAAGCTGGTTGAGAGAATGTCAAGAGTGTGCAAAGCTGTCATCAAGGCAAAGGGTGGCTACTTTGAAGAATCTCAAATATAAAATATATTTTGATTTGTTTAACACTTTTTTGGTGACTACATGATTCCATATGTGTTATTTCATAGTTTTGATATCTTCACAATTATTCTACTATGTAGAAAATAGTAAAAATAAAGAAGAAAAAAAAGAAGAAAAACCCTTGAATGATTAGCTGCATCCAAACTTGAATGGTACTGTATATATATTATAATGTACTGAATATTGGTGCTGTGTGTTGTCCATGTAGTTATTAAGCCAGGTGCACTGTATGCAACACCACATTGTATCTGGTTTTCCCCTTTCATATTAAGTAGAGGAAATATGTAACAGTCATTGTAACAGGTACTGTATTCTATTGCTGCGTTTTTAGAGCTAATGAATTTTGTGGAGATTGTGTATAGTATTGTTACATTGCTTTTGTGGCAAATATATGTCCTAGTTTTTCAGTAACACATGTTCAAATGATTATAAAAACCACTAAATATAAGTATTTAATAGATTAATCACTTTATTTATATTGTTATCTATTCCATTTGTAATGTGTCCTTACTTGTATTTTGAAACGCTACTGTGTTTTGAATAAGCATATTAAAGGTATTTTAGTGTATTTGTGAACCAAAGAAGGGTATACTTACAAATATATATAAATAAATCCCTTAATATAACCAATAGATGGATTAAGATATTTATATAAGAATATGTAACTCAGTCACCACCCTTAACCTTAGTGCAATCTTTGTTGTGTAACTGTGATATGTCATTGTGAATCACATTGACTGAATGTTATAGTGTCACATGACTAGCTGTGGGAGGGAAGCTGAGCTCTGGCAGCAAATTTGCTGGTTCTTTAGGGCTCTATTCAATCTGTATCGCTGAAGAGTTGCAGATTGCGCAATAGAAATTGAAAGGTAATTTCCCGTTGAGCCGACATATGTAGCGTTTACCGTGAATGCAGTCTCCACTATAATGCGGGAACATTGCCTTTAAATTGAAATCACGCTGTAATGCTAAGCTTCCACGATACGGATTCAATAAAGCCCTTATTTAGTGAGAAGCACAATGCTAAACCATCTGCGGAAAATTTTTATCGTAGGGACAAAGGATTGTTTGTATTTTAACAGTGATGCATTGACTGTTTTGAAGCATTTCACTTAATGAAGGGGGCCATTTAATTAAATATAGAATCTTTCAAATCTATAAACTATGTCATGGATTTTCTGGTCTTTATATGACCCATGTGTGGACAATATTATCCCGTAAGAGACCAATTGTTTGTCATTGAGATGTTGACAAAACAAACGCACAGTCATGATGATGAGTTTGTTTCTGTGATAAGATTGATTGAATACATTCCTCGGTGAGTCGGATGGAGATCCCCTGTCAAGGTAGCCACTTTAGCCTCATACTAAGTACAGAACATTACTGTCTTATTGACAGCACCAATAAAAGTCTCAGCTTTAACAAATTTTTTGGGGCATTTTTTTGCAGTTATTATTAATGAGGTCCAATGATCATCTGCAATGAATAAATGTGTGGCTATGAGTCCGGTCGACGAGTGAAATGGCTTGCTGTTTTTAATTCCGTACAGTGTGCAGTAATATTCCCTCTGGGGTCCTGTGTTGGGTGGCTGAATAATAAAAAGGCTTTTGGTGACAGACCTGCCTTTATGGACGCGGGTCAGCCATGGGGAACAGCAATGATGTGAGAGAAATTTTGAGATGATTTACCTCAGAAGACCCTCTGCCTTTGCCACCCACCTTTCATTCATCGTCAGAGGCAACAGAATGCAATTATCTCAACGGTACACTGGCATGTTCAAATACTCCGCATTTACAACATATTAATATTTCTGATAGCCCAGAAATGGAAGGTGCAGTATCAAAGTCCAGTATGGGCGGTAGAAATGAGCAATTAATGTATTGTTTTTTTCAACCATGGCCTGTGAACTGATTAGCCCCTCACTCCCCCAGGCCAAAGATCTAGTATGAGCAAATGTCTATGTATTTCCAGTGCCTTGTCCAAATTCTCCAAAGAGCCTATGTGATTATCATTCCCCATTCCTCAAATTAATCACCCTGGAGGGGAGTTTTATTGGCTGATCATCTCACAGCTGAGCTTTCACGAGACCCCGCTGTGTACTCCACTCCTCTCATTACTCATACTTTGAAGATATTTATCATAAAACGCATCACACTGTGCTTCCTTTACATTTTTTATCTCTCAGAGAAGCCAATTTCAAGGCTCTGCCTGGGTGCATTTTATCTGAATCCAGTCGTACAGGAGCGGAGTGTTTGAGCGGTGCTAGGCCAGCAACTACCTACCCCCCACCCTTCACTGTCGTGATCATTATGGACTTGATGTCATTGGATGTTTCGTAGAGTTACACAAAATACAGGATTGGATAAATCACAGTCTTAAGGGGGTAACAGAAATCAAAAACCTTATTTTCTTTGAATCGAAGTGTGTTAAACAAAGTGGTTAGTTGTTTGCATCAGCAATGGTGATAATATTGTCCGGGCTTAATTGAACTGATGCATAATTACAGAGCTAATTTGGAAGCAGGTGTCTGAGGCTCTTGAAATAATTGAAAGTAAATGAAAATGAAGGAGCCAGATTGAACTGCAGTACCTGAACCAGCTTTTGTATCTCCCAATAATTGGCTCCTTTAGCTGTCACAGTCCAGTGACTAAGCAGAGACGAATGGCCTCCCACCGTAAGTTATATTCTCAACCTACACTGGAACATAAATATCAGTGCTTGTCCTTCCACACAATGCTAAATGTATCATCTCCAGAGCTATTTTAGCATTCCCAAGATTGTTTGAACAGAATGTCTGTCCATTTTGACTGAAACGTGTAAGAGAAATATGTTCTAATTTGCATTGTCTTGTCTTCACACCCTTTATAATGTACACTTTGGAATAGCTCTCTGATATATATGGAACATAACATTCATAATGAATTGAATTTCACATTGCTCCATCACCTTAACCAACAATCAGTAAGCCCATCAATCGCAATTACAAGCATTATTAAACTTTGAACAAGTCCAAAGCAGGCGTTTGAAAATAACAAGCATGGCTGATTTCCTCTCCATTTTCTCAGTCTCTGGGGGTAGACTGTCTATGAACACCAGACTGTGAAATGCCTGCTGTCTGACTCGCTGACCACCCTCCATTTCACACCATCCACAACTTAAGATTCTCTGTGTCCAACACACTGCCTATGAGGAGATGGTGGTCCTAAAGAGGCTTAGTTTTCATGTCCAACAGAAAATGAACCAATCTAACTTAAAGGCCCAGTGCAGTCAAAATTAAGTTTTCCCTATTTTTTGTATCATATTGTACAACAGCTGATTAAACTAACACTGTAAAAGTGTGAAGAAATTTGAGCAGTGTTATATTTCTTGATAGTTACCTGTTGAAAATACAATCTAGTTTTCAGATTACATATCCCTCCCCCGTCCCCTCCCCACTCAGGCCACTCTGAGACAGTCCTAGCAGAATTCTTGCTTGAGAAATATATTTTTGCTTAACAGCTATTTTTGTTTCTTTTTTAAAATGTTAGTGGAAAACTATTACAGTAAGGTACGTAATTCTTACCCAGAAATGATATTGAGATAAAAACGGTTGCATTGGGCTTTTAATGTAGCTGAACCTCTGGTCTCCAAGTGGTTTTTATTTGTTAAATAAATAATTTCCTGATAGTTATGGTATTGGTTGCATGTGCTTGTTATACAATCTTTCCATTGATTTTGTGAGATATTGATTTGTGCTTCAGGTCTGAGATGCAGTATCTTTCCTCCTAACCATAGCACAGTGAGTTTCATCTCAACTGGTATCTCTGCACCTCCAGTGTCCTCATATGATCACTCAGGTCCTAGACGTTCTCCCCACAATGGGGTTCTCCCCCTATCCCCTCTCAGCTGTAAAGCTCTCCTCTCATATATATCCATGAGTCTAGTCATTGGGTTCCTGATGTGCCAGATCTATCTTCCACCTCCGGGAATCACTGCCACATTAGGCTCCTGATAGATACTGACGTTCCCATTGTGCGCGGCTAGTCTAATGAAATGGTGATGATGATGATGATGATATTGATGGAGGCTCATTGCCACACAACCCCCTTTTGTCTGTCTCTCTCTAGCAAACGCACACACACACACACACACACACACACACACACACACACACACACACACACACACACACACACACACACACACACACACACACACACACACACACACACACACACACACACACACACACACACACACACACACACACATATATATCTTGGCCAAGTGGAGAGGAGTGTATTATTTAAATCAACATAGTTTATTCATTAAATCTTTAGCAGATATACAAACATGGCAGTAACTCTCTAAAGGGTGTTTTAGCAGTGATGGTAACACTGACATTAATTGTCAAACCGGTGGCCTGGGCCTTTCACTCCTAAAGCAATGATAATAGTTCACAATTATCTAAATAGCCTCCTCTTATTGACCTCGTGGTTCACTCCCAGTGCAAGGGTTGATCTGTCTTGGGAGAAAGCAAAAATGTATAAATGGAAGAATTAACAATGCATCAACAGCAACTTGCTCATCTCTCCGGCTATAACGTCTGAACTCCTAATGGGGCTCTTGTTAAAGTTGAAAGACTGCTAGTAAATGTCTGTCTTGGACAGTTTCTAAAGGCAATTAGTGTTTGCCAAGAGCAATTACACTGCAACCGGGCCTTGCATGCTGATTACCATCATGTGCTTTAAAGAAACAAGACGACCCACGGAATGGGACAGTAATGCAGTGCTCAGCCTCACTCTAATTGTTAAATGTTAATTGTTAATTGTTTCTAACATGAGGAGGGCTGACATTTCCAGGGTACTGCACGTATACTGACTACAAGCCATGAACTGACCTGGCAGGGAACATCGTGTCAGTGGTTGAAATGAAAATAATAAACAGTCTGTGTGATAAACATTTCACCAGCAGGTACCTGTACTGAACTGTCAGCTAAACCCCCCCCCCCCCCCCCTCTCTCTCTCTGAGGAGCACTTTATCTCTGCCTCCCAGCACAGTATGTCTGTGAGATTATACAGCTCCTCTAACCACAGGCTCCCTTTATTTTGACAGTTTTCTCTACCCAGGGATAATGACCTGTCACAGAGGATTCATTAAGTTTGTCATTAAAATACAAACCCGCTGCAGTGCACAATTCTATTCATTTTTGCACTCGGCTTGATTATGACTGCAATCACTAAGCTTTGTCAGAATACATTTGGAAGGCTCTCATTAGCTTTCCAACTGGACTACAAGCAGAGAGCCAAAGACAGACAGGAAGGAGATCGTGGTTGGCGAGCACAGCTCTGGAAGGTCCATCCGCCATCATGACAGGCCGGAGCCAGGCCAGGCCAGGCAGTTGGTGTGGTCAGCATGGCAATCCAGAAAAGACACAGCTGTTTGCCATGTGGTGCACGCTGAAGGATCCAGCACGTTGACTGCCAAGTTTAACCCAGACGGGTAATGTTTTTGCTCTGCTCTAAAGAGTATTTTAAACATTGCCATAATGTTAAATATTGGTAATCTTCTCTATGTACATACTAATTTTATTGCCCAGATTGTTGCCAGTTCATAAGTAAAATATACTCATTTATTTTACAGGCTTCAGTGTTTAGCATTAGCGAGTTTTGACATTCCCAAACGAATTTGGTACTTCTTCAGTAATATACACCATAAAATGTTGACTCTCACAAAACGTTCAAGTCCGTGTCCTAAAAACTCCCCAGAGTATATTTTATAGTGCTGTAAAAATATATTTTCATGTATACTAAGAATAGTAGATTCCCTAGTCCAGACTTGCATTGTAAATTACTTGGAGGACTGAATGGATATAAATCCGTGACAGCCACATAGAGCGGCCCTGAGAGGAGTGATGATTGCAGGGACTTAAGGTGTCAGCAAGCTGCGAGTGAAATACTGAGTTTATTTATTTACTTCTAGTAGGATAGCGTCACTGTAGACAGAAAATTCTTCAGTGATTAAAAGTGAAAAGGACAACAATTTTAAGGTCACAAATGTAATACTGTAGCAAAATATATTATTAATCATATGTATAAATCAAACATTATTACCATAGTACTGAATTAAATTGTAAATTCAGTATGAACATACAAGCACACATAT